>NW_022111329.1:1493424-1519479 GCF_000313985.2 Echinops telfairi | reverse complement strand
TAGCCAAGCATCATCTGCTTTCTTCACCACATTTTCTTGTGCACCCATTGTCTTCCTGCCTGACATGATCGCTGAAGACATTGGGTTTGGGTTTCTTTTCCTTCAAATATACATTTCCAGGCTTCTTTTGGCTCTACTGAATTTAAACGCTTCAGAGGCAGAATCCAGGCATATGCATTTTAAGACTCCAGATAGTGTTCGCTGATGTTATTAACCAAAATAGTTTCTGTCTTGTCCTTCTGGGGACCTAGTAGGGTTGCTCTTTTCAGCCCCCCCGCAGTTGGACGGAGTCAGAGATTACTTTTGGCCAATGAGCTGTGACTGGATCTCTGACTCGTCTTGGCAAAAGCATTCATTGCCAGAGTAAGGTGGTCTAGAGTTGTCTTTTTCCTCTGCTTCCGTGATGAGCACTTTGGGGGTCTCTGAGTGTCCACACTGAGCAGAGCATTCCTGCCCAGCTGAAATGGACAGAGGGTGAAAAAATTACTGTGGTTGTTGGGCCACTGAGCTGTGGAGGGTGTTTGTTAGCACAATGTAACCTCATGTTTAATGACCAGCTAATGATCCTCTGGAAATGATTCCATAGCCAATCTGACACTGGGCAGGTCTTCAAGAAATTTTGGCTAGATTATATCTCTGGTACCTTCCAAAGTTAAACATTTGTGCCTCTGTGTAACAGTAGTAATCATGTCTAGCTATTACATTCTAATATAATGTAAACTGACCATCAGACTAGTAAGACTCTTCTGAGGTATTTCAAAGAGTTGCTGCTGAAGAATTGGGTGCCCAGGAGATTCGATTTGTCAGGATCAATGTGCAGGGAAGGGATGTAGAGCTCTCAGAGTTAGGGACAATGGGTAGGCACATTCCCAAGACTCACCTCACCACTGGGATGAGGGCCAACTCTGTAACTGGAGTCCCTACCTTTTCCATTTGAGCATAGCTTGGAACTAGAATTTTTACAAGTTGTTGCCTTGAATGAACTTTGACACACAGTGATGCCAAATGGCAAAACAGAACTGCCCCTCGGGGAGGAGGGAGGGTCTAGGCTATAATCTTTATGCAAGCCGGTATGTCTCTAGAATTACTAAGCAGCTCTTGAACTTTGAATATCTCAGGTGACCTGAGACCCCAGGGGCAGGTAGCTTAACTTATCCACTAGCTGCTCATACTTGCGTCTGTTTCCTAGCATCCATGGCTCCTTCCAGAAAACGAGACATCGCATCCGGAGCATTTAGAGCTCTGATTGCAGGGACCATCGCGTGCTTCATGACTGCCTGCATTGCAGGTACCGTATCCCATCCCATCATTTGTTTCCTGCCTCGTATACCCGTAGGGCCTCCAATGCCCACAGGTAGCATATGCTGCCCCAGAAAACTGGGAGTCACAGCAAAGTTAACTGTGTGGAATACAGTTGAACAGCTAAGAACAGAAAGAGAGCTCCCTGACTTCATTAACTAATAATGTGAATGGCATTCTGTTCCATTTCTAGGCATGCTCTCTAGCACACCTGTGGACATCACCTGCCATCACATTTTCGAGAAGGCCTTCAATTTCAGCTTACCTCCAAACACAACGGAACTTGTCTCTTGTTGCCAGAGTCTATTCAACAGGTATTGTATATTTGAGTGCAATTTATTTACACTCCATTATTTAAAATCTAATCAGATCTAGTTACCCTCCGTTCAATATTTTTACAAATTATAAATAAAGTAAGAATGTGTATGGCATTTCTAGACAGTTTTCCTTCTTTAACTTTTCTCGGATAAGATTAGTAGAAAGGGGGAACCGATTACAAGGATATACACATGACCTCCTCCCTGGGGGATGGACAAAAGAAAAGTGGGTGAAGGGAGATGTTGGACAGTGTAAGACATGACAAAATAATAATAATTTATAAATTATTATAAATTATCAAGGGCTCATGAAGGAGCAGGGAGTGGGGAGGGAGGGGGGAAATGAGGAGCTAATATTAAGGGCTCAAGTAGAAAGCAAATGTTTTGAGAATGATGATGCCAACAAATGTAAAAATGTGCTTGACACAATGGATGGATGTATGGATTATGATAAGAATTGTACGAGCCCCCAATAAAATTATTTTTTAAATTAGGAATCATAATACTTACTAGCTTACCTAGTGTAACTCAATCATTTAATATGTGTGTGTGCTAAGCACTTGGTATGAATTATTGTACTTAAACTTTGAAACCATTAAATGAGGCACTGTTACATTTGTGTGTTACACACACACACACACACACACACACACACACACACACACGAGCATAAGGTAGGCTGTCTCACTTACCCAAGGTCATGAAATTAGTACAAACAGAATCAAGATACAAAATTGAAATCTCTCTGCACACAAAGCCTACGCTCTTAATCCCTAACTCCTAGTACCTCTCTTTCAAGGAGATCAAGCAACCTAGGTTGTCCTGACAGCATGGTGATGGGCAAATATGGATGTGGGGCCACCAGCAATTCATATTGGTCACTCTTCCCCTGTACTGTTTCCATTTGCAAAGTCAATGTTCGCGGCTCATCTACCCTCCTCAGTATGAAAGTACAACTTTGGTAGGGTTCAATGCTTCCTTTGATTATTCTAGAGAAAAAAGGGGACAGGAGTGGAGGGTGGTCTCTCAGACATCCAGGATTAGAGAACCAACATTAATTCCCTTATAGCTCTGTTCTTTAGCCTACCTTTACTAAACAAGTGAGGAAGACAATTCATTTCTTGCCCTGTGTGATTTTTAATATTTGATCTTTTATCTATTTTTTCCTTGGTCTCAACTAACTCCTTCATTCCATTGTTCCCCAGCACTATCATCAATCGTCCGGGCAAGGTCATCCCGGGAGGAAATTACAGCCTGGTTTCCCTGAAGGGCTGCTGCAAATTGTTGAATCCACCAACATTTGATTGCAGTTCGGTCCTTAATTCATTTTGAGTTCAGCCCCTTCTCCGTGAAACATCTAAGCACAAACACTGTACTTTCCTGTTGTGAGGAGTGAGAAAGCTGTTCTGCACAGACTGATAACTCCACCATGGAATCTGCTTGAATTGGAAGGAGAGAAGAAAAACAGGAGCAGCGGATCCTTCTGCTCTACAGACTACCTCTTCTCCTTCCCTCCTTTCCCACCTTGATTCTGTTGAAATTGCACCTGGCCTTAAACTACAAATCACTTCTGATTACAGAGATAAATGGAGTCTCCCAACAACTGGGCTAAGATCCAGTTGATCCTTTCCTGGAGAAAGAGAATAAACATTTTGAAGAAATAATATGAGCTAGCACAGGGTATTTGATGTCCAGCTCTCCCTTCAAGGAGTATCCTGGTATAGATACCCTATAATTACCATAGTCTGTGCCTGCACAAATGTGTTCCTGGTGACAAGACTGGGGTATGGCTGCTTGTTAATGTTTGGCTCAAAAAGCAATGTAACAACTATATTTGAGAAAGATTAAGTCCTAGTTGGTAACTGAAAACCTTCCATGAGACTTTTAGATCAGGAAAGCATTAACATTAAACTTGCCTTGTGGAAACTGGTATCTAAGAAGAAAATTCCAGAGACATGATGATGTGCTCTTAATGAAGTGCTTATAAGCAAAGCTCTGTGTGGCATAAAGAGCATCGTGTGGAAAAGCACAAATATCAATGACTGAATCAAAAGGTGATTCAAAAAGAAGAGAGATTCTGAATGTGAAAAGATTTTTGGAACATCTTAAGTAATTTATTTTGTTTCTATATTATAGATGATTTTTAGTTCATGTGTATAGATAATTGATTGATTGGGGGGCTTGATAGTTGTAGGAGGAGGGGGATGCATGCCCAAAGGAATCTTAATCTCTGAAGCATAATATACATAGATATTTCTAAATACTGTACGTTTCCATTTTCCTTGGGTCCCAATTTTCTCTTTTATTTGTTCATCTTTAATTTAGTTAAATATAGTTGCATGACTTTCCCCCAGATTCCTAATTTGTGTCAATTCAGTTTTGTTCTTTTGATGTTTTTTTAAACTATGAAAAGAAATAGCTGCTTGTTATAAAAACTAAAGATTGAATGTATATATTAAAACCCAAATATCTTTATTTTCACCCTGCTCAGTCCAACTCTCTTTTCAGTCCCACACATCTGGAATCATCAATGTTCATTGTCCAAAGCATTCCCTTTATTTCTGTAAACATAGAGAAGAATGTGGGAGACTTACGTGTGGGAGATGGTTCTGAACTCCCGGAGTTACAGTCTCAGAGACCCACAGGAGCAGTTCCACGTGCCCTACTGGGTCGCTGAGAATCAGAACCAACAGGACGGCAGTGAGGGCTTTTGGTTTTATTTGAACAAAATGAGTCTATTTATTTCAACTTGCTTCTTTTTACTTGGTAATGCAGCTTTTTTAAGTATGTGAAACGTTTTCTTAATTATACTGTCTTCCTAAATCAAGACATTATGTGAAAATGTATACTTAAAAATTCTCCAAGCATACACTTCTCACAAGTATTGCACCACAAGGCTTCATTTCTACTTCTTACTAATCTGTGGTGTGTTTGGACATGGAATTTCATTTTTCAGGTCAAAACACAATGAAAATGAAAATTCAGTTGTGGATAGGAACTAAGTCATAAAAACCACCAGCACTCACTCTTATCGCATTCTGAAAGTGCCTGTAAGAGCATCGATGCAGGGAGCTCCGCATCTAACCAGCCAGCCCAGTAAGCAGTAGTGCACGTGAATGGTATCACAAGATCAAAAGGGCTCATGGAAGGAAGGGAGCACTTTTTGTATGAAGGGAGGACTTTTTGTGTAAATCATCTAAAATTCTGAAAAATAACAAAGCATTTTCAAGAAAACAAAATGAAGCCAATGGAGTTTATTTTGGTGAAATTATTTTAAATGGGGTATGGTATATTAAGTTTCTATAGACACCAACCTGGTGGAAATTTGTCTTTACTTTAGTGGCAAAATGCCAGTAAAAGCTATCATAACTAAAACCACGAATATAGTACATTTTTATAGTACATTTTTGGTAAAATGTACTATGAACATGTTCAGAATACATGTTTCTGTTATTCCTGTAAAAGTTTGGTTGCATACCATCATAAAAAATAGAAATCACTGAAAAGGATTCTATATTTTAAGGATTAAAAATAATTTGCCCATGCTGTGCATGAGCCTGGCTGGTAAGATCATGGCCATCCAGGAGGTGAGCATGCTACTGAAAAAATAATAATAATAATTTGCATTATCTCCCCTTACAATGTTAGTGAATATTTACAAACTATGTTACACTTGTAAACATTCTGATGCAACCTCAATTTACTTAGCCAGAAGTTATCATTTCAAATATCCCAGCCTAAAATATGTACTGCAGTAATCTGTGCATTCGTTGCACTATTGTTACAAGTGCAATATTGAAATATTCTCACAATAAAGCTCAGTAACTAAAAGAATAGCAATCATTTATTAAAGAAGCAAATTAACAAAATTAATAAATTTTAGAGAGACCTTTATCCTTCCCTATCCAATAACAGCTTGTATCTTAAACTAACAATATCTTAGTTCTTTATACAAATCTGTAGCTATTAAAAATACGTTTCATTTATCAGAAACATAATGGTTGCATGAAGTAAATATCCTCAAAACAGAGAGCCACATATAAATTATAGTAAATATTATTTGGAGCTCTCATATCTAACTAAAGAGACATAGCCAAATAAAAAGCGTAAACCTTAAAATAATAATAAAAGTCTAAACCAATTGGATCCTGCTTCAAAATAACTACATATTTATTTAAAAATAATAAATTAAGTCTAAGAACAAGTAGGGAAATCTGATCGTGGACTATTAGGTGAGATTAGGTAATTATTTATTCTATGTATCAGTATGCTTTTGTAGGAGAATTTCCTTATTTTTAGGAGACCCTTTAAGTGTTTCAGACTAACAACCATGTCTGCAACATCCAACAAGATCTCAGGTAAAAAAGGATGTACTGTAGACAGACATATACACATGTCTCCTATCTTCTCATAGGAAAGAAGGAGCCTGGTGTTAGATAGGGGTGGGACAGCTAGCACAAAGTCCAACGTTCAAACTCTCCAGCTGCTCCGCAACAGAAAAATACTAAAAAGTTACAGTCTCAGAAACCCAGAGGGACGCTTCTATCCTATCCTATAGGGATGCCATGAGTCGGAATCGACTCGATGGGAGTGAGTTTGCTTTGTTTGGGTGACACGTAGGAGTCCGGATGGTGCAGTAGTTTAAGCACTCGACCGTTAACCAAAAGGCAGTGCTTCGAACCAACCAGCTGCTCTGAGTGAGAAAGATGTGGCCATCTGTTTCAGAAAAGATGGCAGCCTTGGGACCCTGTGGGTGGTTTTACTGTGTTTCATAGGGCCGCTACGACTCAGAATTGACTGAGTGGCAATGGGCTGGTCTTGGAGCTTTGTGTTATCTTTTGAGCCCAAAAGGAGAAGGTAAGTGTATATTTTCCTTCCTGCTGAACTTAAAACAAATTTTTATTTATTTTTTATTAAGTCACAGGCTATAAAAAGTGGCTTTTCTTAGGACCATCTGGTTTGTTAGCACCATATGGAGAACCTATTGCAGACAGTTCTTCCTTAGTGCTGTGTTCCTATCTGTAGCGGGCTGCCACTCCTCCCCCCACTGCAGTACATTCAGGGTAGTTTAAGTCTCGCAAGGCACACTGTGTCCTTGCTGGCCTTCAAGACCTTCTTTATGAGCACACCTGATTTTGAAATTGCTCTGTAATTGAAAGTCAGTCTTCACTGGGCAAATGTGCAGTGCCCTGCCAGCCTAATTACTCTGCAGAAATATAAAAGCAATTAAACGGAAAGATTCACAAAATGAATGCATGGTAGTAATCTGCGTAGTTTCAAAGACCTTGCTGCTTGGGCATGTTGATTTTACCAATAGAAAAAACAAAACCTGGGACATTTTCCATATCCCATGGCCACACTCTATTCTTGGCTGAGGTTCCAAAGCCTCTGTAAGGTCAAAGAATTTGTTTAATAGCCATAGGTTTCTGATTTATGAAGAAAAGGCCATTTATTCCCACCTCTGCTTTCTGGAAACCAACAGAAAACAGGAGAATAAGAAGCAATCAAGCAAATGTCACCTTTAATGAAATTAGGAAATACTTTACTGCTGGAGTCCTGGTAATGTAGTGAGTTACCTGTTGGGCTGCTAATTACAGGGTAAGCAGTTTGAAACCACTAGATGATCCTGGGAGCAAAGTCAACCCTCTTACCCATTACGCCTTTTTTAAAACATTAGGACAGTGATGGGTACGAAGGGCACAGCCTGGAGCCATGAAGCAGGCTCCTCAAATGACAGCCTGAATACTGACGGTTCTGCCAACTTAAATTCAGTAATATTTGTTTCTTCAACAAATGAATAAATGAACACTGCCTGTTCATTAGATCACACTTTAGAAAATTTTGAAATCTCATTAAAATGCTTACTCATCATAATAATTGTACATGATATGTAAGGGTATGAATTTGCAATTGGAAATCTTCCTCTCACTTCAATCTCATTCCCTATAGTGAGGCACAGTTAGTTACATTTTGCTGCTGTTAATTTCTCTATATATGTGATAAATGATACAACGTTATAACGATCAAAGGGGAGTGAATGGGTCTTCTTTCAAGCCCTGTGCCTGTATCACTTTCATCTTCCATTTCATGAGAGCACCAGGCAGGTGATTTTCCTAATCTTCTCGCCTAAGCGGTGCTATACTTTCTGCACAAGTTCAGAAACCTGGTCTTCTTGATAATATGCAACGTAAATCTGCAATTTAGTAGTGGTGAGTACATAGACACTTCCCAATACCCAACATTAATAGGGTCTTTTGTAGATCATCAGATTATCTCTGCTTCTAGGAGTGGTCATTCCGCTAACACACTGGGGAAAGCTCCTTTGAGAAGCCAAGAGCAAGTCAGCTGATAGTTCTTATAGGAAAGGAAGTAAAATTCAGCAACTAAGAGCAGAGGTGCTGGAGATGGACCACCAGGGTTCAAATCCTAGCTCCACCATTCACTATCTCCATTACCCTGGAAATTTGCATAACTCTCGCCTGCATCCTTGTCTCCACAGGTAAAATGCAAATAGACATATCTCCTCTTCTGTATTCTGTGACATTTAAATAAGTTATTCGTTAGTAGAATGCCAAAAACCAAAGCCACGCCCACTGCCATCGAGTCCATTTGAACCCCTAGCAAGCCTCCAGTGGGTTACCAGGGCTCTAAATCTTTATGGGCAGATAGTCCCATCTTTTTCCCATCAGAATGCCATCGAAGTATAATTTGTACATAGTAAAAGAATCAATCTTATTCATAGTTCGATGAATTGTGGAAAGTGTGCACATGTGTGAGTATCACCCAAATCAAGATGTCGAACATTTCCATTATTCCAGAGACTCCGCCCCCACTCAGTCTTCCTCTCTACACCTCCCCAGATAAGAAAGATACTGATTTTCTTCCTCCATAGATGAGTCAGATAAATGGGTCCTAAACATGAAACCATACTGCTTTTTTGTCTCTGAATTTTCTCATTCAGCATAATGCATTTGCATTTCACTCAATAGTTTGATTTTCATTCTTGAATAGTATTCCATACCACAAGCCATTTACTCACCCTTCTGTTAAAAGACATTCAGATGCTTTCCATTTTTGTTAGTATTTGTCTTTTCTTTAAAAAGAGTCAGTTTTCCATACGTTCTTGTGTTTTAGAATCTCTTAAGCTGAGTAAATCCAAGTTGGTATGTGAGAAAGATATCTTTTACCCACATGATCACCTTTTCCCTCCACTGTACTCCTACAACTCTTTACGTGTATGTTGTTCTCCCCAGAGATTTCCAAGATTGTCGCCTTCAGTGATGACTAGGTCTCAAACAAGAATAACAGGGCACCACGTTAACTCTTGGTTCAATGGGACACTGATTAGCCAACTGCTCGACACACTCAATAAAATTGTTTTCTGTATTGCATTTGGAAAAAAGTCACTTGACCTTCCTAAGTCTCCAGTGAAATAAGAGTTACCTCATGGGGTTATGAGGAGCCATGGTGGCACAGGGGTAGCATATTGGGCTGCAATCCTCATGATCAGCAGTTCAAAACCACCTGCTGGGTTTGGGAGAGAAAAATGGAACTTTCTATTCCTGTAAACAAGTAGTCTCAGAAACTCATAGGTGCAGGTCTACCCTGCCAGAGGATTGTTATAAGTCGGTATGGACTCGGTGGCAGCGAGTTTTCATAGGGTTATATGGTGGGGAAATGAAATTTTTTACAAAAGAAAGCAATCTAAGAGCATCTTGTAGATTAAAAGTATTATATGAAAGAAAGCCCATGCACAGTCAGGATGAACTATAATCTCCGGTCACAGACATTTGTCCCAGTAGATTGGAAGATACAGAGTAGTCATTGGTTGAAATTTTTGTTACATTGGAGTTATAATAAATTTAATGCCATTTATGGGAAAAGTAGTCCATTCTGAAAAGCACTTATGTGAAAGAAAGGCCCTAATGCATTAGAATTTACCAATCGCAGTTCAACCTATATAGCCCATCTAAGTGGGACATGTCAGCAGTTGAGAATGATTTGCACTCAGTGACCATGCATTCATCACCATCTGGATATGGAAAACAGGGTATCGAGAAAGGGAGGGCTTCTGTATCTGCTTAAACCAAATGGAGCTCAACAGAAAGAAGCAGCATGTTCCTGGGGCTCAGGGAGCTTACCCTGTGCACTCAGACTTGATTATTGTTTCCATAGCAACTGCAGAGGGAGTTCTCCAGTGAGACTAATGTGGAGAACACAATGTGCTCACAGGTGGGCTGTGGCTGGATACTCAAGAAAGTTTATCTTTTTCCACGCTCCAAAGCTTTTGAAGTAGAAAAAATTCCATCAAAATTCCATTTTAAATTGGCAGGAGGATATTTGTCCAATGTCCTAGATGGCAGAAAGATGAGATGAATTCCTTAAATGCTTTCTCCCCATTCTCACCAATTCTGACAGGAAGGAAAATGTCTGACAGGAAATTTGTTTCCCCTAAGGGTTGTAGATTTTTAAAAATATATTGTTGTCAGTGCATCATCCCGATGAACAGGGCAGAGCCCCAGCCAATATCCCAAGGAAGTGGCTGAGAGGGCCTGAATTTTAATTTTCCCCCACTCTCCTGCATTGGGAAGTGTACACAGGAAGAAGTTTTTGTGGATCTTTTTGTGGATCTTTTTTCACAATAGTTTTATATAAGATGCCTCATGGTTATTCATATGTGCCATAGGAAAATACTCATGATTATTTTTTAGTTGTAAATTTTTAATCATTTTATTGGGGGCTCATACAACTCTTATCACAATCCATACACACATCAATTGTGTAAAGCACATCTGTACATTCGTTATCCTCATTGTTCTCATCACATTTCCTCTCCACTTAAGCCCCTGGCATCAGCTGCTCATTTCCCCCTTCCTCCCCGCTACCCCCTCCATCATGAACCCTTGATAATTTATAAATTATTATTTTGTCATATCTTACACTGTACAATGTCTCCCTTCACCCACTTTTCTGTTGTCCATCCCCCAGGGAGGAGGTTATATGTAGATCCTTGTAATTGGTTCCCCCTTTCCACCCCACCCTACCCCCACCCTCCCAGTATCGCCACTCTCACAATTGGTCCTAAAGGGATCATCTGTCCTGGATTCCCTATATTTCCAGTTCCTATCTGTACTAGTATACATCCGCTATACTGGTCTAGCCAGATTTTTAAGGTAGAATTGGGATCATGATAGTGGGGTGGGGAGGAACCATTTAGCAACTAGAGGAAAGTTATATGTTTCATCATTGCTACACTGCACCCTGACTGGCTTGTCAACTCCCTCCTACCCTTCCATAAGGGGCTGTCCAGTTGCCTACAGATGGGCTTTGGGTCCCCACTCTGCACTCCCCCTCAGTCATAATGATATGATTTTTTGTTCTTTGATGCCTGATACCTCATCCCTTCAACACCTCATGATCACACAGGCTGGAGTGATTCTTCCATGTGGGCTTTGTTGCTTCTGAGCTAGATAGCCGCTTGTTTACCTTTAAGCCTTTAAGACCCCAGACACATTATCTTTTCATAGCTGGGCACAGTCAGCTTTCTTCACCACATTTGCTTATGCACCGCTTTGTATGCAGTGATTGTGTCGGGATGTGGCATCATGGAATGCCAGTTTAATAGAAAACAAAAGTATTTTGAGGGAGTCCTTGAGTGGAGGCCCAATGTCCTTCTGCTACCTTAATACAAAACCTATAAATAGATGCACATAAATCTATTTCCCCATCCTCAAATATAAATATATTTACCTATGTACATGCCTTTATTTAGACCTCTATAAATGCCCTTTGCCTCCTAGCTCTTTCCTCTATTTCCTTTTACTTTCCTCTTGTCCCACTATCATGCTCAGCCTTCATTTGAGTTTCAGTAATTCCTCTTTGTTACATTACCATTTGGTCACGCCCTACCAGTCCTCCTACACCCTCCTCACCACCGATTTGGATTACTTGTTGTTCCCTGGTCCCTGGGTTTGTTAACACCACTTCCTTTCCCTCTACCTCCTCTTCTCCCATGTCCCCAGGAACTGCTAGTCCCAGTGTTTTCTCCTCCAGATTGTTCATCTAGCTTATCTGATTTAGACAGGCCTGCAGAGATAATAACATGCACAAAAAAAGACAGAGCAAAACCAAGCAACAAAAGAAAACAAAACAACAACAAGCCACTGCCAAAAAAAACACAACACAACTACAACAAAAAAGAAAAGCTGTAGTTAGTTCAAGGACTGTTTGTTAGCCTTTAGGAGTGTTTTCCACTCGAGTCTGATGGGTGCCAAGCCCTGACTCCAAAGTCTATTTTTGGTATTCCCTGGGGACTTTGCTGCTCTGTTCCTCTTGCTGTTCTGTTCCACACCCTTAGTGTTTTGCCTCCGTGTGGTGGGATCAGATTGGCGCAATTCCCACACTATGTCTCCAGTGTCGTCCCTTGTAGGGCTATGGGTCAGTGAGGGTTGTTGTGTCTCATAGTGGGGCTGGCCATATGGTCTTCTCTGTGGATTGGCTGCTCTGAGTGAGAATCTCATCGTCAAGGCTTGGTGGGCCCGGGTGTGCTACACCCTCTCTTCCTCCCCCTTCATTTGCTCCTGTGTGCTCTGATCAGACATGTCCCTCTCCCTGAGCTGCAGCTTCAGTACTGTCCTCTGAAATAAATTCTGCTGGAGGGGAAGGGGCAGCTGTCCACATAGTTGGGATTGGGGCCGGCTCCTCAGACCTCTCCACTGGTTCCCTACTCCATGCCGGCATGTTGCATTGACATCTTAGAACACGGGGTTGAAGTCTGGTCCCTCTTTCCTTATCTTTATGATGCTCCTCCTGCAA
Organism: Echinops telfairi; assembly: GCF_000313985.2. NCBI lineage: Eukaryota > Metazoa > Chordata > Mammalia > Afrosoricida > Tenrecidae > Echinops > Echinops telfairi. The sequence goes on along the minus strand of NW_022111329.1, from coordinate 1,507,048 downwards.
TCCAGCAGTGTTGAATTTCCGGCTTAGTAACTCTCCTGGGCTGATTTCTGCGGAGTCCGTCTGGTATGTGCTACTCAGTCGCCATCTTCCGGTAGCTGCCCATGATCTTAAGATGAAAATAAAAACTATCCTCCTATCTCCCATCGCCAAAAAAAAAAAAAAAAGCCATAGTATGCTAATAATCTGTGGTATGTGAGTATCCAGTGTGTACGTGCTTGATATTTTCTGAAGGAGCACTAGTGGCATAATGGTCACGCATTGGGCTGCTATCCATAGCTCTATGAGATGGAATCGACTCAATGGCAATGAGCTTGATGTTCTGTAATTGTTTCATGTTTGACATATGCTTTACCCTTCATAATACATACTTTTCTATGTTGTCAAATATTGTTCTACATCATTTTTAAATGGCTAAAATATATTCCATTATATGACTATATCACAATTCGACCTATCCTCTTATTAGACATTTTGAAAATTTGGTAATAAGGATTGCAAATATTTTCCCTATGTTATCTTTTGTATTTGTTTCCCCTGTGGTGTTTTATTTTGTTTTTCTTTGTGACACAGAACTCTCTCCACCGTGCCCCTATAATTAAATGTATCCATCTCTTGGTTAGGGCATCTTGCATCATAAAACCTATCCCCATTACAAAGTCATAAAATAATTTTTTCATTGTTTTGTAGAATTTTCATGTTTTCATTTTTTCACATTGAAATCTTTATGCATTTGGAAGTTGTCTCATTATATGGTGTGAGATATGGTTCTGATATTAATTTTTCCAAATGACTAGTTGGTTGCCCCAATGTTACTTACTGAGTATGGGCAATGTCTCTATTTTCTCTGTTCTTGAAAAGTGCCCCTTTTATCACATAGAAAGTCCCTTGTATTGGAATGTATATGGATTTTCTGTTCTGTTCCACTGATCTGTTTCCTACTGTGAGCATCAATTGTTTGCTATGAAGTACAGATGCTTGGCCTAAGACTTAGGATGTGGAATGCTTGGCCCATAGCAGTTCAATAAAATTTAAGTGATGATGAATAGGAGGAAACTGCCTATAGCTATCTATCTATCTATCTATGTATTTTCTAGAAACCCATTTTAGAAGTCTTTAACAGGACAGAGTTGAAAACAAATCATCTGGATGAGGGAGATTATCAGTGTAAAGCCATAAGGATGTCTAACAAGTGTCAATGGGATCAGGTATCAAGAATCAAAAACCCAGAACAAAAAATCATATCAATGTGAATGAGGGGAAGGATGGAGTGGAGAACTAAAGCCCCTCTGTAGACAATTGGACATCCCCTTACAGAAAGGTCATAAGGAAGAGATGAGCCAGTGAGGGTACAGTATAGCATTGATGAAACATACAACTTTCCCCTAGTTCTTTAATGCTTCCTCCTCTCCCACTATCAGGATCCCAATTCTACCTTACAAATCTGGCTAGACCAGATCATATATACTTATACAGATAAGAGCTCACAACACAGGGAATCCAGGCCAGATAAACCCTTCAGGACCAATAGTGAAAATATTGATACCAGGAGGGGAAAGGGAAGGTGGGAGGAGAAAAGGGGATCCGATCTCAATAATCTACATATAACCCCCTCCCTGGGGAATCGACAGAAGAAAAGTGGGTGAAGGGAGACATTGGACAATGTAAGGCATGACAAAATAATAATTTATGAATTATCAAGGGTTCAGGAGGGCGGGAGGGTGGGGGAGGGGAGAAAGTGAGCTGATACCAAGGGCTCAAGTAGAAAGAAAATGTTATGAAAATGATGGCAACAAATGTACAAATATGCTTAACACACCAGATGTACGTATGTATTGTGATAAGAGCAGTATGAGCCACGAATAAAATGATTTTGCAAAAAAATGTTTAAAGAGATGTCCAAGGGTTCACAGTCATGAGGCCAACCAAACAGGGCATGAGACACAAAGGAAATAGTCACAAAACAGAATTGGCAGCAGATCAATTCTTCACAGTTGCAGGCAGGACTGCCAAAATGGGAAAGAGGCCATGATTTGATACATACATTATTGTAGATCAGGAAATCTTCCAAGATTGGGTCAGGCCTTCTTCCTCAACCCCACCTCCCAGGAGCTTGGTGTGGGGAGGGATGACAGGTGATCCTGGCCCCTAGTGCCTCAATTCCCTTCAAGGGCACATGCAGGCAAGTTCCTGAGGGTGAGCTTGCAAATAAGCGTGTGCTTACCTTCCTACTGGGGACTCTGTCCCTGTCAAGGACTATACATTTGAAGAGATTTTGGTTTTTCAGAAAGGTCCTGTGGGGCTAGGAAAGAGAAAGATGGCAGCCATCTTTAAAAGCAAAATCTATAATGCAGTGGAAAATGGGTACTTGTTCACTACAGATTAGTAAGTAGGCACCAGGAAACCCATGCTTACCTTACATCTTAGGTGATCTGACACCGAGGCAAATGGTCAGATAAGAGCAGTTTGAATCTGAAGTAGCCACTGTGGGAAACAGAACCGGGAAGAGAGTGTATTCGGACAAACTCTCAAACTCTCCCATAGTCTGGGAGGCCAAGGCTCCCATGGAGGAAACCGTCACATTCATGGACTGGAGTTGTGTCCCACTCACATTCTCCTAAGTAAAAGTTATTCCCCATGATATCCCCCCATAATAATGCCAAATTTAAGCTGCTGTTTGCAGAGACATGGTCACTGACTATACACTTGGAGGTCAACTGCTAAAAGACTATCTGCCTAAAGGTTATTTGCCATCAAAGGCAATCAAACCTATTGTCTGCCCCAATCTAAGTAGAGATCACACCCTTCTGATAAGGATTGTTCCCCTTGAGGAGAGCTCAAAGACACCTAAAGTCAAGCCAACTCAGGGACCACAAGGTTAGGCTGCCAATTTGACTCTAGAGCCCACCCACCTTGTTACATTTGTGCCTTAATGTCACATGGATGCCTTCCCTTCCTATTGTGTGTATACCCCTAGCTCAACCCCTTCCTGTATGTGCTTACTGTGGCCTGCATGCCCCAGATTCTATAAATTCATGACATTACATTACTCTCTCTCTCTGCTCGGACGTGGCTCCTGAAGTTATGACTGAGAGGTGAGCCCTTGCATGCTTTATCTTGTTGGATGTCCTTTAAATTATCCCTCAATTACACAACCACCCCTTAGACCTATTCAGTTGTGGGAAGAATGGTCCCCCACAGTCCACTCATCTCTAAGGTGACCAGACGTCCTGCTTTTGGCAGGACTGTCCCGATTTTTAACAATTTGTCCCGCGTCCCACGCCGTTTTAAAAAAGTCCCAATTTTTGGAAAGAATGCAAGCCAAGCTAAGGAATAGCGGGAGAACGGGAAGGGAATATACAGTTTTTGGTTACCATGTGGGTATTTCGCCAGGATATGAATTTTATATTATTTTTGTTAATTTTATAATGTTAAACTTTAATAATAACAAATAATTGTTGAGAACTGATTATCAAGAACTGCTTATCAAAGTTCGCATTGTTGATCAACATGTTAGAATTCAACCACCATTGTTTGGACTTAATGAACAATGGCATTTTTTGGCATTGGCAATGACGAAAACATTTTGTGACTGTCAGACGATACACAAGTGATGTCAACAAATGAGCTATTCAGATAATTTAGGTAAGTAATTTATGTATTTATTTCATAAATACATAAATTTTCTTGAATTTAGCAGACAGTACTGGAATGATGTGCAAAAATCATTTGATCATATTACTCAAAATTTCCCATATAGTAATATTTCTGAAAATGATCTTTTTAATCAGGTATTGTTAGATCTCTCTGGAGCTAGATATACCTTGTTGCTTGGCCCCACGCAAGAAAGAATTCATGCTGACGCCTGGTACGTGATCCAAGTGAGTTTTATGAGAGTTTGAGGAAGTTTCACGCTTACATGGTACCTACGGGGCTTGTCTGGAAACTGCTCGGAGTCACGCAAAAGTCTCTCTAAGTTCTCCCAGCTACTGCCTTTTCTGGGATTCCATGGGGAGGTGTGGTGGACGACCCCTGATCAACCCCATTGGCTGAATTGAATTCACCTGGCCTAGGTGGGTCAATTCAGGTTCACACCCACCCATGCCTATGGTGGGAAACCTGAGCCTCTGGGCATATGCAGTGCACCACTCTTCTGTTCCCGTAACGTGGCCCTCTGGGCATGTGTTAATGGACATTCCCCAGCCCTACGCTATCCTACCTAACTTTATCATTATTAAAAAAATATATTGATGAGGAAAAGGTTAAATCTTGGGCATCAGCAAAAATCACAATAGAGAACAAATGGTTAGAAATATTTCATCATTTTGAAACAAACCATGTTCCATACAATAATGCACTAAAAATTGTGGAATACGCGCTGTCCTTACCAGGAACTAATGCTGCGACTGAACATGTTTTTCTATGGTAAATAAAGAGTGGACATCAGAAAATTCACAATTAACTGTTGAGACTTTGAAAACCATTTTATGTGTGAAATATAATTTAACAAATTCTTGTGAAATTTTTCATGACCTTTTAAACAATGACAGCAATCTACTAAAAAAAATTCACTCAAATGAGAAATATGCCAAAGAATAAAATAATACTATACATAATTTTTAATGTATTATATTTGTAAATTATACTTATGTTGAAATTTTAAAAATATATTACAATACTATTTTTGTGTTCTATGAAAATTTTTGTTGCTCCATATAGACCAAATTTTTAATCAAGAACATCCCCCCACCCCTCACCCCCCACCCCCGTTCAGTGGTGTCCCGCTTTACCAATGTTAAAATCTGGTCACCTTACTCATCTCTGGAGCTCTGTTTTCTTATCTTCCAAAAAGGGATCATCATACCTCCTTGTAAAAAGTAATGAAATGATGCTTTTAAAATGTAAAAAAGCGTTTAGCACAGTACTTGTCATGTAGGATATGTTTGTGTGAGTTGCTAACCACAAGGTCAGTAATTCGAACCTATTAGCAGCTCCATGGGAGACAACGGAAACTGCCTGCTCCAGTAAAGATTCAGTCTGAGAAATGCAAAGGGGCAGTCTAGTCTGTCTCGAAGGGTCACTATGAGTTGAAATCAGCATAATAGTCATGGGTTTGGTTGGGTTTGTGTTTATTTTCATCATCATGGTTTTTTGTTAATCATTGAAAATGATGGTTTGGGGTGGCTGGTGACAAACAAAGGAAAGCTGATAAACATTAGAATTGGAATAAAAGTGATAACAGTTGGAATTTTAAAATCAAGACTACCCCCTAAAAAGTTAGATGTATTGGTGGTTACCTATGTGATAAAGCAAAGACAACAAAGATAAAATAGAGATAAATGGATGGTTACCTATGTGATAAAGCAAAGACAACAAAGCTCTAGTAGCAGACTCTAAGCAGTATGTTCCATGATAAAGTCCTTTCAAGCTTGCTATATGTTTTTTTTTAATTTTAGTAATGAAATATTGCGACTTCCTCCTTCCCTCTAATCCTAACTTCACCAAAAGTATTCAAAAGCAAAGGAAGATTGATTTTCGTTTTATTTCATATCTGGTGTAGAACATGTAATTCAGCTCTTGGTCTATTTTTCACACTTCGTGAATGTGATTTGTTCCTTTCCCCTAAGATTCGGCCTTCTTATTTCCTGCTGGTCCAGCTGACAGCTCCAATTTACACACATCTGCCACCACTATAGCTAATGTCCCAGAAACCACACCCACCAGAGCCCATTTCTCTCCTGCCTGCTGGCTCCCAGACACCCAGCAGCTTCACACCCAGGAGACGGTAGAGAGGTAGAAGTTGAAGCCTGGGATTTCCTGGACAGTTGAAAAGTTAAAGTCCACTGCAGCTTCTTGCTGTCCCTAAGACAAAGGTGATGCTAAGGAGCTGCCAGCCAGCAAACTGAAAGACACAATCAGAGTGCACCAGTTACCAGGGAGAGGAGGGAACAGAAGGAGCTTTCTCCATTCCGATTGGTGCCTGGCCTTTCAGGCGTCTAGAGCTGCTGGCGTTGCTAAGAGCCCCTCACCGACTCTATCTATTCAACAGGAGGGCCGTGCTTCACAAGAGAGATTGGTAAGGGAAAGAGGAAAACTGCTGGCCCTTTCGAAGCCTGGAAAATAAAGTATTTAAAGCAAAACCTGTAATTTTTAAAAAATGATTTATTTGTGTTCTTTTTCAAGAAAAAGTTTCATTCGCTCCATTTGGAAAAGGTGGTTTTACTTTGGGCTATCAGCATCCTCTAGACTATCAAAATACTGTCCCCTAAGCCATCCACTGTATCATAATCTTTGGAGATGGGGCCCAAGGATCTTCCGTTGTAACTACAACTCTAGGGTCATTTCTATGCAAACTGAAGTTGGGGAAATACTCCTGTGGTCTGGCTCCAAAGAGCCCTGGTGGTACATCGGTTAAGCACTGCACTTGTAAAATGCTTGGAAAGGTCGGCAGTTCAAACCTGCCCAATGAGTCCATGGGACATGCATCTGGCAATCTGTTCTTGTAAAGATTAACCCACTGCCATTGAACCAATGTCTACTCATAGCAACCCTATAGGACAGCGTCAAACTGCCCCTTTGGGTTTACAAGATTGTAACACCTGATGGGCCTATAAAGATGACGGCCTGAGAAATCCTAGGGAGGCAGTTCTCTCTGTCACCTGGACTCACTGTGAGTCAAACTGGTCTAATCCTACGGCATCGACCACCAACTTCAATGCGACACTTACTGATGAATCCTCATGCCTGCTCCATCCCATGGAATTACAAGCAAGATTTTGCCCTCAGAAGACTTGTGAGCCCATGATCTCTTGCCATCTGCCTTTCATTTTGTTCCTGGACCTGTTGAAGGATGGTCTGTGGGGAATGAAAGGTATGAGTACTATGCTACTCAAACCAGTCATATGCTACTCACTCCGCACTGCATCCAAGCTTGTTCCTTGTACTTGGTAGCTAGGTTATGGTGTTTTGTTTTTTTCCTATACTCTTCTATTGACTTTGAGAAAAGGATACACTGGCTTTGGTTTGTTTAGTTTTTTCATCCTGAGCAAATAGGGCTGCAGTAACATGTTGGTGCAGTAGAGAGATGAGTGGATATGCAAGATATGCAGTGACAACAAATTACTTGAACTCCACCCAAAAAGAACACAAGTAAATAAAGCCTTTTTCCCTCAGAGGGCTACTGGAGCTTTTCAAAAATATTTTGTCCTTTGTTACCAACAGGTAGCTTAAGATTTTGAGCCTTTCCACTCCTCAGTTCTTGCTCTTCCCTCAAGAAAGATTTCAGGCACACACACAAAAAAAAAAGTAAAGAAAGAAAGATTTCAGGCTAGGGACAAAATTGAAACCAGAGTCAGAGAACGGGGTTGAACACAAAGAGTGAGCTTCTGGAAGGAGCTATGATTGGAAAAGAGCGCCAAAAGGCCCACACACCTCAAACTCATTACCACCGAGTCAGCACTGGAAACCACAGACTACCAGTTTGCAGGAGTAGAAAGCCCAGGCTCTCTCGCAAGGAGCTGTTGGTGGTTTTGAATGGCTGACCATGCAGGTTGCAGCCGACTGCATAACCACTACACCATGGGGCTCAGAGCTAATCTAAAAACCTGATTGAACGTAGAGCCAGAGCTTTCATTCTGCTAAAGGTGAACCTCCCCCCCCTTGGCTGACTTTCCAGCTGGTCTGTATCGGCTGGTTCTCTGGGTTGTACCTCTTATTTCCAGATAGGTGCATCCTTGCCTCCGTGCACCCCAGACTTCATGTTGTCCCCTTGTCTTCAGACCCCAAACCAAGAAGCTATTCAGGCATTGTGGGGGGTGATGTAAACAAGCTGTCTTTTTCTACCCAGCCTTTTCACTATTTCCCAGTTTCTTCCACTGATAAGGAAATGTGCCTGATCTGCGCTTCTCCTTCCGCCTGGAGAAGTGTGTGCGGAAAGGCGTTTCCACCCTTCTTTGTGTTAAGATTCCTGTCATCTCCATCCCCTTTCCCCTGAATGTTTCTGTCTAGTTAACACACTGCATCTAAATGAACTGCCCAATTCACTTGCGCTAACAAACACCAACCCGGTTGCGAGTAAGGCGATTCCATTTGTGGTGACCCTGTGTGTGTCCGAGGGGAACTTTGCTCCACAGTCAGTGACTTTCCCGAAGCAGATCACCAGATCTTTCTTCTGAAGTACTTTGGTTCAAACGCCTTTCAGTTAGTAGCCAAGACCTTGCTCTTTGGAGCCAATTCTCAGAACTTGATCATAGTGCTCTAGTTTTCACCTTCCCAAAGGGATGCAAGCCACCTTCTCATTTACATATTGAATCCATAAACACAATTTTCCCCACAATGAAATCTCTAATTAGGATCAGCTTCATTTGAAACTGTGTAGCAAATGAGAAAGTGGCGATGAGAGAACATCATTAATAGCAACTGAAAATAATCTTTCATCAATTCTACTTATTTCCCTCAAAGAAGTTACTCTCTTTTCCATTTAGGGACTATGAAATTTTTACTGCCGTTAGCAATAACCTCAAAAGGCATGCATAATAATAGCAATAATGATGATAATAGAAAATGTCAACCAACATTTGGGTAGACATTTCCATTACAAAACACTCTCATTTACATTATTTCCTCAGATCCTCATGCCTGCCTGTGAGTGCAGTATAGTATGTTTATTTCATTTCAAAGCCTCAGAGAAGAACATTAAAAGGGAATGTTCTAGAGTGGTGTTACTTAGGTATGGGTCTCAGTTTACCACTTACAATCTAAGCAACCTTGGGAGAATGACTAACATTTCTGAATCTCAGCAAATCTGCTAGTGAGGATAAAAATAGTACATATCACTGAAGAGATGCCATCATGCTTGCTTGTGACAACTCCCCCAATAATTGACATCCAATTGATTTAAGCTCATCAAAGGACCCACGTGTCAGAGTAACTGGGCTCATTGAGTTTTCAATGATGCCCTCTTCTGCCAAGTGGCCACCTTTTTACCCCATTCGGGCACTCTCTGTAACTGTCAATGGATGAAAATGATGCTGGGAAACAATGATCTCAGAAAGACTATCACTGTGTAGGCAAAAACAGACACCAGGTTGATTTAAGAAATTCTAAGTTTGCGTCTACAAATGCTGACAAGAGGAAATAGTGGGGCTTGCTGCTTCCACACTGCTTTCCAGATGCAGTGAAATCAAGTAAGTTAAATACCTTAAACTATGTGACAGAAGTTGCTGTGTTCCAATGATCACAGAGATTAGCAGATCTCGGGAAGAGATTGGCAGGTTTCTACAATGATCATAGGATATAATTACTCTAAAAAGCCAGATTTTGCATTATCATTGGAAAATTATCTCTGTCAGGAATCAGCAAATTACAGCTCTTGAGCCATATGAAGCTCTTTTGGTACATACACGTGACGCTGAAGTAAAATTGAAATATTTTTAAAGGGTATTATTCAGATAATAGTGATTTCATTGTTTTGTAAAAATATGTCTATGGCTTTCAAATCATTTTTAAATCATTGTGAGATCATCTCAAAGTTTGCTCTCCCTGATCTGTACCTACCCTTCTCCAGAGGCCATTAGGCCACCATCCCTGACGTTTCACTCACCCCTTGTTTCTCTAAATTGGGGTGATGCTTCTGTGTCTGACTTTATCAGCGCACTACCCATGAGGCCTCTGAGTGGGGATGCTTCACCTCTGGTAACTTGCCTTAATGGCCTTGCTAGCTTCCTTCCTGAGTCAGGACATCCCCACTGATAAAGCTTGAAAGGAATTTCTACTACAAAGGAAGAAGCTGTTACATTGTTTATTTTTTAAGAAACTAAATTTTAAATTATATTAGATTTCCAGTATTTTGATTAACAGCAAACTAACTCTGTTCCCCTCTCCCTATCAAAAATACTGAGACAAGATAATTAGATGGTCTTCTCGAGAATAAACTATCTAATTTTCAGAATCAGAGACAATCTGGACTCTTGACTTTAAACCTGAAGTTTTCCTGGCACAAAAGCTCATTTATTAGTGAAACCAAGGGTGCCTCATCTCTGCCATCCCAGTCCCATTTGCTGAGGACTAAAGAGACCAAGGGACACTGACAGTGTTAGGAGCTGAAGCCTGATGTAAACAGTACGTTCCACAGCAACAGGGAGAGCAGTTGCCCTGAAGTGGACCCGGACTCCCCGAGAATCCCCAGGAGTGTGTCAGACAACTGTGCTCCAGGGTGTTTTGGGGGGCTGACTTTTCAGAAGCAGATGAAACAAAACAAAACCCACTGCCACTAAGTCAATTCCAACTCATAGTGACCTTCTTAGACAGGATTTCTGAGACAGAAGACAGCTGAAAAAGTATTCAGGCTTTTTCCAAGTAGTCTCTAGGTGGCTTTGAGCCTCCTTCACATAGCAGCTCTTCAGTCCTTTGCGTTGCCCTAGCACGTCTCTGATTCACTGAAGCATCTACTAAGAATCAGCCGGAAAAAAAAAAAAAAAAGATTGACTTCTACCTCATTGTGACACTCTCGGACAGAGTGGAACTACACATAGGGTCCCCAACCTTGTAAATCTTTACTGAAGCTGACTGCCCTGCCGAGCAGCTGAGGGGAGCCAGGCACACACCTTTTGCCTAGTAGCTGAGTGCTTAAACACTGTGTCACCAGAGCTCCTTAAAAATGAATCCGTTTCTCAAATGATACTTTGAATCCCACAGCCTGGGAAATACCTTCCTTCCTCACTGTGGGCACAATTCACCATGCGAAGTCCACAGCTAGACACAAGGGGGCAGGATGTCACCAGCGAGAATGCTCAACCCCAGAATCCTGTATATCAAGAGCAAACCTCCGCCCTCTGGCCAGGACGGTGGTTGATTGATTGATGCCTGACTGATTGATTGATATCTGACATCCAAGAGGACAAGCTGAAATATTCCAATTAGCATCAGTCTGAAACCTTAAGTTACTGCCAAGAAACTCTGCAGCTGTCATTCCTCAGCTCTTACTGATCAAGTGGGCGCCTCCTCAATCTGCCCAGACAAAAGTAATCTCGAAGAGATCATGCACTTCTTTCAACACAAACAACGAACTCTGCATGAAACCCAATTTTCAAATGTATGAAAGAATCAAAAGAACTTCAGGTGCTGGGGCAACCTTTCCAGAATTCCCCAAAATGTCTTATTATATTATTTTCATGTAAAGAGTAGATTACTTCCTAAAATATGGAATTACTGTTTGGGCAATGGAAACGTTTTGGAAACAGTGGGGACCATTGCATTGTGAATGTAATGAAGGTCGTTACATTGTACACTTAAATGGCTTAAATGGAAATTTTTGAAATAGCATAGATTTTATCATAATAAAATAAAATTTTAAGCCAAATCAAAATTACTTCTAGATAATTCAGCCATGACAAGCACTGTAAAGTCTAGATGTTCCTATAATGCTACTGATTTGAGCTTTCACCCTCTTGAAATGGGCATGTTTAAGGATAAAATAATTTAAACACTAATTTTATAAAAAGCTTTCTGATATATCCAACATACATGTATTGTTTTAGAATCATCTTGAAAATCATCTACTTTAATGTTCCTATTTCCCAGAAAAATGAAAACTGGTGTTGCAAGAAGTTAATGAACTTGTCCAATATGGTTAATTCATAACAGAGGCCCAAACTCTGGTCCTCTGGACTATTTATTATCATTTATTTAACTGTGCCAGCAAAGTTGTTATTTTCCTTTATTCTGTAGACTAGAGATTGGCAGCAAAGGGGTGGGGGGGTGGTTCTCATGCTGCATGATTTCAGCAGCTCAGTTTGACTCCACATTAGAAATTTAAGAGCCATGAGGGCAACAACTGTCCAGGAAACATCAGGCAGTTTACAACTATAAAGCCTTAAAAATAAAAAAATAAAAAAATAAAAAAATAAAAAATAAAAAAATATATATATAATAATAGCTAAGAGTGATTGGAAATGAGCCTCTGTATAACCTGAAAAGGAATCTGACAGAGCACAACAGCATAACACAGATCTGAGGTGGAATAAAACTCAGGCAGTGCCAAGTAGCTCTCCAGGGACCCTGGAGACCCGGAGCCCTGTCTCACAGGTGTGACCATAGAGTAATGTGTCTGATTTTGAAAACAACACAACCAGAACTTACACATCCAAGTGAGCCTTGTGTCCTCCAAACAGTGCCAGAAATGCTGCAGCAGCTCCCATATTAATTCCCCTTTGGGAAATGCCTTCAGGGCTTCACTGTGTTCTAAATATCTGCTGTGGGCAGACATGTGAGTCTTGTGAGGTTGGAGTTTTGTTTTTCTAAAACCACAAAAGGCACTTCCAGAGGTAACTCTTGGGGGAAAAAGATGGGTGTTCAAGCTGGATAATGTTTTGGACTAAGACTGAGTTGTACATAGAAAATGGGTGGCTGTCCCATTATCATTCATTGTGAGGATGGCACAGGACCGGGTGATGGTTCGACATGGGGTCACTGTGAGTCAGAACTGACAGCTTATATTCTGTCAGAAAAGATCCACCCTTCTTAGGATTCCATCAGGAAAAACCTTAGTAAAGTATTACTATTCACTTGCAGTATTGACTTCAAAATAAAGGCTTCTTAACTCTAGTTATTAATCATTTTGTATTTATTGAGAAGTGATCTTTCTGTGTGCCAGTTCATATCAAAGCTTCTTTAAGGGCAAAGCTGCTTCCTTGGTTGAGCTGTGTGAATTTGTGGTCGTTCCACTCTCTGTGACCTACAAGAAACCCTATGTACAGCTCAAACTAAGACATTTGACATCTTAATACAGTAGAATGGTGCTTGTCATGGAAATAACTGTGTCCTCCAAAAAGAGCTGTTGGAATAACAACCCCAATACTTGTGTTTGGAGAAATGGGGGTTTCCTCTCAAGATAAAAATCAGTAAGGTTGTATTGGTAGTTAGATAGTGAATTTATAATATCAGACAAGGATATACTGGTCATGAATCTATATGACTAGTGGGTTTTATAAAAGGAGGACAGGCAAGGGGGCAGAGTCACATGATGAGGGGTTAGGGAGGGGGATGTCATGTGAAGATATGTCTACAAGCAACAGTGGAAGGCCTAGAAATGTGGCATCACCCAGGAACTAGGATTTAGACTGCCGAATGTGAGATAGTAAATTTCTCTTCTTCAAAGTCACGCACATTTTTGGCATTTTGCATTGGCCACCTTAAGAAACTTGAGACGGTGGTTTAAAGAAACCAAACCAAACCAAAGTACACCAGCATTGTTAGCTAGTATTGCGCTCAGATGGACAGCACTGTCTACGTTGAATTGCCAAACAATGTTCCAGCATGTGATGCTGAGCATCGTATAAGGTAAACATTTATTTTCTCCCTTTTTATACATTTCAGATTTATTTTTTACTTATTTAAACTGCACATCTCGAAAATCTAAAGCAGTCTATCAAGCAGAGCAGCAAATAATCGACAACCAGGGCTGTTCTGTAAGAAACACAAGATGCTGGTGGTTGTGACGGTGGTCTACCTGTTCGAAAGCAGACTTGCTGACTTGGTCCCATTATGTCAACAGAAAGCCAGATAATCTGATATCAGACAGGGTGCCTGGCACTTTCTCCAGGGAACCAAGCATACCCTCGGCCTTCCT
>NW_022111329.1:1491879-1492929 GCF_000313985.2 Echinops telfairi | reverse complement strand
TTTCTCTAGGACATTTATAAAGAGTTATCTTCACCTGGAGAAGAAACGGAGTAAGAATAAATGTCCACTAAGAACAGAAATTTATATTCTCAGTGTTCAAGAGGCTAGAAATCCAAATTCAGGACCTGGCTGGAGGAGGTGAACTGTCCTTGTCTATTTTAGTTCCTGGATTTGTAAACTCATCTGTTTCAATTGTCAGATAGTGTCTCTCTTCCAACTGTGTGAGTGGGCTCTACATCCATGCAGGTCTTTCTATAACTCAGAAATGATTGGGCAGGACCCAACCGATACTAGTATAACCTCATTGATGAAGAAAAATCCTATTTCAAAACACAATCACACTCCACTGGGACAGGGGCCAGCATTTCAATACATATTTTGGGGGAGGTGAGGGTAGACTTCAATCCATGAGCACGGGTCTAGAAAACCTGTGTGCAATTACTTGCCACTAATGTGGTACTCCTCTCAGCTCAAGAAAACCAGAATTTACCCAGTGAGCTGCGAAGCTATCAAGGTCCTGCATTGAAAAGTCTTCCCATTCATAACAGAACCCAGCAGTCTTCTGAATACCTGCCTGGCCTGAGAAAAAAGCAGGCTTGGCCTCAAGGTTCAGCTCTTCCCATGAGCCTGCCCCAAGCCTCCCACCCCAAAAGCTCCCACTCCTTTCGTTGCTCTTTAAAAAATAATAATAATGGGTCAGTTGGAAGTTGCTCGGAACATTCAGTTCTATTGTGACAAATTTGAAGTTGTTGACCTTCACCTGAAAAAGAAAAGGTGAGGCTAGGTGTCTGCGGTCTTCCTGATAAGTCTTAGGCAAGCCAGGGGGGTGTTCAGACATCTTTCTGCGAGTTCATGAATAGCTGGGCTGACTGGGCTTCAAGGTCCTTGTTCATAATTGCTTCCTGGAAAGTTATTTCTTGTTTTGTTCTGTTGTTAACCTTCTGTAAATGTAAAAGTTATATCTTTCCAATATTTTTAAAAGGAAAATTCGTTTTATATCTTCTGGCTCCCCAAGAGTACCACTGTTTGTTTTTGTTTGTTTGTTTGTTT
>NW_022111329.1:1489942-1491260 GCF_000313985.2 Echinops telfairi | reverse complement strand
ATCATTCACTATGGTAAGATTTTTGTTCTGATGATGCCTTATACCTGATCCCTTCGACATGCCTTTAAGACCCCACACGCTGTACTTTTTGATAGCCGGGCACCATCAGCTTTCTTCGCCACATTTGCTTATGCACCTATTTGTCTTCAGCGATCCCTTCAACACCTTGTGATGAGAGTACCACTGTTAATTACTGCAAATACTTCCATACTTTCCCATTGCATATGCACGGTTTCAAAGGTAAAGAATTTAATTATTTTTTAATTCCATTTTCCCACAAACTTCTTAAAACTCCCTTATAAAGAAAGAAAGAAAGATAGATAGATTTTTTTTCACTGCTATCACTGCTATCAATTCTGATTCTGTAAGACAGAGTAGAGCAGCTCTGTAGGTTTCTGAGATTATAAATCTTTATAATCTGAGACAGCCTCATCTTTCTCCCATAAAGTGGCTGGTGCAAGAGTGGAGTTAGATGACAAAGGGATGTTTCCATGAACTTTTTGAAGCTTCTTCCTATATTTGTTTTTATTGGATGCTGTTGAGTGATTTATAGAAGCCCCACGTCCAACAGAATGAAACTGTCTGGTCTGGTGCCATCCTCACAATATTGTATTTGAGCTCATTCGTGAAGCCACTGTGTTGATTCATCTCATACTCTTAAACATAATGTCCTTTTGCAGGGACTGAACTCACCTGATAGGATGCCCAAAGTACTGGAGACAAAGTCTTTCCATGCTCATTTCCAAGGAGCATTCTGACTCTCCTTCCTCCAAGAGACATTTGTTTGTTCTTTGGACAGTCCATTGTACTTTAAATAGTTTTCACTAACATCTGATTTCAAATACATCACCCTTCTCTGACCTTCTGTAGACACTGTCCAGTTTTTGCGTGCATATGAGGCAATTAAAAATACTATGACTTGGGCCAAGCCCATCTTAGTCCTCAAAGCGACACCTGTGCGCTTCAAAACTTACACAGGGCTGGCATAGCAGATTTGTCCCACGTGATACATCATTTTATGTCTTGACTGCTGCTTCCATTAGTATTAATCATGGAAGAAAGTTTAAATATAAAAAAGAATTTAAAAAGTCTTAACAATGTCAATCTTTTTCTCCATTTATATCTATATATAGACATATATACTTATATGTATTTTTTATCGAATTGATTTTGACTCTTTTGTACCTGCCTTTTCCGTCATCTTTTCATGTCAAAAACTTTCATCAACTGGAATACATTTCAGTTTTTCCCATTTTCCCCAATATGTCTGTTAATACTAATTTCGCCTAATCAAGATTCAATCCAGGACCATTCATTG
>NW_022111329.1:1484921-1486656 GCF_000313985.2 Echinops telfairi | reverse complement strand
ACAAGGGCAAGGCTCTTTTTGCTGGTAATGTTGTTGCTCTATGTTTCATCACTCCTATAGCCTCCCTCTCTTTGCAAAATGGTGCATTATTCTTATAATTTATCCTCAATCAAGACTTTCCTATTTGTAGGTATACACAAGGATGGGGGCAAAATATATAAATATATCTTTACTTTTTCATATATATATAACTATACTTATATATAATTTTTCTTATATATAAAGTCATATATAACTTTACTTTTTTCATTCCAGTTTAATTTGTTTCTTTTTCTTAATACACCATCTACTCAGAAGCTATCACCCACAACAGAGATTGAACTCCTGAGCTAAGCTTAGAGCACAGTTAACAACTCTTCTGCATCTTACTCTACTATTACTTTTCCTATTATTCTTCTTAAAACTTTCATCTCTTGCACTTCCCTTTAATTTTCCTTTCTTTAATCTAAATATCTAAAGTTTTACTTCAAAACACTATGAACCTATCTTTTAGTGTCACTTTTCTTCTCATCAGACCTTTTCTTTCCTTTTCATCCTCCAAAGTTAATACTGTTCTTACCGTATATACTCCAGTATAAGCCAACCCAAATATCAGACAAGGCACCTAATTATACCACAAAAACTGAATTAAAAATGTGCTGGAAAACTTGGCTTATACTCAAGTATATACAGTATTTTTTATTTTATTTTCTATCAAATACTAGTATCTATTCCTTCATCATTGCAAATCAGGAAATTTGGAGGCCTAATCTCCCTTATTTTAACCTACCAAATAACACTACCCTATCCCACCTATATTTTTACCTCCTACTCCATTCGCTCTCCCTCCCTAATGCTCCCCACTTTCTGGTCACTCCCCTCACACCTAATCTACCCCCTCCCTCCAGATACTTAACATAAACTGGCTATCCCCTCTAGTGCACCTCCTAAGAAAGTTAACCACTCCCACTTACCACCCCTAATAGTGACACCAAGATGTCATGGAAACAGCAGAAGATAATGGTGCACACACACAAAGATAAGAGAGACAGGAACAAATAGCTGAAGACCAACCAGACTTAAATGTAATGCCTGAAATTGAACAGGCTATGGATTTAGCAGAAAAATAATTTTTTAAATGATGATGGCACTCATTCAACAGTTGAAGGAAAAGTCTGAGAGAAAAGTGAATCTCACTAGAAAAAGTCCAAGCAGAAACACAAAAATCAAATACTACAATAGCAGAATTAAACAATAAAATAAAGGAACACCACAATGCTATGAAAGAACAGAGAAATAGAATTGAAGCAATGAGAACTCAAATTAGTGAGCTAGAAGACAAATCTACAGATTCCAACCTAAAGGAAGAACAATTAACAAAAAATGCAAACGAGACTGAGAACATCTTGGGAACAATGTGGGATACAAGTGACAGAAATAACTTGTGTCTTGTAAGGATTCTAGAAGAGGAAGAAGCAAAAAAAAAAAAGCCACACAGATAGTAGTCCAAGAACTCCTGCAAGAAAATTTCCTCAATGAATAAAGAAGGAGAAGGTAGTTATTCAGTAAGTCAAAAGAACCCCAGCCAGGAGAGCTCCCACAAGGAACACTCCCCATCATATTGTAGTCAAGCTGTCTAATATCTATAACAGGGAAAATATTCTCAGAGCAGCCAGAGATTAAAGATCAATTACATACAAAGTGTCAGCAATTAGAATAACCTCATATTTCTCAGAAGAAACCATTCAGTCAAGAA
>NW_022111329.1:1481794-1483157 GCF_000313985.2 Echinops telfairi | reverse complement strand
ATATATAATTGAGAAATAAAAGTATTCTGACACCAGGAGAAACTAAAAGAATTCACAAAAACAAGACCATCACTACAAAAAAATATTCAATGAAGTACTATGGCAAAAAAAAAACAGCCACAAAGCACAAACCTGAAACCAACATACAAGACAATTCCTCACAAAAATCAACACATACAGAGCAACACCCAAAGCAAGGAAATAACACAGGAAGAACAAAGAAATTAAACACAATACAAACACATATATAGAGCAAAATGATAGTAACAAATACATACATATCAATAATTTCACTAAATGTTAATGGACTAAATGCACCAGTAAAAAGACAGTAGCAGAATAGATTCGAAAAGAAAATCCATCAATATGCTGCCTACAAGAAACCCACCTCACAAAGACATGAACAGATTAAAATTCAGAGGCTGGACAAAAGCATACCAAGCAAACAGCAACTGAAATAGAAAGCAAGGGTAGCAATAGTAATCTCTGAGAAGATAGACTACAAGGCAAACAACGTAATACGAGATAGGTATGGACACTGCATAATGATAAAGGAAACAATAGCTCAGGAACCCATAACTATAATAAACATATGAGGGGGTACTTCCCCCAAACTGGAATTGGTCTGGGCAGAGCTGCGCTTTCATAATAGTCATTTTTCCCACTGGGCAAGCAATGAGTAACTTGCTCTGTTAGTGCACCCAGCAGCATCGCCTGGGAAGGTTCTCTCTGGTCACAGTGAATTTTTTCATAAAAACAGCTTTGCTCAAACCTCATTTTTGTCATCATCGATTTAAGAGAAGAGCTGCAGCTGTGAAATTTTTTCTCCTGCTTGGGAAAAGTGCCACAGAAACTGTTGTGATTTTCAACACAGCTTACAAGAGCAGTGCTATAGGAAAAACTCAAATGTATGAGTGGTTTACTCATTTAAAAAAAATGGTGAAATGTTGATTGATGACAAACCTCATTCTGGACATCTGTCAATGTCTCATACTGATGAAAATGTCATTTTGTAGTGCATTTGGAGTTTGTTACCCCAGGTCAGACTCTTAATCAAGCTTTCTATTTAGAGGTTCTGAAAAGAGAGTGTAACAGTGTGTGACTAAAAAGGCCTGATTTGTGGCATACAGGGGAGTGGTTTCGCCACCATGACAATGCAGCTCACACAGCTATATCAGTGCAGCAGTTTTTGGCAAAAACAACATGCCTGTCTTCCCCACCCACCTTACTCACCTGTCTTCACTCTTTCTGTTTCTGCAAATGAAGAGGGACAGGAAAGGACAGTGATTTGACACTGTAGAAGAGGTGAAGAAAGAAATAAGGGAGATGCTGTCAGTCATCCAAAGAGATGAGTTTGAAAATT
>NW_022111329.1:1478414-1479538 GCF_000313985.2 Echinops telfairi | reverse complement strand
GGAATCAAGAAAGCTAATGTATTTTTCAATGGGTTTATATAATCATGTGGCTTGCAAGCCTCCAGCAGGCACACGAGTAAATAGAGCGGACAAGTAAGAATGAGTCAGTAACTTAACCTTGTATGTACCTAATCTCTTCCCAGGGGACCAATATATGATCAGTATAAGATGGAGACATCAGAAGGGAGTCAGTAGCACTTTGGGATGGACAAAGGAATCTGATTGCTCTTAAAGATAGGTGGCTGCCAGACACATAGTGAGGAGCCAGACATGAGTGTGAGACATCTTTTATGGTAGCATCTTTATGGAGGGCTGTTGTAGGGACGTTTTTCAGTCTGGGTTATGTGTATATGATGTCATCTCTGTCTCAGAATTGTTGAGATCTTTCTCTAGGTATTGCAGGTCTCCTAGGCTCTGTGATTACAAGCACGGAGTCTAGGCTGCATGTACACCCTTCAGGTCCTCAGTATCCCACATACCATTACTAAATGGGATTCATTCCAGGTATGCAGGGATGGTTCAATATTTGAAAAGCAATCAAAGTAATCCACCACATAAATAAGGCAAGAAACAATAACCACACAATCATATCAATAGATGCAGAAAAGGCATTTGACAATATTCAGCAGCCATTTCTGTTCAAAACACTCAAAATAGGAAAACTCCTCAACATACTAAAAGCCATATATGAGAAACCAACAGCCAACATCATGCTCAGTGGGGAAAAGGTAGAAACACTCCCAATGAAAACAGGGACCAGGCAAGGATGAAGTACAAATGGCTAACAAACATTTGAAAAAATGCTCATAATCACTACTCATCAAGATATGCAAATTAAAACCACAATGAGATACCGGTTTACAGGAGCCCAAATTAAAAGCAAAAAAACAGAAAACAACAAATACTGGAGAGGATGTGGAGAGATTGGAACTCACATAGACTATTGGTGGACTTGTAAATACATACAGCCGCTGTGGAAAACGAAATGGCAATACATTTTTTAAAGATAATTTTATTGGGAGCTCTTATAGGTCATATAACAATCCATACAACAATTGTATAAAGCCTATTTGTACATATGTTGCCATCATTATTTTCTAAACATTTACTTTCTATTTCAGCCC
>NW_022111329.1:1475086-1477753 GCF_000313985.2 Echinops telfairi | reverse complement strand
GCCGCTTGTTTAACTTCAAGTCTTTAAGAGCTCAGATGCTATATCGTTTGAGAGCTGGGCACCATAAGCTTTGTTCACCACATTTGCTTGTGTACCCATTTTGTCTTCAGCGATCATGGATATGTTAATACTTGAAGTAACTGGAAATTGAAATCCCATAAGACCCATCAATGCCACTGTTAGGCATATACCCTAAATAAGTAAGAGACAAAACAGGAGTGGAGGTATGTTCTCCCATGTTCATAGCAGCACAGTTCGCAATAGCAAGAATCTGAAAGCAGCCCAAATGCCTGTCAGTGAAAGAATGGATAAACTATGATGCATACACAGTGGAATACTATGTATCCCTAAAAAACAGTGATGAAAACATGAATCACTGCATGATGAGGAAGAACCTGGAAACCATTATGTTGAGTGAAGTAAGGCAATCACATAAAGACAAGTATTGTATGAGTCCACTACTATAAGAACACCAGTTAAATAAATCTTAGGAACCAATTCTTGAACAAAAGTTAAGAAGGCGACCTACCAGCTATAAACCATATTATCATCTCTTTTTTTGTTGTTGCACACTTCACAAGAGCCAACTT
The DNA here is from genome assembly GCF_000313985.2 of Echinops telfairi. NCBI lineage: Eukaryota > Metazoa > Chordata > Mammalia > Afrosoricida > Tenrecidae > Echinops > Echinops telfairi. Next base: position 1,477,163 of record NW_022111329.1, on the reverse strand, counting down.
GAAGGAGTAAACCTCACATTGTCTGGGGTCACTCCTTCAAGAGGTGGGAAATGGGATATGACCATCCACTTGAGGCTATACAGCATCAAGAAAAGGCTGGGGCAAATCAGTGGGCCCCACACAGGAACAGAAGGAGAATCTTGCCATAAAATCAAGCTAAGACCAGAGGAGGGGACCATGTACAAATTTGAGGAGACGCTGATAGTTCTGTTGGTAAGTATGGTGACTGACTGGAGAGAAGTAGCCTGACATCAGGAAGAGATGCTAAACAATGATTGTAGGGAACCTAGAGGTCAATGGGCCAGACTTGATGTTCCTGGGTAGACACTACGAATACATTTCTATTCAACCTTGGGTGAACCACGCCATGGACTAAGCACCATGATGATTGTGAAACCTGACCTTGCAGGCAGCATGGCATAATGTATGGGCGACACCAGAAGGACTTAACATAGAGGCCTGGCTGAATGAGCCAAGCCCTGCCTCAAAGTTGCTTACACCCTTGGAATGAGGACTGGGGTACTTGGATGGGAGAGTAAGCAGATAGTGGCCAACCCAGGACTATGGAAGTGACAGTCATTGGACCTTGGAGGCAACCCCTGGCTTAGTGGGTGTCCAATGGAAAGTGACCCAGAGTCATCATATATTTAGTATCTCAATGCCCACCTGGCAGTAATATGACATGAGGTTTTGATTTGCTGAGAAGGAATCTGCACTTGGAAGACCCAAGTTTGGAATAAACAGAAGATCCAAGTTTAGAATAAACCCATATTTAGAATAAACAGAGCACAATCAAATGGAAGATTAACTTGTGTAGAGCAGCAATTCATGGGTTGTTTGTTTGTTTGCTGATTGGTCTATTGCTGTGATTGGTAGAGTTGCTCTTATGGGGTTTTGATTTTGTCATAGTAATGACCGCCACAGTAAACCTTAGTTTTGCATGTCCCATGAACATACATATGGATTGTGGGCTCCTTAACTCTAGTTCCAATCCAAGAGCAGTTCTCATAACATGGCCCTGCTCAATACTCATCTTCATGAAATGATCGCTGAAGATAAAAGTGCTACAGCAAAGTGTGCTGAAGAAAGATGATTGTGCCCGGATAGCAATTAGAATAGTGTCTGGGGTTTGAAAGGCTTGTATTCAAACAAGTAGCCATCTCAGCAAGGAGTCAATTAAGTTCACATGGAAGAAGCACACCAGCTCTTGTGATCCAATAATGACAATAAAATACAAAAATGACAAAGGGAAAAGTATCAGGGCTAAAATTATGAACACTCAGTTGGTAGAAGGCTATGGAGGACATGGGAGTCCAACACCCACCTGCATAGTAACTAGTTAGATTAAGCCACCGGCAGACCCGCCCCTCTAGCCAGGGGCAAGGGTCTCTAAGAGCCTTACTATCAGAAAGAGATCATTGTTATCTTGATTATGCTGGATCGAACTACGTTCTTGGACAGTTGACCTCCCTATTGACGCAACCTGATTTTTTTCTAGGTGAAAGTATCACTTACATGTTCCATGACAAAAATTTCTTCCCTGGCTTTTTAAATATTGAGGGTGGTCTTTTCTTTCATACTCATTATTTGTATTTTTATCTTTATATTATTATCATTTTATCCTTATGACTTTATTTTGTTTTTATTGTTTCTATTGGTTTCCCAGTTTGTGAAGCACAGAAGTAGTGGATGCATAGTGATAATAATTGTTGCAAAGATTTATAGGGGATACAAGAGTTGGGGGTGGGAGACAAGGAGGGTGAAGGGATTTGAGGAGTAAATAATGAATGCAGGAGAGGGGAGGGAACAGTAGGACTGATTGTGATTACACAACTCATTCTAAAATCTAAATTTAACCATGGTGGTGGGATAATGTTCTAAAATTGATTGTGGTAATGATTGTATAATTCTTCTTGATATGATTGAAAAATTGAACTATTGAATTGTATTTTATGTGGATTAGATGCTAATAAAATGTTTAAAAATAGCTTGAAAGTGGAGGACCTAATGCCGGGGGTTTAAGTGGAGAGGAAATGTTTTGAGAATGATGAGGGCAATGAATGTACAAATGCGCTTT
>NW_022111329.1:1472561-1474538 GCF_000313985.2 Echinops telfairi | reverse complement strand
ACCAGGACATCATGCCTAGTAAAATGGAAGGACAAAGAAAAAAATGAAGGCCCTCAATGATATGAATTGACAGAGTAGCTGCAACAATGGGGTCAAACATAGCAACAATTGAGAGGATGGGGCAGGACTGTTTTGTTTTGTTGTACATAACGTCTCTGTGAGTCAGAATGGATTCGATGGCACCGACAACCAACAGGCCTTGGCAGCCAATATGCTGCTCTAGCCTTCATACTATGAGTAAATAAGGAAAAGTAGAGTAGACACATTTAAGAACAAGAAGCAGGGAAGCATAAATAAGAGTGGAAGAATTAAGACCAAGCTTATCTTTAGTGCTGGTAGCTAATAAGAGGTGTGAATATTACAGCATTCCTAGTATGTTCTACTTTATAGAGCAACTTGATGGTGGGTGTGGTAGTTACATAATTTCATGTCAACTTGATAAATAAGTCTAGGGGTGAAGTCTAGCCTGTCGATCAGGTCACAATCTAATTATGCCTCCTGTGGGTGTGGCCTTCTCAAGAGGATGCCAGGAACTTCCACTTTCTCTCCCTGGAGGTAGGACACACCCTCTCTCTGCTTTAACCCTTCTGTTGACAAGTCGAATGGAGCCATGTTGAGAAGACACACTCAGAGAGCTGGAGGAGCCACATGGAGACCTGAGCCAGTGCTGAGATGCTTCCACTGCCACTGGATCCATAAGACTTTTCACCGGTCATCCAGTGATCTTCCTGCATTTGGCATCATTGCATGTGCTGCATGAGTCTGAAGAGGACTAGGATAGACTAGTACTGGACCTGTGGGCTAATATCAGACTTATGGACTTGATCTGGACTGGCCTGGGATGTTTCCTCAATATACAATTGCTCTTTGATATAAAGCTTTCTCTTACACACATATGAGTGTCTTTGGATTTGTTTCTCTAGTTAACACTGCCTAACACATTATGGTACCTTGGGAGTGGGGTACTAGAGAGAAAAAAATCATGGAGATGGAGAGTGTATGGTTGTTTGACCTCTGCCTCATGGTAGTTTTTCTCCTTTTGCTAGCCAGAGGTCACACTGGCCCACACTGTCTACTCAATTGTTTTCAAAAGAACATTGGAAATGAAAGTTTTGATTCCTGGAAGTTGTTTTTGGTCATTCCAGTCTGAAATAGTGAAAATGAATGTGATAAATGTGAATCTTGAGCTTAGGTTGTGAAATTGACCATTGAGCTTGATTTTGAGCTTAGGTTGTGAAATTGACCATGCTGCTTAGTCAAAATGACTGACAGAAGGTCAAAATGGCTGACAAGAAAACCCAGCCAGGGGTGGAGGTAGACAGAGCCCTAAGGCCATATTTTGCATCAGTGAAATAGATTAGATAAGAATTTAGGCAAAGATTGAATTTGACTTTTAAGAATGTATTTATGATCTGACTACCAGTTTTATACTGATTTCTTGTGCCAATTATTATTGATGTAATGTGTGATAGAAGTGATTATTGGGAAGTAAAAATTGAGAGTTTGTGAGCCCACTTGCTGTCAACCATTAAATTGGATCTTTAAATGGGTTAGGACACGCCTGTAAAAAGGCTCTGAAATGATAAGCCCCAGCCAGTGCTTTTTGTGCTCAGGAAATTTACATTTGAAGAAGAGACTTGCCTAGTGGGCTGTTAACAAATTGAAGAAGAAAAAAGAATCCTTTGCCTTTTTGGATTTTGAACTAGTGGTTTGTGCCTAAAGCTGGAAAATTTTGGAGCCATGAAGAAACTCTCCTCTCTAGTACTAAATGGTTAACAGGAACCTGAGGGCAGCCTGAAATGCTTTCTAGGTTACCACCTGAATCCACTTCATGAATGGAAGTGGGATAAATCCAGCTCTGGATCTGGTTCACAGAAACTAAAGGAGGAGACAGGAGTGGGTTGGCTGGTCTGAAGTTCATCATCTAGCCCAAGGGGGTTAGGGTTGTTGAGAATTTTGGAAGAGACTCATGGTCAA
>NW_022111329.1:1469870-1471692 GCF_000313985.2 Echinops telfairi | reverse complement strand
AATAATAATATGTAATTGATCAAGGAGTCACGTGGGTAAGAGGGTAGGGGAGGAGGGTGGTAAAAAAAAGGAGCTGATACCAAGGGCTAAAGTAGAAAGAAATTGTTTTGGAAATGTTGATGGCAACATATGTACAAGTGTGCTTAATACTATTGAATGATGGCTTGTGATAAGATTTGTAAGAGCCCCTCCCCCCCAATAAAATGATTAAATAAATAAAGGTGAGGCAGCTAATGGGAACTCTGGTGAGGGTAAGCAAGGTAGCCCACAATGAGTTAATGAGAACCCGACCAGATGAATCGGTACATATTGCTGCCTACTTTATGGACAGCCTTTCCTGATTTGACTTTGCTTATGGATGCGGACTCACAAGGTTCCAACTAGAATGAAGGTTCTTCCCATCAAAGAACATCTTTGTCTCCTCGGAGCACTGGGTTGATATAAGTGGGCAGTATAGAAATTGGATACCCACAAAAAAAAAAGAAACAAAGAAACAAAAACAAAAAAAATAGAAATTGGATACCCAAAATTGGGGGGATAAAGGTATGAAGTGGCTGACTTACAAACTTTCAAAGGTGGGTTTTCATAAGTGGGGGAATATGTTTATAGAATTATAGGATGAAGGTGTAGGTGCTCACATAACTTCAATTGTTAGGTATAGAATATTTTTATTTTGTTCACTTATAGAATATTATGTTTAAATAAGGCAGGCACATTTGGAATTGCACACATTTTAGTTTTATCCTGTTAGGCACAAATATGATTTTACTATTGTCCTTGTTTTAAAATTTATATATGGCTAAAGGGTTGTGTAAAGTGTCAAGTTGACAAGGGGTGGGCTGTGGTAGTTACATAATTTCATGTCAACTTGATAAATAAGTCTAGAGTGGAGTCTATCAATCAGCTCACACTCTGATGATGCCTCCTTGTGGGCGTGGCCTTCTCAAGAGAATGCTGGCAACTTATGGACTTGATCTGGGCTGGGTTGGGATGTTTTCTCAATATACAATTGCTCCTTGATATAAAGCTTTCTCTTACACACATATGAGTGTATCTAGATTTGTGTCTCCAGTGAACCTAGACTAACACAGTGAGCACTAACTTACAAGCCCCACAGGTTGGGTGAAACTGAGCAACGTGCACAGACATCACTAAGTGTTGTGTTTTGTTTCTCCTGATCAACTCCTCACAGAAGAGCACCCAGAGTTCTGATTTCACTTTTAACTCTCATTAGTCAAAGTGACACCGTGAGGCTCACATATGCAAGTTCTTCAGAAGCAAAAAAAATGACATTAATCTTTCCCAAAGGAACCTGATCTAAGGGACTGCTTTAGCTGTGACACAGGGGGCTGGGATTGTCACAGTAGCTAGATGACAGAAGGGGTTTTGATCACACTGCACACACCCAGCGTAGTCTCACTCTCCATTCTGAGGCTATTGACTTCATGACAATTACTCCAGTGTGGGCTGGTGGTTGAGGTCTGGTTGTTGAGTTCAGTGCTCGATGTGGGACATTAGACGGGACCCTCTCAAGTCCCTCTCTCCCCTGTGGAACCAGGCTGGGGGCACTAAACAAGATCTGACCATATTAGTCCTATACAGGGATTGTCATACTGCTTGCTTTTTCTTTTTTCATCGTTTTATTAGGGGCTCATATCACAATACATACATACATCAATTGTGTAAAGCACATTTGCACATTCATGGCCCTCATCAATCTCAAAACATTTGCTCTCCATTAAAGCCCCTGGCATCAGCTCCTCATTTTTGCCCCTCCCTTCTCACTCCCCCTCCCTCATGAGCCATTGATAATTTATAAATT
>NW_022111329.1:1451515-1468279 GCF_000313985.2 Echinops telfairi | reverse complement strand
GACCCATAGCCCTACAGAGGACAACACCGGGGACACAGTGTGGGAATTGCACCTGATCTGATCCCGCACATACTGAGGCAAAACACTAAGGGGGTGCAACAGAACAGCTAGGGAATGGAGCGGAGAGGTCCCCAGGGAATGCTGAAGGTGGACTTTGGGGCCAGGGTGTGTTGCCCCAACAGACTGGACTGGAAAACACTCCTAAAGGCCAACAAACAATACTTGAACTAACTACAAGCTTTTCTTTCTTGTGATTTTTGTCATTGGTTTGTTGTTGTTGTTGTTGTTTTGTTATATACTATTGCTTGGTTTTGTTCTGTCTTGTTTTGGGGCATGTTATTATCTCCGCACGTCTGTCTAAATAAGACAGGCTGGATGAACAATCTGGAGGAGAAAACAATGGGACCGACAGTTCCTGGGGGGACAAGGGAGAGGGGAAGGTGGGGGGAAAGGTAGTGGTGTTAACAAACCGAGGGGCAAGGGAATAACATAGTGATCGAAATCGGTGGTGAGGAGGGTATAGGAGGCCTTGTAGGGCATGATTAAGGGTAATGTAGCAAAGAGAAATTGCTGAAACCCTGGTGGGGACTGAGCATGATAGTGGGACAGGAGGAAAGTCAAGGAAAATAGAGGAAAGAGCTGGAGGGCAAAGGGCATTTATAGAGGTCTAGATAAAGACATGTACATATGAAAATATATTTATATATGAGGATTTATAGGTTTAGTACTGCTTGCTTTTTCAAGATGAGAGTGACCCAGCACTCAAAGCAGCAGCAAAACCCTGAATTTATCAGTCCTGTACGCAAGCACAACTGGATACATCTTGGAAAGGAGGTGCCTCTGAAGATGTCTTTGTTCTGTGCCCTTGAACAAAACATTCAAGCAAAAAATCAGAGCCAAACTGCAGTTTCTGAGACTTCCAGGGTGGCCTGATTTCCAGAATAATAGCAGAGATGTTCAATTAACCTGGATAAAGTAAATGGGTCCGGGACATGAGGAAGATGGAGTTGTGAGAAAAAAATAACACACACCTAAGAACCACAAACACACAAGTAAATATATATAATAACCCAGTTCACATGAAATGTTTAGGGACATTCCAACAAGTCTTCCCATCCTACCATATAGAAAGGAGACTCAAAAGGACCCCTGGGATCACTTGGCAGACATCAGCCTGCCGTGGCCTTCTGAGAGTTCAATTAAATGGGAATGGCTTGCAGAGCTTGGACATAGATCATAGTCCTTAGCCAAATGGAAACTCAATGACTTATTTCTAAATGACGCACTCAGGTAAAAGTTCTCCTAACAGACATCAAGTTGAAAATTGAAAGGGAACAAAAGAGAATAGAATCTAGAAGACCACTCTTCCTGCTGTGCCTATCCTGTGAAGGTTCTTCTAGAGCAGTGGTTCTCAACCTTCCTCATGCCACAACCATTTCATACAGTTCCTCGTGTTGTGCTGACTCCCACCACCATCATAAAATTAATATTTTCATTGCTACTTCATAACTGTAATTTTGCTACTGTTATGAATTGGGCAACCCCTGTGAAAGGGTCGTTCTACCCCCAAAGGGGTCACACGACCCATAGGTTGAGAACCGCTGTTCTAGATTATTGCTGTTCTAGTATTATTGCAACAACTGTATGCAACCAGTTCAGTTGGAAGCATACCTGCCAACAGCCCTGCTTAGACTCCGACCTGTTGAAAAGCTGAAAATAGAAACTTGAGCCATTTTCTCTGCAGCTCCACTCCAATAATTCTCTGTCTTTCTAAGTATTATCAACAGTCTCCAAACACCATTCTTAAAGCACTCACCTCCTTCAGGCTTTTCCAACTCCCACACTACTCTTCATTAGAAAAGGACATTTTATGTAAAGGGTGAAGTGTTTTCTATGGCTATTTGCTTTTCTCCCTATGTGGCTAACAACACTACTTTTTTTGCTGTAGTTTGCGGTGGCTTTTGGACTTGTTACAATCACCCAGAAATTCTAGGAGGGAGTAACAGAGTGTTTCCTTAGCTACCCATTGGACATAGCAATCGAAGTACACAAAAATGCATTTCCCACTTTTGTTAAACTTTAATAAGCATTGAAAATATGTACTTGAATGCTATGAGTTTTCTTTTGCATTCTGAGTCTTTCTAACCCCTGAGATCTCCAGCGTGGTTGAATTTGCTTAATTGATTTACCTACTTAAAATAAGTTTTTTACTAATAATTGACAACCTGTTTTGTTCAGTAGAGCAATGGCCTTTGAGTTTTCCATTGAGGGTCCTAGGAAACCCTTTAGACTGTGGAACTACCACTCATTTTTGTGTGTAGTAGGCACACACAAATTAACCCTGTCTGCCCCAGGATGAGGAGAAAGAACCTGGTAGCATAGTGGTTATACACTGGGCTACTAACCACAAAGTTAGCAGTTCAAAACCACCAGTGGCCCCACAGAGGAAAGATGAGGCTTTCTATTCTCATAAAAGTTACAGTGGGAGACGTCGGACAGCGCAAGATATGACAAAATAAATAATAATTTATAAATTATCAAGGGTTCATGAGGGAGGGAGAAGCAGGGGGGAGGGCAAAATGAGGAGCTGATGTCAGGGGCTTAGGTGGAGAGCAAATGTTTTGAGAATGATGAGGGTAATGGATGTCCAAATGTACTTTACGCAATTGATGTACGTATGGATTGTGATAAGAGTTGTATGAGCCCTAATAAAATGATTTAAAAAAGGAAAGAAAGAAAATACCATGACTCAGGTCAGGCATACCTCAGCCCACAAAATTAAAAAAAAAAAGATTACAGTCTTGAAAACTGCACTCCATGTCCAATAGGGTTACAATGAGTCAGCATTGACTCTGTGACTGTGAGTTTGGTTTTGGAGTTTTTAAATTTTTTTGTCCCAGGATGCTGTGGTATAAACACATGTGTGGTATAAATGATTAACATACTCTGGAGCTAATCAAAAGATTGTCAATTCAAGTCCACCCAGAGGCACCTTGGAAGAAGGACTTGATGATCTATTCCCCAAAAAAGCAGCAACTGAAAACCTGTGGGATACAGTTCTACTCTGACACACAAGGTTTTGTCATGAATTGAAGTTAATGGCAGCTGGCAAGCTAAATGTTTAGTTGATTGTTTAACCCAGAATGCATTTTTCCCCCTGAATGATGAGGATTTTCTGCATTAGATAATGGGCTCCCTCCAAATTATACCAACCTTCACATCAACTTTCCAGTTTGAAATTCATATGAACACACTCTCTGGTAGCACTGTTACTGTTGTAAGTGCCACTGAGTTGGTTCGAATCAATAGTGACCCCATGCACAACAGAATAAAACACTGTCTGGTCCTGCCTCATGCTCCCTATTGCTCCTATGTTTGACCCCATTATTGCAGCCCCCAGTACTATTAATAGAAGAAAATTCTCTCCCATCCCATCCTTACTCTCTGGATTCTTAACATAAGGAGGCCTAACTTTAACTGTGCTGCATATATGAGAGGGTTACACTGCCCCCCCCCCAAAAAAAAACAGAATTGCACTGGGCAAAGGAGACCTTTGGATTATGCATTTTTTCCCCACTAGGCGAGCACCCAGTAACTCACTCTGACCTGGTGCACCCAGTGGTGTCACCTGGGAAGGTTCTCTCCCATCACAGTGAACTTTTTTCTTAAAAGTTGTTTCGCTCAAACCTTATTTTTTTATGATTGCCTATTTAAAAGAAGAGTGTGCAGCTTTGAAATTGTGTTTCCTGCTTGGGAAAAATTGCTGCAGAAACTGTTGTGATATTAACTGTTTGTAAGGACAGCACTATGGGAAAACTCAAGTGTACGAGTGGTTTTCTCATTTTCAAAAGGCAAGATGTTGATTGATGACAAACCTCATCCTGAACATCCATCAACCTCCAAAAGGTACAAAAATGTAGACTTTTAGTGTATTTGGAGTTTGTTCCACTAGGTCAGACTCTTAATCAAGCTTTCTATTCAGAGGTTCTGAAAAGATAGTGTGACAAAAAAAGGCCTGATTTGTAGCAGACAGGGAACTGGTTTTGCCACCACGACAATGCACCTGCTCACACAGCCATCTCAGTGAGTCAATTTTGGGCAAAAAACAGCATGCCTCTCTTGCCCCACACATTTTACTCACCTGACCCCTCTCTGTGTGACTTGTTTTTGTTTCTGTAAATAAAGAGGGGTATGAAAGGGCAGCGTTTTGACAACATAGAAGAATAAAGCAAGAAAGGTGCTGTCAGCCATCCAAACAGATGAGTTTGAAAATGTTTCCAAGAATGGAATAACAGATTTGACAAACATATTAAGTGTAATGGAGAGTACTTTGAAGGTGATAAAGTTGTTTTGTAAAAAAAATTTTAATTACAGAGCTTTGAAAAGAAAATTCCAGGATTTTGTGTGTGTAGGTGTGCGTGTCGGGGTGGGGGGGGTGGGGGAGGGTACCCCCTCATATCTTGTAAATGCCTGGAGGCCCTCAGCATTCAAAATTCTCCAGGAATTATGTTTTAAACAGTGATTCCTAGCCCTCAACTCCCATAAATTCTGACTCAATCAGTTTTAGTGGTGTCCATGAATCTACATTTTCAATAATCTATCCTTAACTCCAGAGTCAGTGGTTCTTGAAACACACTTTGACAAATGCTGCTCCAACAGAGGCACTCCCTGTGGTTGTTTTTTATCAAAGTGTGTTAATTCATTTTTTCCACAAAGAGCGAGTGTTCCTGTTATGTGTAGGTTGTTACTCAAGGGACAGATAAATTTCATGGGGGCCTTTAATCTTCAAGGTATTAGAATCAGGCTGGAGAAAAATAATGAATCATAGGAAAAGATTTGCCATGCAAAAAGGGCAAATGTTACCGGAGATAAAATGTTATAGAAACTTAGATGAGGAAATGGCAACATTGAGTTGGTAGGGATAGATATGGCTTTATGGAGGAGGAAGTTATGTGGTAAACCTGGAAAAATATCCACTATTTAGTCATTCAGAGGTAGAAAAGCAGGGATATTCTGAAATGTAGCAGGACCAGCATGAAGAAGAGCAGAGGGCGAGGAAGTATGGCTGATGGTGTGGTGAAAAGCAGTTGCTTTTAAGTCCATTTCAATTCCATGTGATTTCATGTATGCCAGAGTAGATGTGTGCACAACAGTATTTCCAATGACTGGGTTTTCAGAAGCAAATTACCAGGCCTTTCTTCTAAGGTACCTCTGGGAGGACAAGAACCTCTAATCTGTCAGCCAGCACCACACTCATTAACTGTTTGCACCACCCAGGGATTCCTGTGTGGTGAAGGGGAGTCATTTAATTGGCCTGGAACGCAGGGTACAGAAAAGGGAATAGTAGTAAACAAGTTTACAGAAAAGAATTTCAGCCAGATCCTGGAGAGGTGTGAATGCCAGGCTAAGGGCTATGGTCAAAAGTAAGTGTGGGGAAAATACCAAGGAAAGGGGTGGACTGTGATCAGAGTTTTGAGTACTGTATTCCCAATCTTCTCTAAACATGTACCAACATGGTGGCACTGAGTGAGTATAAAGGTATGGGAAGAAAATAAGTTCAAGGCTTTTCTATAATTATTGCCCAATTCTGCAGTTTAGCCAAGAGATTTACCCATTATTCATCACAGTAAGATGTCCAATTCAAGCTTGCACCTTGTTAGATAGTGCTAAAGCTTTTCCACGTGGCTTTTACCATTATAGTGCTTGTAAGTACTCCTTGAGATGGAAAGATAAGAAAAAAAGTGTAGGGTGAGTCCTCCACATTCTCACACTTTTATCCTCTTCAGAGCAGTGTGACCTCTTCAGTCATGCTACACATGCACACGCACACACACAGACAGAGAGAGAAAGAGAGAGAGAGAGAGCTAAAACGTAGAGGTGCATGAGCTAAACTAAAGAAACAGTGGCATTATAGCAAGACTTTATAAAGAATATCTGCCTGATCATTGTGCTTTTTAAAGATCTTTCTGTATGGGATCAAGTTGATCATTTAAAAGATGAGACCGGAAACTCATGAGGCAGTGAATGAATGTTAACATAAGAGGAATGACTCAGGACAGGAGGGTGAGAAGGACTGCACAATTCAAAGAATGTAACCAAGGTAACTGAATTGTATGTGTAGAAATTGTTGAATTGCTGTATGTTCTGCTGTGTGTCTTCTCAACAACAACAAAAATAAATTGTTATTCAGAAAAGACTAGGCTTGCCACAAAGGGACAGATATTGCATGATCCCACTTATATGAAATACCTAGAGCAGGCAAATATATACAGACATGGTTATTAGTGATTGCCAAGAGTGAATAGGATGAAAAATATTGGAAGTGGATTAGGTACAGTTTACGCAGTATGATGAATACAATCATTGTTATTAGTTTCCCTCAACAGGATTCCAACTCATGGCAGCCCCATGTGTGCAGAGTAGGGCTGCTTTCTAGGGTTTTTAAGGCTGTGATCTTTTGAATACGGATCACCAGACCTGACTCCCAGGTACTTTGGGGTGGGTTCAAACTTCCAACCTTTCCACTAGCAATCAAAAGCTTAACTCCTTGCGCCACTAAGGAATTTATAAATAAAATTAATGTAACTGTACATGGAAAGAGTGCTGAAACAACACATGTTTTCTTACATATATATTTGCACATACACACCCAAGATAAGGTTTTTCTGATTGAAGGTTCTCCTACCCAGTAAATAAGTACTCTTATTCAGTACGCATAACCAACCCCACATACATGTTTTTTTTGGTCAATTTGCCGGGGGTTTGAAGCTTTCCTGATTTCTGGTCAGGAAAAAAAGCCGAACCATAAGTATTAAATGAATTATCACTCTTTCTGCAAACGTAATAATTCCAACCCCCACCCAGGTGGAGATTTCCCCCACCCCCACTCAGGAGCCCACTGCCCATCTGCACATCAAACGATGCTGTGGAAATCCATGGCTAGGAGGTTAATGCCTTTGAACATGCTTCAGAATCCCCAGCCGCATAGATTACAGGACCAAACTGCATCAAGAAATTCAGCTACCAGCCTATTTTTCACCTTAGTCCAATCAGAAATTAAAAAGCACCATGTGCCAGAGGTGAATGAAGCACCATCCACTAAGCAGCAACCTGGGAAAAGCAGATAGACATGAGGGTTATCTCCTGAGGTGACTGGTCATTGCTCCAGAAAATTCAGAGAGGGGGAGGGCAGAGAAAGGGAAGCTTTCGTTTAGTTGTCCCGGAAACAGGTTTCTTTCCTCCTTGTTTTATGACAACTGCACAACCTTTAGCAACTTTTGTACACCCTTTGTGAACTTCTTGCACGTCAAAAATTATAAAGCCATTATAAGAGGAGTTGGGCCTACAGAGCTGGCTCCTGTCTCTTGTGTTTGCTCCTGACAAGAAGATATGCAGACAAATTCAAAAAAGATATATTAGCTTCCTGGTCCAGCAGCTGGAGTCCCTGGCAGTATACATGGTTGATATATAGCCATTAGCAGATGATGAGAGGTCCAAGGTTACCTGGGGTGCCTCAGAAAGAAGGCCTGGCAACCTACTTTGGGGAAAGGTCATGGGACAGCCATTGAAACCCTATGGACCTCAGTTCTAGTCTAACACCTGTGGGTTTGCTTTGAGTTGGAGTTAGTTTAATACCAAGTACTTTAATGGTTTTCATGGATCTTATTATGTTTGCCTTGCTCTCCAGCCCTGAATCAATCAGTGTCAAGACTGCAACTCTCCAAATCATATGAAACAGTAGAGGTGAAGTGCCTTTGAGTGCAAGGTCAAGTGCTGGCCATGTCTAACTTTGATTCGACTCCTCAATCAATTATTGTTTAAAGCAAGACTCAGATTTGGAGGGGAGAGGCCATGTTGTCCCTCGTTCAGCATATTAAACTGTATCCACAGGAATACTCCCTAATTCACCTCATCCAGAGCCAAAAAAGCTATTTTCCAGTGGAAAGCACCCTTCTACTCTGACACACATAGGTGCAACATGAGTTGTAGTTGACAACTGATCAGTCCTACAACTGGGCTGCTTGGTCCCTTGTGCATCTGTTAACTGTGGGTCATGCTTCAGCAAAGGCATCTGAAAATTCAAGGCCACCTTCATGTGAAATGTGCTCAAACCAACCCTTGTCTGCTGGAGATTTCACTACCAGTGATGCTTCCCTAGAACCCAGCGAAAACCCAGAGGGGAATACAACTCCTCAGAGGAAATCTGATCCAATAAAAACACACAGAACAGAGAAGAGCTGTTTCCTGTCCTCTCTCATTGAAACGGAAGCAGGTTGTCATTCCTCTTGCAGTCCCAGTCACAAATTATCACCACAGTGGTGTGTGTTCCTGGTGTGGCTCACCAGGGCCATGAGAAAGGAGATCAGAAAGGAATATTAGCTTTGCACAAGTCTTGCTGCTTCTGTGGAGATCCAGAAATAGCTGTGGGCCAAGGCTGACCAAACTAGAGGCAGTGGCAAGGGATTTTAGCAGGAGATCAGTTCGCACACTGGTTGCCAGCACCTACAGAAACTCTCCCTGGTATTGCCCCACATTACGGGGCATCTGGGAAGTCTGCCAAGGCTGCTGGTCCCTGGCCTCCTGCCTTCTGGCAAAGCACAGATGCTCTTGGTAGTAGCCACACACACATATGCATACATGGGTAGATATAACGACCATACAAGTGTACACATACACAAGCTGCCACACTTTAGTGAAATAGAGCTATCTGACCAGTTCTAGTTGCAGCTGTATGATTGCCAGGCCCGACAGCCTCACGTGTGTCCAGGTAGAACTGTGCTCTAGAGTGTTTTCAATGGCTGATTTCAATTGCTGGGCCTCTTCTTTCTCGGTACTTCTGGGTGGGCTCGAAGTTCTCCCCTTTTTAGTCAGCCTCCAGGCACGTTAACTGTGTTGTACCACCCAGGAATTCCAGAGCTACCCTTGGACGATGCTTTGAAGGGTTGCTTCAAGCTGGGATAAATAAATCTGGGGGGATCTCAGACTTTAGGAACCCAATGGCCATGGGTCTAGAATTGTGCTCTGCAATACAGTGGCCACTAGCCATGTGTGACTGTTAAGTGCTTGAAATATGGCTAGCCCAAATTAAAAGTTGAGATGAGTTTTGACTGCAAAACAAACATAGGATTTAGTATGAAATAAAGAATATAAAAGATCTTGATTTTATATGATTACATTTTGAAATGAGACTATGTTAGATTGAATCCGTTCCTTATTACCGTGTTTCCCCGAAAATAAGACCTACTTACAGGTATCTCGATGAAATATAAGGCACCCCCCTAAAAATAACACCTCCCCGAAAGTAATGCCCCCCGAAACTACCGTAACTCTGGACTCTGGACTGTAGCAGCGGGCGCCGCCACACAGCTCACTGTTGGCCACAGCGCAGCTGGAGCAGACAGGAAGTGTGAGGTCTCTTTTAATAAAACAATAAACAATAAATGTGTACCGTATTCTTCTTCATAGAAAAATAAGATATTCCCTGAAAATAAACTGAGCGCATCTTTGGGAGCAAAAATTAATATGACACTGTCTTATTTTAGGGGAAACAGGATAGTACCATAATAAATTATTACAAGCTTAGTGGCTTAAAACAACATAAGTGTGTTATTGTATAGTTATGGATGACGGAGATCCAACATGAGTCTCAGTGAACAAAAAGCAAGGTGTCAGCAGAGGTGTGTCCCTTCTGAAAGCTGTAGAAGAGAATCCATATCTTGTTTTCTCCAATGTACATACTGCCTTCATTTCTTGGCTCACGATTCCTTCCTCCATCTTCAAAGGCAGCAATTAATTTGCTCCAGTCCTCTGCTTCTCTCTCATCTTTCTCTCTCAGAGCAGCTGGTGTGCTCAAACAGCTGGCCTTGCAGTTTGCAGCTCAAGTAACCTATGTCTCTAGAGCTCATCGCTTCTTTCTCTGACTCAAACCTCCTGCTTCCCTCTTGTAAGGACTCTTGAGATTACATTAAGACCCCTGGATAGCATCACCATGTCAAGACTTAATCACATCTGCAAAATCCCATATAAGGTGATATTAAATTATGATTAGGAAGAGAAATGAGACTGTCTGCTTTTATACAGATTTGCAGTATCAGAAACCCTATGACATTTCTGTTCTGTCCTGTTGGGTCACTATGAGGAAGAATTGATTTTATGGAAGTGAATGCGTGGGTTTAGGAAACAGTTAACAAATAAAATTCTGTGCTTTAAAGCTACCTGTTTGGTGGTGTAGTGGTTATGTGTTGGGTTGCTAACTGCAAGGTCAGCCATTTGAACCCACCAGCCACTCCATGGGAGAAAAATGAGGCTTTCTACTCTTCTACAGAGTTGCAGTCTTGGAAACCCACAAGGACAGCTCTACCCTGTCCTACATAGTATCTACAAGTCAGAATCAATGCTATGGCAGTGAGTTTGGTGTTTTAAAACCATCAACCTGGTATTATTATGTTGTGGCAACTCGAGGAAACTAGTGCTAGCCTAACGCCTTCCTAATCACCAAAATTCTTCTCAACCTTAGCATTCACATCAAAGAGTATCCGTACTCAGTGCTACAAGGATGTTCTTAGGATGCCCAGATGCTTTCAGGAATGCAAAGGTGCAACCCTGAGGTGGCACTTTCTCCAGGCTTTCCCCACTCGCAACATTGTGTGCATGTCCCATAGGGGCATTTGCCGGACAGAGATGGTTTATGTGGCCATCCCAGCAGAATTATGGCTGGTCTTCCCATCTGTAGTAGTTACATAATCTTTGTCAATTTGAGACGTAAGACTGAAGGGATGGAAATTAGCGTGTCAATCAGGTTGCAGCTTGATTACCTCATTTGGAGACACTAAGGAGATAAATAGCTCATTGGAGGAGGAACACAGGCTCACTCCCTGGGAAACATTCCTGCTGACAAGACATGTAGAGCTACGCTAGTGCCCTGGAGCTGGAGAAACCACGTAGAGACCCCTGCCAGCACTGAGATGCTTACACCACCACTGGATCCACAAGACTTTCCACCCACTGGCCTGTGATCTTC
The DNA here is from genome assembly GCF_000313985.2 of Echinops telfairi. Lineage (NCBI taxonomy): Eukaryota > Metazoa > Chordata > Mammalia > Afrosoricida > Tenrecidae > Echinops > Echinops telfairi. The sequence goes on along the minus strand of NW_022111329.1, from coordinate 1,457,259 downwards.
CTGCATTTGATGACATTGCATGCACTTCATGAGTCTGAAGAGGAATTTATAGAGTGGTATCGGACATATGGGCTAATATCCAACTTATGGACTTGATCTGGACTGGCCTGTGATGCTTTCTCAATATGCAATTGCTCTTTTGTATAAAGCTCTTTCTTATACACATATGAGGGTCAAGGATTTTGTTTCTCTAACCTTCCCAGACTAACACCATTCTCTCTCAGAATGTCCCATTTTGGAGGCTACATTAAATGCTCAGCTGACTCATGTGTTATATGGGGAAACAATGCTGCTCACTTATCAGTCAAGGGGAGCTTGGAATTGATTTTCTTGTGGTGGTAATGGGTTTTCGTTGATCTTCCCTGGCCTTCCTCAGCCCTCCTTATGAGGAACGGCTCCATTAGGAAGCACAGCTGGCCAGCACTTTCACCTCCACAGGCCACAGCAAGCACATTGGTCCCCAACTCATCAACTGCTAGCTTGTGTATTCTACTTTGTTGTTGTCATTTTATGATGACAAAAATAGTACAGTAATTATGAAAATGTAATACTTTACAATCATCTATGTATAATGTCAAAAGTAAATCTCCAAAATTCTCCACACAGACCTCCATACATATGTAGTTACTGCTAACAATTTGCTGCATGTTCTTTCAAGGCTTGCTACTTTTTTCTTTTCCTGAGGAGTAGGTCTGGTTAAATTGCCTCTGTTCCATGAGGAACAAACATGTGGCTGACCTCCCCACATGACAGGTATCAGAAAAACTAAATCAAATCCAGTCAGTTCAAGTCAACCCTCTAGCAATGCTTCAGTTACCTCCAGTTTAAGCATAATTTCTCTCTGGGTGACATTTGATAAAATTTAAGAAGTATAATTTTGAGGGTATAATCTTTCTATGGCTATTGCTGATTCTGGGCCCACAGTTCGCCCTGTAAAGTCTGAACAGCCTATTAAAAGTGTTTGTCCCACAAGTAAAGATTTCTGCCCACTCAGGTTTTGGTTTAGACAACAAGGGCTTTTCGAGTGAGCTCATTCCTGGGGCTCAGGGGATGGCAGCATTGCCATTTATCTCATCTCTGCATGTCCTCCCCGCAGCCCAGAGGTAGCAGTTGTGCCCCTTTGTGGGTTTACATCTTCTCACTTGATGGGAGAGCCTCCTCTCCCCAACCTACTAATCTTCTGTAATGGAGGCTACTCTACAGTAGTTTCCTGGGGACAGAGAGGGTGAATGCAAGACTCTACCCAGTACCCAACACCCCATAACCCTTCCAGGGGCTTCATTTCTTGAGCCACCAGCCACTTTAGGAACAACCTGGGCCTTTGTCCCAGGCTCCAGAATTGTCTTCAAATCTCAGGAATAATTTTTGCACCCCTTTTACTGAGAAGGGTATCAGAGCTTAAGTTCTGAGCACTCCATTAGCAGAAGACTATGGATGACAGTGACAACCCAACTCACTGACGGTCCCCACACAGAGTAAGCCTCCACTGAATTCATTCTGATGAAAGAACCAAGGATGGAGTTCATCTTGGCCTTAAGCAGAATGCATTGAGAAGTGGATTGCCATCACTCCTATTCAGGCAGCCCTGGGAGAGACAGCCACTCTTAGGGGCTTACCTGGGTGAGTTCTTGAAGGAGATCACTGTTCTGGGAACAGTACAGGAGGCCAAATAATATGAGTTATGCCCTATCAGACTGCCCTGAGTTCCTTTTCAGAAGGCTCTGGACCAATCTTATAAGCTCTTTTATCTATCATAATATACATCTCCCAATCATGGTTTTGTTCCTGTAACTGTAATGTATAGATCTGCACCAACCATGAATTGGTAGCAGTAGCCTTATTTAGTTAACTAGGGTCCTGATTGAATCCTTGGACACCATTCTGACCTTGTGCTAACAACCTCCGTCATCCAGATGATGTGTCTGTGTCTTTGTGTTGTCTTTGTCTCTTTAAAGACTTAATAAATGTTCTTCTTAATTATATTTGATATGAGGGTCTCTTTTTACCCTAAAACAGGAGCAACATGTCTAACATTACCACCCATGGCAGAGAGGAGAGGGTGGCAGGTTAGACGAGGTATATTACTTACTACCCAGGAACTCTGTCTCCCATTTGCCTCCTTCTCAAACCATCTTTTTTAAAGAAGGGGCTCCCTTTGTTATCAGTTGGTGCTAACTCCCTAGTAATTAGGTAAACCCAGACGGAATAGGCAAGTTTCTCTATAGGTATTCACACAATCCAATGCATATTCTAGTAAATTTTATTATGAAAGACTTCCCTCTTGGGAGAAATTCTACATCTAAACTATTTAAGTTAATTATGTATAATGAGTTCAGCTGTCAAGAGAGTTTATCTATGAGGCTTAACACTCAAGTGATTGAAGCCTTAACTGCAAGCAAACAAACAGAAGAGATAAGAAGTTGGCAAATCTTGAAGAGATTAGGATCCTTCACAAACAAGCAAGTCATAATTAGTCTAAGAAATGAGGTGGTAAAAAAAATAAATAAATAAATAAATAAAAGAAATGAGGTGGTACTCAAAGATGGTAAAATCTCAATTAGTTCTCGGTCCTTAACCCATGAAGAAATACCTTCTAATACAAAGAAGGGGTATTAGATACAGTCTTCTTAAAATTCAACTCCAAATGACTATGTTATTGGTGTATGAAGTATTTGACATTTTAAAATAATAATAATTTATAATTTAACAAGAGGTCATGAGGGTGTTGGGGGGGGAGGAACAAAAGAAGAGCTGATACCAAGGGCTCAATAGAAAGTAAATTTCTAGAAAATAATGATGGCAACACGTACAGATATGCTTGACACAATCAATGTATGAATTGTTGTGAGCTGTAAGAGCCCCCAATAAAATGATTTTTAATAAAATAAAAATAAGATATTGCAGATCTTCCGACGATAAGCATTCCCCCTGTAATTCTATTGCTGCTAATTGTCATTGAGTCTGCTCTCAACATTTCCCAGGCCTGGTCTATCTTCATCATCATTGCATGTTCAACTGCATTGTTGCTGCAACTGCATATTATCAGCATCTTCCAACCTGGAAGCACACCTTCCAGTACTATATCAGAAAATATCCTGCTGTGATCAATAAGATTTTCATTGGCTAATTTTCAATTTTTCAGAAGGAGATCACCGGGTCTATCTCCCTACTCTGTCTTAGTCTAGAAATTCTGCTGATGCCTGGGTGACGTTTAGTGGCATAACTTCAAGCATCATGCAACAAGCACACATGACATCATGGTGTCACAAACTGACACATGGATGGTGTTTCTCCCTTCAGTAGATGGTCTCAGTTGTTTTGCAATGTCAGGATATATGCGTCTATCTCTTTCTTTTTCTTGGCTATATACTATTCTGTTACAAGAGCATATCATTTAGTTCTCCAACCATCTGCTACAGGACATTGATTCTATCTAGTTCTATACTTTTATAAACTATGCTACAGAAACATCTTTGAATAGATGCCTTTGTAAAGCTGTGTTAGTATCTTTGTAAGATATGTGGCTAGATATTGAAATTCTGAGTAAAAAGATATACGCATTTCTTATTCTCATGAATATTTCAAATTTCAGTTCAAAAATCTCAGCACTTTTCATTGTATACAACATACTAGGAAGCATGCTATCTTGTTGCTGACTTATTTTGCATTGCTTTAAATTATAACGAGGTTGAACATATTTTCCTTTTTAACCCTTTCTATATTTTCCTCTGTAAATTCCATCATGCTCTTTGATCATTTTTCTATTAGGTTGCCCCCACCCCCAAACCCCCAGCTTGATCATTTCTAAGTACTATTTCTATTTAGAGAAATTAGTCCGTAGTCTGTCATGTTGCATTGTAAATATAATTTCCCTTATTTAGTTTTAACTTTATTTTAGGTGAACCTTTTCACCATGTAATCTTTTTCCTTTTTATATCTATGATCAGATTTATGTCCCCTTATGTCTTCCATATTTTAAGGTCCCCCCCTTTAAAATTATAAAAATCCAAAACTAGTTTTTTCTTATAGTTTTTAAAAATGTTTTAACACTGAATTTTTTATTCCATCTGGAAATAACTTTGTTGTAATCAGTGAAATAGGGACTTACATTTTTCTCCTCAAATCGCTAATCATTTGTCCCGCTAAAATGGACTGAATCCCGACTAACTTGAAATGCCAAATGTACTAGAAACTAAATTCCCATAACTACTTAGCTTCATATCGGGACTCTGTGTGTCCCACCAATCTGATATCATTCTTGAGTTCCAGCACATGGCTGTGTTGGAGCTTCTGCAGCTTTGTAGTACTATCATTAGGGCTGACTTACACCTAGGGTCTAAGGGAGGAAATTTTACACAATTTTGTTCTTTACACAACAAAATACAAGAAAATCCATATAATAGCATCCTGCATTCTTCTTTATTATAATAATTATATTTTGGATTTTCTGGTTCAGTTACAACTTAAAATAGTTTAGTCTCATAAACCATTGTTGCAGAAGTTAAATTAGCCCGGCCTCCAACCAACTCAGCTCAGATTCTTTGTCCTTCCAAAAATGACCGAAAAATCTATTGTAACATATGCTTCATCTGAAAAAGCTCATTCTGAGACTCCTGTTAATGATTATAGATCACACATCTTTGCATTTAAAATGACAATTCAGGGAAGTAGTCCAAGAATAAATCTGCAGGATTTGGGAGAGAGTGCAACAATGGAGAGGAGATTCAAACAAAACTTGAGAAAGCTTAGTGAGGATAAAGGAGTAGGAATCCGTTTAGTAAAAGAGAAAAGGCTCTGGGTAAGGCCATGCAGGCAAGAAACGGGGCAACAAGTAATCCTGGGTCCCGTGATGAGATTCAAAGAATTTAACGTTAAGTATAAAAAAATTATATACCCAAAGGTAGTTTATTATTTTATACAGTTAATACTTAACTAAGAACAAGAAAAGAGGTACACAGAACTAGATTGTTAGAAGAGTTTTAAAATATTCATGAAAAAATATTAAATAATACCGGATGAGAAAAAATAAAACTTATTGAAAATATGTCTATATTGCTTCTGGATTGTCATCCTCACGTGCAGTGTTCTTCATTTTTATCTGAGTATTGTTGGCTGTGTGATGTATCCTTATCCATCTTTTCACTGTAGGCGTGGATCTCATTCCTTTAGAGGAAGGCTGCTGAGACAACAGGAACCCTGCTGGTGGTGTGGGTCCTGTGACAGCAGTTAGAAGCCAAAGACAGAGCTTTCTACTTCCATAAACAGCTACAGTCGCATAAACCCACAGGAGGGTGTGTGGCGGGGTCACTATGAGCTGACATCGACTCAATGGCAGTGAGTTTGGATTTTTGTTAATTAGACCATAGTCATTGAATTTGATATATTAGAAACAGTTTAGCAACTTCTCTTCTCTGAACATCTTATGTTCATCTTAGAAAAATTCCTGTTTCTGCTGAACTTACAGAAATTGTTCTGACAATATTTTCAGCTCTTTGAACACTTTCAGGAATTGCAGAATTGAGTCATGAGCATTTCGGGCGTAACACAAAGCTGAAACCCATGGTAGTGTGTCATCCTCTGGTTTTTCTCTTAACATTCTATTTGTCTACTGAAACAAAAAGTGCAAGGGAATAAAAATGCAGTATTTAATCAGAAGTATAACAAGTTTTAGGAAATGAATAAATAACTCTTACAAGCATAGTTCTGTCTACTTTTTTATACTTATGGACAGAATGAACATTACT
>NW_022111329.1:1445406-1451373 GCF_000313985.2 Echinops telfairi | reverse complement strand
GATTACAAGTGTCATTTTAATAATCAGTTCACCAAACTCAACAAAAGGATTAGGTATCATTTCTGCCGAACTGGTGCAAACCAGCTGAATCCCACCACCGCTTGGTCCTAGAAGACACAGAACTTAGGGAGACCAGCTATTCTTTCCAAGTTTTCATCAACTAATATGTATTTCTTTTCTAATCAGAAAAAAAAATTTTTTGGAACGTTTTTTTAAGGCAATTTGAGTTTTCAAATTAGAATCAGATACTAATTGATAAAAACAAAAAATTAATTTAAAAGAAGACCATTCATTTTAAAAACTTAACGGAAAGAAAAATGCCCCTGTCCACACAAGGATGTTTGGCATTTCTATATGGTTAAAGGATAAAGTCTGATTAGCTGTGACTGAAGGCTGGACTCAAATCCACCCAGAGGTACTTCAGAAGAAAGCTCTGGTCATTGTCTTCTGGAAAATTATCCATAGAAAACTCCTTTTTTGGCCTTTAGCCTTGATTCCATGGAAAAACAGCTTGATTTTTTTTTTTCTTCCTAAGCCATTAGGCATTCCCTTTGCCCACATTTTCCACCCTGAAGGATTTGCTGCTGTTGTCTAGGTTGGTGGACGTTTCCAAAGTAAACTGTAAACAACTTGGTTTGGATCGCTTGTCTGGCCCTGGGCTGGCAGCCTGCCCTGTGATGGGTATGCACTTTGCAGGGAATGGTGAACAGACTGTGAAAATGAAGCATTTGTAACTTACTATGCAAATAATGTTCCTGTGCCTTCCTTGTAAGAGATTCATCAATTCGTGGTCCTGGTCAAAGGATCAGGACTTGAAATTGTGTATATATGCAACCAAACCCACCGAGGTTTTTTAGAGGTAATGAAGTAGGACAGGTGAAGCAGAAAGAAGAAACAGAAAAAGGGAGGAGGCGAGGAACCTCCTCAAAGAACAGCCACATGGGTCAAGGACTACAGTACTGAAGGGGCCCAGTGGCAGGACCAGCCAGCAACAGCCCCGAAGATGCCCTTCAGCAGAATTGGTGACAACAAAGAGCAGGGCCACGCCGAGCCAGTCCTCAGGAGATCAGGCGGAGCCTGACCAGTATACTTCTGAGATAGCTGGAGAAGGGAGATTCTGTCTGCATGCTACCCAGTTCTGATCCTGAGTGCTTTGTAGCCTGTTCCTAAATAAGCCACCTAACTGTATGGTCTGCGAGTGCTGTGTGGCCACTGCAAGACATTATCAAACCCAGAAGAGAAGCCGACAGTGCCGTGGGAGGAACAGCTGGCATCACACTTGGTCCACCTCACAGGGAGCCTTGGGCTGAGCTTGATTCTCCTTAACCACCCACCCACCCCCGCCTCGGGAGCCATAACGGTAATCCCATGAGTCTCTTCCTTGTGCAGGAGGACAGTTCTGTCCCGACACACATGAATTCACCAGGTGTCAGGATCAACTCAAAGGCACTGACTGTTGTTTGTTTTGTCCTGGGAGTGGTTTGACTCCAACATGGCAGATTCCAAAATAATTTATTTCATGTTTTGTCATTATAATTCTGTTTCATCAAACATTACTGAAGATCAGCAAGTCATGTGCTGAGTACTGGAAATTCTTTGTTACCTCAAAAGAAGTCAGAGTCATGGTATACATTGTAACATGACATCGAAGGAACATCAGACTGCTTCCTGATCAGCACTTGAATCCTGGGGGAAAGGAAAGAGAAAAGAGTGGAATGAAGACAAAACTTGCTTCCTCTTCAACCTATTTCCCACATACCATCTCAAATCTAAGAAAATCCACCGAGAGGTAGCACCAGCCCATGGCTCTCCTCTCCTAGCCCTGACTGTTACGTAAAGGATGATGTGGACTTTCATGTCAGAAGGTGCCTCAATTAAACTCTCTTCCTTCGTAATTTACTGAAATGCCAAGACTGTTAAAGCTGCTGCCTCTCAGCAGCTAAGAGTAACATCTAATGCCAGTGACCTCACTTACAGCTCTTATTCTCTAAAGTACTTTAAAAACACATTATCGTTGTGTCTCACTTTATATCAGGATCTTTTAAAAAGGCCATGTCTTTAAATGAAATCTTACATGAATCACAGCTGCAAAGTGCTTGGAACCGAGCTAGCCTGTTTTCCCCACACCCCACATTCGGCACAAAAACAAGACATCTTCAGCTCTCAGAATAAAGAAAAGAACTCCCAGCGTCAAGCAGAGTCCTTAAGGAGTACAGAAATTCCTGTTCAAAAATAGGATGTAGGTGCCCCAAATAGTTAAAATCTGGGAAACCCAAAGGGACAGTTCTACCCTGTCTTGTGGGGTCACTAGATATCAGAAGTGATTCTATGGCAGTGTGTGTGTGTATGTGTATGTGCGTGTTCACGCGCGCATCTCCAAGTTGCCACACAAACACTTGCTTCCCAAGTTTGGTGAGACTTTGAGAAAACCCCTGGAGTGTGACTTGTCCCTCAAGGCCTTAAGATGTCCTCATGTGAGTAAATGCAGTTTAAAATTGCCTCTAGACAATAAATAAAAGGTTCTCTGGGGTTGTTATGAGGCAGAATTGACCTAATGACAATGACTTTGAGGTGATGCAAATGGTTTGCACTAGACTACTAACGGAAGAATTAGCAGTTGGACCCCACTCAGGGCAAGACAGAAGAAAGACATGGTGATCTATGAAGATGAAAGCACTCACACACACAGCAGCCACCAAATCAAGTCTGACTCATAGCAAGCCTATGTCGCAAGCACTTCCTAGGCCATAAATCTTTACAGAAAGCCTTATCTTTCTTCCTCAGAGAGGCTGGTGAGTGTGAACCCCAGACCTTGCTGTTGAGAGCAGTCCTTACTGGACAGCACAATCAGAGCTCCATTCTATAAATATCACAGCCAAGAAAACTCAGTGGTGAAGTTCTGTTGGAACACATGGGTCCTCATGATTTAGAATCAACTGGACTGCAATGAATTTGGTTTTAAATGATAAACAAATTATGGCATCTCCAGACCATGGATTATTACTTAGCCCTAAAGAAAAACGAAGTTCTGATGTATGTTGTCTGTATACATGTATGCTGATGTAGTCAGTGTGACAAGCACTGAAAACATTATTGTGAGTAAAATAAGGCAAAGACAAAATGACAAGTATAGTATGATCCCACTTACATCAATTACATAGAATAGGCAAATGTCAATTACCAAACGTATTTTCATAGTTACCAGGGGCTTGCGAGAGGAAATGCAAAGTTGTTGCTGCAAGGGTATTGAGTTTCAGTTAGGGGTGCTGAAAGACGTATGCAAATTGGTGGGGATGAGGATCACATAAAAATGTCATTAACATTGCTGAATTATATGCTTTAAAATTCTTAAAATGGCAAGTTTGGGATTATATCTACTTGAGGGGGGGTGGGTTATATCTATTTTACCACAATAGCTGTGTGTGTGTGTGTGTGTGTGTGTGTGTGTGTGTGTGTTTATGCCACCATCAATTCAAGAGTTCTGATCCTAATACCTAGGAAGATGGGTTTGAAAAGATGGCTGAACCAACCTGAGGCCTGTCTTCTGGTTTTCCTAGGGGTCTTCAGTGAAAACCCTCAGAAACTCAGGACCAGTGTAGGCTTCCAGCAACCTCCAAAGGTGCTCACTGCAAAGCTCAGCATGGAGCAGCACCAGAACCCGTGGGATAAAATAACAGCAGACACCTTATGACAAAACTTATAAATAAACCAAACTCACTGTGATTGACTTGATTCTGATTCTTAGTGAATAGGACTGAACTCCTTCTAAGGATTTCTAAAACTGTATATCTTTAAGGGAGTAGAAATCCTCATCTTTTTCCCAAGAAACAGCTGGTAGTTTCAAACTGCTGGCCTTGCACTTAGCAGCCCAACTCGTAATCCATTATGCCATTCTAACTCCTCAGCTATTCTAACAGACCCAGAACAATAACTTCATGTTTCTTGGAGGTGGTATTGAGTGCCTGAACTTGTCTTTCATGATCTCCATATTCTAACAGGCAAGATCACTATCTTCCCTTGCATCCTGCCTGGGTCCTGAATCAAATTCTAATGTCTACCCATTAGCTTCATTATCTCACCCAATTCTACCTCCTTCACTATCATCCATTCTACCCAGTATATGTTTTTGATGCTCTAGCCTGTTAACCTGACTCTCCTGCATCCCCAACTCATTCTGAGATTTTTTTCCACAGACTGGAAACAATGATGCCTTTTTTCCCCAAGGAGTCCCTAAGCAGTGCAAATGCTTAACACATGGGCCGACTAACCAAAGGTTGGAAGTTGAAGTCCACACAGAGATGTCCACAAGAAAGACCAGCAGTCTAAAGCTCAGCCATTGAAAACCTTGTAGAGCACATTTTTGCTCTGACACACATGAAGCCACCCTGCGTCAGAGTCAACCCCACAGTAAAACCGGTTTGCTGCCCAAACTGCAAAGCAGCTTCCAAGCAGCCTTCCCAGTCTCAGAAAGAAGTGTTCACCTGTCTACTTCATCTGTGACAGCAGGAAATTGCTCCATAGCATGAGGAGTGTGAATGATATCACTTGCCCTTGTTGTCCAACTCAAATGAGATTCTTTTCTTGTATCAAACTTGATGAGAAGTCAGTATCCACCTCTTTTCCAATCTCACTGAGTTATGGTCAATCAACATAGTCCTTCCAACCATAATTCCTTATGTTATATAATTCTGGATTTTATATACCTGACTATAGTCTTACATTAGGAAGGCATTCTCTCTATTAATGAACAGGAATAGAATGGGAGTAAGACCTGACCTTTGTAAAGTATGTGAATTGGGTCACACCCTTTGTTTACTGGATGACATCTTTGAGATTCCAACTTAGATCCAGGTATTAACCAGGCCACACTGCCTGTTTTCCTTGGATACATAATGTTGCCACTACAATTCCACATGTCCATCACCTCACCTGGAAAACCAGACTTCTATTTCCTGACTGAACCTTGATAGAAGCATGAGGACCTGCTGTGACGTTTAGACATTTTGGACTTCTGGCTCTGGACTCTGCATTTGGCTCACCCCTAACTGACCTTCAAATGGTGGCCTGAATAGCACCCACCACCATGTGAGATAATTCTTCAAAGTGTAGTGAATTTCTGTGGGATTTTGTAATGATTTTCAGATCCCAGGAACATAAGGGAATATACTCAAAGGAAGAGTGCAATAGGAAGCAGGGAATAAAGCTGAACAGCATCATGGAAGAGTTGGACATCTTGTATGTCGTTAATCTCCAACTCTTGGGACTATCGTAATATTAATTCTTCTGAAAGAGAGTATTGCCATGCTCCTTTCCCTTCCCTCCGGTCATTAGAGCTTACAGAATCCTGCTGTGGCACTGGAATTTGCCAGCATCTGATTTCCTTGCTGGCCTTGTTTGTTCCAAAAACCAAACTCACTGCCATCGGCTCAATTCAGACTCATAGAGAACCTATAGGACAGAAGAGAACTGCCCCTCTGGGTTTCTGAGACTAACTTTTAATGAGAGTAGAAAGTTTCTTCTTTCTCCCTCAGAGGGGCTGGTGTTTTCAAACAGCTGACCTTCTGGTTAGTAGTCCAACATATAAGCCACTATGCCACCAATGTTGTTGTTGAGGACTGGTGTAGTTCGTTTATACCAGGCTGTTCTGGCTCATGGCAACCCCATGTGCATCAGAACAAAGACATGCCTGATCCTACACGATTTTCAAAATTGGTGTGATGCTAGATTCCATTGTTGTGGCCATTGTGTATGAGTGTCTCCCACAACTATCTGGGACAGTATTCAATTGTGGTCCATAGGTGTTTCATTGGTTAATTATAGGAAGCAGATATTCAGGCCTTTCTTCCTAATCTGTCTCAGTTTGTATGCCCTGCTGAAATCTGTCCACCATGAGTAACACTGGTGGTAATTTGAAATACCAGAGGACTAGCTTCCAGCATCATCATCATTTTTGTTGTTGTTGTTGTT
>NW_022111329.1:1438790-1440798 GCF_000313985.2 Echinops telfairi | reverse complement strand
ACTGAGATGGCTGTGTGAGCAGGTGCATTGTCGTGGTGGCAAAACCAAGCCCCAGTCTGATACAAATCAGGTCTTTTTTGGTATGCAATCTTTTCAGAACCTCTAAATAGAAAGCTAGATTAACAGTCTGAGCTGTTGGAATGAACTCCAAATGCTATCCCCTTCAGATCACATCTGTTTTTGTTTTGTTTGACTTTTCTTTTGGGGGGTACCCCCTCGTATAGTTACTGTGAGTCGGAATCAATTCCACAAAACTAGTTTAAAGATAGATCAATCAGGTTTAATATGCAGTCAATGAAACTTAAGTTCTAGGGGCCCTTACTACTCAGGCCCCTCCCAAAGTCATCCTAAGCTTTCTGGCAGTATGTTCATATGATCATTTGTATTGTTACATATCCAAAAGTTATATGTTTTAAAGCTTCATAAGTCAAGAATCTGTCTCTTTTTCACCCTTGCCTTTATGTAGGCTGTGGAGTGACCACAGATATTTTGGGGAAACTCCTGAAGGGGAAGTTGACATGGGAATACCTGTATTTTGAACTGGAGATAAATTTGGTTGAGACATATTCATATGATTTCTGGCCACACCTGGGTATGTTTTATTTAGTGCTGACCATTAACTGGCTTCCTACTGCCAGCTGTGCCAACATAACCAACATTGTGCCTGGAAGACCTAAAGCCAGGGATTGTGTCTAAATGAAAGCATCTCACAGCACCTAAAACTGAAGGGGTAGGTTGGGGTGGAGTGGTAATAGGGAAAAACAGAAATTGCAACACATCAGCCAGAAACGAGTCTGTGGGAAATTGTATTTCAAATATAAGCATTGTCTTGGGCCGGATTCTCTAGAGAAGCAAAATCAGTGAAGCTTTTGTCTGTATAGATAGATTAGATAAATAGATAGATAGATAGATAGATAGATAGATAGATAGATAGATAGATAGGCAAACAGATTTATATTAAGAAAATGGCTCACACAGTTATAAAAGTGGGCAACTCCAAGTCTAAACAAGTTCCAAGTTCATGAGTCAGATGTTAAGCTGGAGATTCCTCCTGACTCCTATAACTCTGAGGGTTGATGAAACTGAGATGGGCAGAGAGATGGCAGGCTGGTGGTTGCAGAAGCAAATGAATCTTTGATTGACAGTTCAGATGACAGGTCACTAATGTCTCCCAGGATCAGCAGGCAATATGGCAAGCCACTGACTTAAATCCGAAGAAGATGCATGTATTTATCTGGGTTGACTAGAGAAACAAATCCATATGTGCACAAGAGAGTTTTATATCAAAGAGCAATTATATATTAAAAAACATTCTGGCCCAGTCCAGATCCAGCCCATAAGTCTGATATTAGCCCATATCAGTCTATAAATTCCTCTTCAGACTCACACAACACATGAAATGATGCCGAATGCAGGAAGATCACTGGCCTGTGAGTAGAAAGTCTTATGGATCCAGTGGTGGTGCCAGCATCTCCAGGGCTCTGACTGGCATCAGCATGGCTCTATGTGGCTTGTAACCAGGAAGGTGAAGCAGAGAGTGTGTGTGTCCCACCCCCCAGGAGGAAGACAGGTGTTATCAGAATCCTCAGGAGAAGATCATGCCCACACAGAGGCCTCATTGACTATGACCTTATTGACAGACTAGACTCTACCCCTTTGCTCAGGTTGACAGGAGATTGTGTCACTGCCATAAAGCAGGATCCAGGACCAACAAAAAAGCAAGATTTTCCAGAGCATCTTTTTATGTTGGACACAAACTATACCCCTGAGAAAACTTCCTTTCAATTTACTGAGTCAGATCTATGATCTGAGTAAGGATGTTGCATATGTGTTAGGTCACACAGTGGTGGAGTACTAGGTCTTACCTGCTAATCCACTGAGAATCCTGGTCCAGCCAAGTTGACACGAAACCTGGAGCTGATCACCTTCATTCTGGACTATATTTACAGGGATGTTTATGTAGCAAGCAGCCTCAGAATGCAGATATGGTGACTTCCTCTGGTGTTAA
>NW_022111329.1:1436304-1438007 GCF_000313985.2 Echinops telfairi | reverse complement strand
GTAACTTGTAATTATTTTCTTACTCTAAATATTCACTTGGATGACTATTTTGATATTTGTAATTTTGTACTGTTTTCTCCCAGAAAGTCCCAGTGTGTTATGTGCATTACCCCATGTCTGTTAGTGGAGTCTTGTATGCTGCTGTGATGAACAGGTTTCAACAGAGCTTCCAGACAAAGACAGACTAGGAAGAAAATCTTGGCAACATACTTCTGAAAACTTTATGGATCAGAATGGTCTAATTAAAAACTGGTCATGGGGATGGTGTAGGACCTGCCTGCATTTTTTTCCATTGGGTATGAATGAGTCTCCATTTTTACCATTTAGTCTCAATGACTCAAGAGCCACCATCAATGAACAAAACATAGCAAGAAATACCATTCTTGACTAATTAGCATTGCAAGTAGTGTGGGACTACTAGCCATCATAGAAACCAGGTTACAAATGTAGAATCATTTAAAGCTCACCACCTCTATTCTTCTGGTTCAGTCTTCCTTTCCCTCCCTCTATGCATTCTACTCCTCACTCTACCTCTGTGGTCAACAAAAAATGAAAGAACTGATGCCACAGTGCAAGATCATTTTGAAATTTTTAGTGGTTGATATTGGAGATTTTTTCCAAAGCAGGAATATTTTGTTGTGAAGTAAATTTTGAATTATTTAACATTATAAAGCAGATTTGGGGGCAGTTTGTTTTCCGAACAGAAGAATAAAACTCAACAAAATCACTGGAGTGTGGAGGTTAATCATCATAACAGACATATTTAATATCTGTAACTATATAAAGTCTTTGTGACATATAGGCTTGCAGGCTTCTTTATCTGTGGCTTCTGATTATCCAGAAGAGATATTTCCATATCATTTATACAGATCTCCATATACAGGTGAGCTCAAGCTACTTAGGCTGTTGTGGGGTTGGGGTGGGGGGGTGCTAGAAAAAAAATGGCTCATCAATACCTCTGGCAACAAACCTGAAATATTCTGTTCACTAATTCCTCTGATGGGCTCAAAAGAGGAAAATTTCTCTGCAGAATTTTTCCCTAGGGATTTAAACAATTTAGCAACCAGTTCAATGCCCTAATGGCCATTTTAAATACAAAAAAAGATATACCAAAAAGTAGTTTATTTTTTCAACCTGATTTCAGCACACTGCTGTTGAGCAGATGAACATTACGAAAGAGTAAGAATGTCAATGTGTGATTTCCACCTTGGTCATCTGCCCACCCATCCACCTTAGAACCCTGATTATAAGTGCCATTTTAACAACTGGTTCACAGAACTCAACAAAAATTAGCTATCGGTTCTACAGAACCGGTGCGAACTGGCTGAATCCCACCACTGGCCCTTGTACTGGATTACCCACTGGGCTGCTAACTGCAAGAGCAGTAGCTTGATAGCGCCAGCTGCTTAGTGGGAGAGTACTTAGCTACTCTTGTCCAGATTTAGTCTCAGAAACAAACAGGGGCAGCACTACTCTGTCCCATTGGGTTGCTATAATTTGGAATATATATTCCTATCTTACAGAAAATCTCTCCTAGCCTCTCTCTAAACTTGCCTGGGCAGTAGTAAATGTCTGCCAGATTCACTAGAGCTCAGTTCTCTCTTCTACCATACACTACTTGTGAATCTGCCCAGTGTCAATTTAGCTACGCAGGAACCATGCTTCCCAAAAGTTCTTCCTCTGAGTGTGCCCCGACCCGCGGG
>NW_022111329.1:1426236-1432394 GCF_000313985.2 Echinops telfairi | reverse complement strand
CACCAAGGACAAAGCAATCAGCCAGTTCCTGGAACAGGCCCCCAAAGTCTGGCCAGCTCGCATCCTGCACCTGGGTTGTTTCAAGGCCTCCTGGTCTCCAACATGAGTGAGTCTAAGTTATGAGTGGCCACAGAAAATGTGAAATTGTCTAATAAGCATGGCAAACATGGGCTTACTTGTGCTTAATTACTAATATATAATAACGAATTTCACATTTTTCACCATCTCTAATATTTTGCTTATAAATAATTGTCATCTGTCTCTCTTCCAAACCTACAGCCCTTTCTTACAGAATTAAAGCCTCTTTTCAAATGCATAATCCCTAAGAAGGATAGGAGTGATCCTGCTGTTGCAGTAGTTAAAGCACTGGCTGCTAACCAAAAAATGAGCCATGCAAACCCACCAGCCACTCTACAGAAGAAAGGTGTGGCAGCCTGCTTCCATAAAGATTAAAACTTCAGAAACCCTACAGGGAAATTCTAGGCAGTCCTATAGAGTCACTATAAATCAAAATTAACTCAACAGCAGTGATTTCATTTGACAAGAATGGAGTAGCTATTAAGTAAGATAAACACAGTCTTGCTTGTGTTTACTTACTACTCTGCAGTGAACAGTTCCACATGTTTTTCCTGATTAAATTCTTGTGAAATTATTCTCTACAGGTTAGCAAGCAAGCACCAATAAGCCCGTGCTTACCTTGCTTATCAGATCATCCAACTCTGGACAGGAAATAACATTTTCATGAAATTTGGAAGCCTGAAGTTAAATAGTAGTTGTTATTACATTTGAAAGTTCAATGCAGGACTCAGGGACTGGTGGCCCTGTTGCATGGGGTCAACAGCAGAGCATGCAGCCCCTTCAGCTCTCATCAAAGCACCTCTTTTCAGTGTCTACAAACCCCAGCTCCTAAAACAAAGGCACCAACTTCTACAACCAGCAGCATCATTGTGTTTAGATGCAGTGAAAGACTCAAGCAGTTTCCAGTTTATCCTCCTGAAGGTTAGAGTTTATGTCAACTAGACATGCCTGGTGAAGGCAAGACTGGAGGCTGATTACAGCCTGATGACACCTCCTGGAGTGTGTGGCCTTTTGTATAAGAGGGAGAGACCCAGAACAGAGCCAAACCCTTTGCCTTCTACTGGATGTGGATCCTGTGTCTTGTTTCTTGGTCTTCTGTTTTGTCCACCTGCTGATCCCAGAAGCTGTTAGCAGATTGCTGACTTTGAATTCATTTACCTCTGCATTCGCCAGCCTGTGACCCTCCTGCTTCATCGTCTTACTTCCAGTTCATCAGCTACCAAATTACACAGTCAGGAGAAACCTCCAGCTTACATCTGACCTATGAACTTGAACTGAACTAGATTTATCTACTTCTTCAACTGTATGAGCCATTTCTTAATATAAATATCTTTCTATATTTATTTAAATATAATTGTCACTGGTTTTGCCTTTGCTTTTGTAAAGAACCCAATCTAACACTGTCTTTGTGAGGTGCAGTTGGTCCTCATACATTCACTTTGTCCAAGGCCCCTTCACATCCAGAATTTCATCCAGTTGCCTGCCCTACTGACCTACAATAACTTTTGGACACCCCTCCAGGTAGTCGCCCCATAGTTTCGGGTTAGTGACTTTTCTCTCAGCCACTAATTAATCTCCTTTCAGAACTGTACTTCATTAGATCACCCACAACTGAATAATGTAATCCCTATAACAAATTCTGATTCCCTTCCATATATAGTGGTCCTGATTCCCTGGATGGTACTAAATAATTGTGCTAAGATTGCAAGACTTGGAAGAAGCTCAAGTCCACCCAGAGGTACCTCTAATTCTGCAAAATCATCTACTGAAAATTCAATGGAATTTAGTTCTACTCTGACACACTGGTAGTCAACATGCGTCAAAATCCACTCGATGGAAACTGTTTTTTCCATGGTGGATCTGCTTCCCTGATGGTACAGCTAAGTGAGCTGAGGGGACAGAACAATAAATCCAGTAAAGAAAAGCTACTCCGACTCTCAGCTTGTGAATGACTACAGTCCAAGCCACATTCTCTTAGGAGCTCTGCAGAAAGCAAATCAGCACAGCTTGTTCCTAATAGTCATCCAAACTCCTAACATTTTTTATGCTTTCAGGTGCAGCCATCCCACCACCCCTAAGAATTTATCATGAGGAAATAGTTATAGACTGTATAAAACTTTAATAAATCACCAAGTGAAACTTTCAAGGGACATCTTTGAGCTAAAATTGATGGTCCTTGAATTGCTGCCTCAAGATGGCTAGTTATGCTGATTGCAAGACATTTTGCTTTGCTGAGTGAGTGTGCAGAGATGAATAACTTGAACACTGGTTATCGTGAAGGACATGTGGAAACGGGTTCTGGGGAATAAGATGAAGGGGGAAGATAATGCTGGTTGGAAAGAAGAACGGAGGGTAGAAAATGTACATATCAAATGACTAATGATCCTTCCATTTCCACAGTGCAAGGTGTGGGGGGCGGGGTGGGCCAGGAATTTCCCCCATGAAATGTTCATAGCACATTAGGGTTGGTTCTATCTCGAGAGAAGTCAAAGTGCCCTGTCTTAATGAGCACAAAATAAAAATAGGGTGGGGGATTGGGAGATATTAGAAATTGTCTAAATATTCCACAATTGGGAATAGTCATTTAGATTTTTATTTTACTTCACGTGTTTCATTATCAAGGCAAAATTGAAATTAAGGTACAAAAGAAAACTTAATGATAGTTTTAAAAATATCAAATGAAGGACAGCACATTTCAGATAGAATGCAGTGTTTCCAGGGGAAAAAAAACAAACCTGAGAGTATAAGCCCCAAATGCTAACAGTAACTATGGTAGGCTAGAACATGTTTAATTTATTCCTTTTTTCTCCTTATAATGTCTTTAAATTTCTATAACAACCATGTATTTCATTGTAATAAAACAAAAACCACATTAATATTCAGAGTTTGGTTATCTGGCAGAGATTTTTATACCAAAGACAAGAGTGTAAGGTTGGAAAGAAAACAACTGATAAACAGGCCATTATTCATATTCTAGAAATCAATATTATGATCCAGCTGCATCCTGTCACACCAAGTAGAGTAGAGACTCTAGTTAACATATTCTTGGCTCCACCCACAACAGAGTGACTACTGCGATTGCCGAGTAGGGAGAATGAACAAAGCGCCAGACAGATATACACACAGAGAGAGACAATACAGGACTGCAGCACAAAATAGACACAGACAGAGACGGTACAAACTGCAGCCCTGACAGACCACAGCACTTTATTCTTATCTACTAAATACTGGCAGTGTTCTCAGATAAGTTCACTATTCCCACGCTTGAATTTCTCATAGCCTTGAGAGACTTTCGTATCTCAATTCATACTGCTCTTGTTTACTATTACCAGGGAACACTGTTTGCAGCTGTTCCCCAAATTCCTTACCGTTTGCAGTAAGGAAGCAGTTTGTGAGAACCAGCTAGGACAGATGTTTGCGCACCGGCCTAGACAGATACATGACACGAGACATGGCCCTCCTTATGTGGCTCCTTCAGTGACAATACAAAGATGAAGAAAAGGAGACCCAGGGGAAAATGGCGACTAGTTAAGACTCACCAGTCCGGTGCTCCTGATGCCAAACCAGAAAAATGGGAGGTAAGGTAAAGGAAACTGGGAGGTGGAGTCCTAAAATTAGGACTAGAGTACTAGGGTCTATCGTGAACCCCCCCTCTTTTTTTTTTTTTTTTTTTTATTTTATTAGGGGCTCATAAAACTTTTATCCCAACCCATACACACATCAATTGTGTAAAGCGCATTTTTTTTTTTTTTTTGCGACTTCTACTCATAAAGCGAACCAAGAATGTTCTAAAACACTCTAGGTTCCGTGAGCTGGGCTCTCAGACTCCAGCTGAAAATCTCCTCCTGCCCTTTCACAGGGATTAGTGATTTCTCCAGGCTGATGCCCTAAAGGGACATAATCCCAGGCCCGAGGAGAGAGGAGAACCCCATGCAAGAGTTCTCCGTGCTGTTAGCTGTCTTGAGCTCATAGCCTGGGGAGTGTGGTGGGTAGCCATAATTTGGAGTAGAAGAAAAAGCAGAATTTTACCTGAGGCAGATCATGGTGTGGGAGAAAATAGGCAGATAGTCAGAGTCCAGGGGGCAAAATCAGTCCCAATTGTCCAGAAGGAAACAACTCCCCTGATAAGCTGGACATCCCCCTCTGGGGTCAGCGTGACAGCCCCCAAATCAAAGCACCTCACAAGCATAATATAAAAAAGAATGAAATATATATTATTGGTAAAAACTCAAACCCCAGTCTTTTTGTTTAGCACCAAGGAGCACATAAACTGGGCTGGGGCTGGGGGTCCCTTAACATAAATCAGCATAAGAAGAAGCCCACACTAAGGAATGTCAGAGTTTAGCTACAGGGCCTGGAGGCTTTTTGCATAGCAAAGACCTGCTGAAGCAAGTCTAAGCTTCTAACAGAACACAGAGCTAGAGCGCAGAGCCAGAGAGACGATTTAACTTGATTCTATCCTAGCTGGCCAGGATGAAGAAAATAAAAAATAAAATCCTCTGATAGAGGAAGAAATTTAAAAATAAAAGCCTCCAGTAAGGCACCAGCAGTCTAGATAGAGCAATAGTCCCAGATTCCCTTTCAGTGATTCTACATGCAACTAGGGAGGACCTTCATGTTGTAGGGCCCTACATGGGGCTGTGGGAATACCCTGCTTACCCCCCACCCCCACCTCCCACCCCTGATGTAGTGCTACATACAGCACAAGGCAGGTATACCAGTGAACCCCAGAACTCAGTACCACGGTAGGAACTGATGCCTGGCTGCTGGTGCGATCTTGCCTTCCAGAGTAAATCCCACCCTGCGTCTGTGGAACCCTACATCAAGTTGGCACACCACCCCACTATCTTGAGGAAGAGTTGGAACTCCTCCAGCCCCAGGGACAGGGAAAAAGGGACCAGATTTAAATCTAATATTCCTGGGATGTGAATGCAGGGTGCTGGCATGGAGGGGGAGCCAGTAGAGGGGCCTGAGGGCTTTGCCCCAATACCAGCTATGCGGACAACTGCCCCTCCCTCCAGAAGAATTTACTTTAGAGGATAACACTGACTTGGAGCTAGGGGAAAGGGACATGTCTGATCAGAGCACATGGGACCAAATGAATGGGGAGGAAGAGAGAGTGGAGCACATGCTGGCCCGCCAGGCCTTGAAAATGATATCCCCGCTCCGAACAGCCAATGCACAGAGTGGACCATATGGCTGATCCCACTATGAGACATGAAATCCCTTGCTGACCCATGGCCCTACAGGGGACAACCCTAGCCCAGTCTGACCCCGAGACACCAAGGCAAAACACTAAAGCCATGCAACAGAGCAATGGGGTGAGCAGAGCATGGAGCACCCGAAGAGTGCAAAGGATAGACTTTGGGGCCAGAGCATGGCACCCCACCGGACTTGACTGGAGGACACGCCTAGAGGTAAAAAATGAGACCTTAATCTATTTAGAGGTTTCAATTTCTTTTTAAATTTTTGTTAATTTTTTCTTTTTCTTTCTCTTTTATTTTTTTAAATTAATTTATTCTTTTCTGGGTCATTGGTTTTCTTTTTTGTTGTCATCCTTGTGTTTCTTTTGTCGCTTTGTCTTGCTATGCCTTCTTTTTTGGTGCATATTATTATCTCTGGAGATCTATCTAGATAAGATAGGCTGGATGAACAGTCTGGAGGAGAAAACAACAAGACCAATGGTTCTGGGGGGACATGGGAGAGGGGAATACGGGGGAAAGGAGGTGGTGTTGACCAACCCAGGGACAAGTGATCCAAAATAAGTGGCAGGGAGGGTGTAAGGGGCCTGGTAGGGATCCAGCAAGGGCAATGTAACTGAGAGAAATTACTGAAACCCAAATGAAGGCTAAGCATGATACTGGAACAAGAGGAAAGTACAAGGAAATATAGGAAAGAACTAGGAGACAAAGTTTATTTATAGAGATCTAAATACAGGCATGTACATATGTAAATATATTTATATAGAATGCTGGGGAAATCGATCTACGTGCATATATTTATAGGTTTAGTATTAAGGCAGCAGATGGACATTAGACCTCCAGTCAAGTACTTACTCAATGCAAGAACACTTTGTTCTA
>NW_022111329.1:1418483-1424458 GCF_000313985.2 Echinops telfairi | reverse complement strand
TATTAGTCAAAGCAGGTCCCAGACAGCAAAACTTGCTCATTCATAAATATTTCTCTGTGTGTGTGTGTGTGTGTTTCTCTTTTATCTTTCTATCAGATTGTCAGGTGTCACAGCACTGCTTTCAGGGAGTTTGACCTCTCCATATTTTCCTCTATTCCATGCATGGCATCTAATTTATTGTTAGCTTAGCATTCAGATAGCTATATTTGTTAAGAATGTTTATGACGTGAGAATAAATCAAAACCCAAAGTTCTATTATTAAAGAACATAGATTTCAGTACATCTGTACTATGGCATCTAATCAAACCAATATAAAACGTTTTTTTAATCTTTCTTAGATTTAAGCTATGATCTTGATTCCTCAGATAAATGAGACTAAGAAATGGGTTGCTTTCTTCCTTTTTTCTCTATTTTGAATCCCTGAGAAATTTGAATAAATGAAAAGAGTTAATGTGCTCAGCTGTAACTGAAAAGCTGAGAGTTCAAGTCCACCCAGAGTTACCACAAAAGACAGGCTTATCAATCTACTCCACCTACCCCCCAAAAAATCAGCCATTGAAAACCCTGTGGAGCACAGTTCTATTCTGACACACATGGGGTTGTCATGAGCCAAAATCAACTTGGAAGCAACTGTAGGATAGTTAACATTGTTTCAAGATTCCTTCAACTCCATATTAATACATTAGAAACAAACAAAATCAAGATCAAGTTTATGATGGTTTATTTTACTTTATCAAGATATTTCAGAAAGAAATGAATTTTAAGGGTAGAGAGAATGATAAAGGAAATTCACCCATGTGTTACAAGGAAAAGACTAATAGATAGATGAGATTTTGAAATGTTACTTTTGCCAGTTAATGAAGCCTCTTTCTTGTCTGTACCTAAGGTAGTCTTTATCAGGGTCCCTGATCCAAAGGTATGGGTGGCTAAGAGTAAAACTTAATCAATGCCAGGTATTTTAGTCTCCTCTGGTTTAAACCATCTCAGATCATTCAATCACTATGGATAAATGCTCTGATTTTCAACTTTACTCAATTTCTCCCTGATTCATTCCAAGACAGGGTCTGAGGATATGTGATGGGATTGCAATGGGTAGAGGGGATTTCAGGTTCTGAAATGCCAATTAGAGTTTTCAGGTCTTGGTGGAAGGTAGCTGAGTTAGAACAGACACCAAATACCATCAAAATCTGCTGATTTACAGCTGACAGACTTGTGACTTGGTCTCTTAACTGAGTTAAAAGAAGATGCAGCTGGATAAAGCTAATGCTAATGCTCATAATGGTACTGAAGAACCTTCTTGGACATTCCTACCTCACTACTATAGCCTCCTGATAGTTCCACTCCCTTTGGATTTAGTTTTTGGGGCCCCCTCTAGGGCATGTGGGAACTTTTGGATGCTTTTACATGACATAGGAGAGAGGAGTTTGGGTTTGCTAATTTAGACCCCACATACCATGGCCTCTTCTGAAACACCTTGAATTTTTGGTGGTTTTCTTTCAATGTACTGCTACAACAGTTTTGAATTACTTGTTACTTTCCTGTGATATTAATGACATCGCTTGAATAATTTTCACATTCTATTGGGTCACCATTCTTTGAAATGGGCATAAGTATGGATCTCTTCCAGTCCATTGGCCAGGTAGCTTCCAGGTAGTCTTCCAAATATCTTAGTATAGATGAGTGAGTGCTTCCAACATTTCATCCATTTGTTGAAACATCTCAATTAATTCTCCACCCATTCCAGGAGGCATGTTCTTTGACTATGCTTTCCGTATTGCTCGACACTTTTTTTCCTTTTATAAGCTCAGTTCTTGATCATATGTTACTTCCTGAAATGGTTGAACATCAACCAACTTTTTTTTTGCGATGACTCTATATACACCCTTCATCTTCTTTTGATGCTTCCTGCATTCATCAATGCTTTGTTTTTAACTCTTTAAAGAGGACTTTTGAAGAATAGATTTCCCTAACCAGTACATAGACTATAGACATATGTAGACCCTCTAGGATAGGATAGAATTGTCCCTATGGATTTCTGAAATGTAACTCTTTACAGGAATAGCAACCATTATCTTTTTTCTATGGAGTGGCTGGTGGTTTTGAACTGCTGAACTTTATGCTTAGCGGCCCAACATGTATCAGTCTGAATCAACTCAATGACAATAAGTTAGGTTTAGGTTTGATGTAGTACATAGACCAAGAGGCAGTCACTCAAATAGAACAAGGGGATTCTGCATGGTGTAATATCAAGAAAGATGTGTATTGGGGTCATATAATTTCACTATTTTTATTCAATCTGTATGCTGAACAAATAATCGAAGAAGCTGAAATTCAAGGCAGATACAGAAGACACATGGAACAAAGTATGTCATTGCTGATGTCATATAGATCTTCGCTGAAAGCATAGAATACCCAAAAGATGGTTCGCCTGTGTTCTATTGACTATGCAAAGGCATTTTATTATGTGGAGCATAACAAAATATGCACATATTGTGATGAATGGAAATTCCAGAGCACTTACAATTGTACTCAAAGGAGCCCTAGTGGATTATGAGTTGGGCTTCTAAGCACAATGTCAGCAGTTCAAAACCACAACTGCTCCTAAGGAGAAAAATGAGACTGTCTACTTCCATAAAGATTTACTACCCTGTCCTGTAGAGTCACTATGACTCAGAATCGACTCAGTGGTAGCATATTTGGTTTGGTTTTGAGTAAGTGTGCTGATGTAGAATGTGTACACAGATTGAGAAGCAATTGTTTGAACAGAACAAGGGGAAAATGTGTAGTTTAAATCAAGAAAGGTGTGTGTGTCATGGTTGTGTCTTTGCACCATATTTATTTAACAATGCATGAAACTTGACCATGGCTGAAGCTGAGGAAGAATGTGGCAGTTCTAAGTAACAATTTGTGATATACAGATGGCACAACCCTGCTGCTGAAAGCAAGGAGGGCTTGGAACACTTTCTGATGGAGATCAAAGACTGTAGCCTTCAGTATGGTAGCAACTCACTGTAAAGAAAACAATTATCAGAGACTTCTGGGAAAATGGTACTGATGCAGGATCACCCACATGAAGAACTCACTGTCTGACTGTCAGATTTATGGGTGAGGATGCAGAGTTGGGGGACTGGGACTTGAGACTGGGTCTTGCAGCACCCGGAGTTCTTTTGTCAATTCCATAGTGCATAGCATAGCTGTGCTCGTCATGTGCACAGTCCTGCATGGGATCCACCCGCACATTCACTTTTCACAACATTCACCCACTGCTTGCCTCCCTTGCCAGTGGGGCCTCTTCCATCCTGGCCTCTTCCTTCCCATTTGGTGGCTTTCCAGCATGGAGAGGTGGCCCAGGCAAGGCATCTGCCAGACATCCTGGAGGCCCTGGATACTGGAACATGGGGCAGCCTATGGAGATGAGCTCCCATTGGGGATAATCCCTAGCCAAGCCCAGCTCCCTACCCTGGTAGCTGAGGTATAACTGGGTTATGCAGATAGATAGTTCCAGCTATCTGGAGAGGGATCTGACACCAGTTCAACAGAGATGCAGCTGGAACCCATGGCACAGTCAGTTCCAGGAGGTTGTTATATTTGTTCCTATTTTCTTTTGAGAAAAGAAACACAAATTCATTACCCCACCAGAGGAAACAGAATCCACATTTCCAGGTTTCTTGGTGGCTTTCTTGCCATAGACTACATACACTATGGAACCAGGGCCTACGGTCCTTAGTCAGATTATTCTCAGATCGGAAGTACACTCATATCAGAAGCCCCTCTTCCCTGGGGCATCCACTATAATAGCCCATTTCCACCCTAGGATCACACGTGGATAGTTCTGAGTTACCCAGATAGTTCTGAGTTACACTGTTATAAGCACAATAATTGAAGAACTGCACTTTCCCTATAGAATATGCAGGGCTAATAAGGGACTTTGGTAAATTCAAAATACCGCTCACTTACCCCAACCACCAAAACCTCTGGAACCTGTTCTTCCCACCACCTCAGTAACACACACTCTCCTTTAACTTATCAAATGTAATTGCATCTTCCATAGCCCTCTTCTCTGACTCATTAAAAATTGCTACATTTAACAGGAAGGCTTCCAATGATTAATACTACAACTTAAAACCTACTCCCAAACACCTATGCCCTAATTCCCCTACTCATACAACTAACATGCCCTCCTCATCTACACACAATATGTTTTCCAGCATTTGTCTGATCCTCCCCTAACCTAAAGAGCCAGTCCCCCACCCCACTACACATCCCAGAAGCTATGCACCACCTTCAAAAAAGAAGGGGTTACAGACCAAATTAGAAAGCTCCTAGAAACCAAAGAGAATTCCAATATAACATACCAAAACCTATGGTATACAGCAAAAGAAGTTATCAGAGGTCATTTCATTGCAATAAATGCACACATGCAAAAGAGGAGAGAATTGTGGTCAGCACCTTAACATAGCACATTCAGCACAATTGAACAGAGGATAATACAGAGTCAACAGCATAGGCCTTCAAACAGCAAAAGAAAAGAAATCATAAAAACTAAAGTGGAAATAAGTGAACTGGAAAAGAGAAGAACGATGGGAAAAAAAATCAACAAACCAAAAAGTTTGTTCTTTGAAAGGATCACCAAACTTAACAAAGGAAAAAAGGAGTAGACAACAATACCTAAAATGAGGGATGAAACAGAGGAAATTACAATAGATCCTAATGAAATAAAAAGATTAGTTATGCAGTACTATAAAAGACTGCATTACAGCAAATTCGATAATTTGGAAGACATGGACAAATACTGGAAAATCACTCTCTCCCCAAATTGATGCATATGAACGTTAAGAATTATAACAGCAAGCCCAAGAATACTCTACCCAGCCAAATTATCGATCAAGATAGATGGAGAAGTAAGAGTCTTCCCAGACAAGGAAAAACTCAAAGAATACGTTAGAAGAAACCCAGCTCTACAAAAGATCCTTGCTGACCCAGTATGGGCAGAAGAACACTCACTAAGCATAAATAAGATATTGCTACATGAAACAACCTCGCCCATAGGGGAACAAAGGGAAAATAGACTCCATGATAGCATTGACTTAAAGTTGGAAAGAAGTCAAGAATTATCCACATACACACACATGCACAACACACTAAAAAGAAAGGAAGGTAGGAAAACACCAACACAAGAGGTATAAGATGACATCACAAACCCCACAAAAGATATAAGATGACATCACAAACTCCATATGACCCAGCAATCCCCCTACTGGGCATATACCCAGAAGAGGCAAGAAACAAATGAAGACCAGACATCTGTGCTCCAATGTTTATTGCAGCACAGTTCTCAATTGCAAGGAGTTGGAAACAACCCAAATTTCCATCAACTGATTATTGGATTAAAAAACTGAGGTATATACATACAATGGAGTACTACACATCGCTAAAAAGCAGTGATGAACATATGAAGCACATCGCTGCATGGGAAGAGCTGGAGGAAATCATGCTAAGCGAAATTAGCCAAGCACAAAAGAACAAGTACAACATGAGTCTGCTGAGGTAAGCTTAAAAAATGGAAAAGGGGCATAGGGAAAAAGCTACTGCATACAAACATTCCTGGGGTGAGGATCAGGTAGTATGGCAGGGGCCAGACCAATTCCAGGGATACATATGGTAGCCAAGTAAAGGGAGGGTGGGGAGGATAAAAAAAGAAACAGGTAGTGGATGTACAGGGCACTAATCCACCCAAGAGGAGGGTATTGTTTATATCTCCACAGGGAAAGAGGGACCAGACTTCAACCCGGTGCTCCAAGAGGTGAATGCAACATGCTGGCATGGAGTAGGGAACCAGTGGAGAGGTCTAAGGGGCCAGCCCCAATCGCAACTATGTGGACACTTGCCTCTCCCCCCAGAAGAATTTATTTCAGAGGACAGCACTGAAACTGCAGCTCAGGGAGAGGGACATTTCTGAGCAGAGCACGTGGGAG
>NW_022111329.1:1404421-1406000 GCF_000313985.2 Echinops telfairi | reverse complement strand
TGTTTTTGCCCCATTTTGTTTTTTACTTCAAAATAAGATATGTGCAGTGTGCATAGGAATTTGTTCATAGTTGTTTGGGTTTTTTTCACTATAGTCTGGCCCTCCAACGGATCTGAGGGACAGTGAACTGGCCCCCTGTTTAAAAAGTTTGAGGACTCTGAAGAGCAATACACAAATGCAATGCAATCCCCATCCAAATTCCAGCATCATTCTTTAAATAAATGGAAAAACTGCTTGCCGACTTTATATGGAAAGGGATGTAGCCCAGAATAGGCAAAGAATGCCTCAAAAAGAACAAGGTAGGTGGCCTTGCACTTCACTTCCTGACTACAAAGTCTACTATACAAAGTCTATTACAGTTGTCAAAATAGTCTGGAACTGGTATAACGATAGATCCACGGACCTATGGATCAGGATGGAAAACCTGGAAATAAAAACATCTGCATACAGACAACTGGTGTTTGACCAAAGCCCAAGCATTAAATGGGAAACAGATGCCCTCTTCAATAAATTGTGTTATAAAAACTGGATATACACTTGCATGAGAATGAAACAAGACCCATATCCACTCCACGCACAAAAACAAACTCAAGGTGGATCAAAGACCTAAATGTAAAACCCAAAGCTATCAGGATCATCCATGAGAAAATTGGGACAAAGCTAGAAGCCCTAGTGCAGGGAATATATGGACTATCAGAAAAAAACAACAAAGGAAACACACTTCATGGAAGATAAAGTAGATGAATGGGATCTATTAAAAAGAAGACACTTGTGTACGTTGAAAGACTTCATTTAAAAAGTAAAAAAAGAGCTCACAGACTGGGAAAAGATATTAAGTAACAACATGACACACAAAGGACTAATTACTAAAATCTACAGAATTTTACCAGCCTGCAAGAAAAAAAAACTAATAACCTTCTGAGAAGGTGGGTAAAGGACCTGAACAGACAATGCACAGAGAATGACACTCGGATGGCTAATAAACACATGAGGATATGCTCCTGGACACTAGCCATCTGGGAAATGCAAGTCAAAACAATCATGAGATACCATAACTGTAGCCCAGTTTTGTTTTGTTTTAACTGAGAGCAACAAATGTGGGAGAGAGTGTGATGAAATAGGAACTCTTATCCACTGCTGGTGGACTTATAAATACATACAGGTGATATGACAATATCTAAAACAGATGACAATTGAAATACCTTATGATCCAACATATACCCAAAAGAAACATACAGATCACAAACAGACATTTGTTCCTCTTTACCCCAACCCCCTGCCCCTGTTCATTGCAGCACAGTTCACAATAGCAAGAAGTTGGAAACAGCCTAAATTCCCATCCACAGAAGAGTAGATAAGAAACTCCAGTACATACACAATAGGGAATACTATGCATTCCTAAAAAACAGTGGTGAAACCATTAAACACCTCAAGACATGAAGGGATTGGAAGACATTATGCTGAGTGAAGTTAGTCAAGCACAAAAGGACAAAAAAATGATGATGATGAAAATAAGGAAGAAATGGGTAGCGGGGGCACAGGGCGCTAACCCACCCAAGGGGAGGGTATTGTTTATATC
>NW_022111329.1:1381218-1402079 GCF_000313985.2 Echinops telfairi | reverse complement strand
TGGAGGAACAAGGGTCCAAGCTCAGACTTATAGGACATCCAGTATTCTGGCTTGGAACCAGAGAAGCTAGTAAAGAGCTGGACATTATCCACTCCAGTTAAGTATAGTGGAGGTCACTTGGCAAGAGGGTGCCTCATGATAGCTAGGATGAAATGGTGGTGGGGAGGAGTGGGGTGCTGTCTGCTGAGTGGTTGACATGTGGACCTGGGGTGAAGTCCCCCTTGAGAGGGAGGCAGCCCTGTCAGAGGGATGAGGCTTACTGATGGGAGGGGCAGCGCGAGAGAGGGGAGGGGGAATTGTCACATTTGGGGGTCCATAGGTGCAAGTGTCTTGTGGGAAGGGAAGGAAGAGCTAGCCTCCAGGTGGTGGGAAGAGCAACTAAGGATGCTTTGGAGGATATTAGGGTGGTAGCGTCTTTAGTGGCATGCAGAAGGTGGGCAACCTTGAATTAGGGCATCTGGGGGTCTTCTGGAAAACCAGGCCAGGTGTTGTGAAATGCTGGGACACTGAATTCTGGATTTGGGGGGACACATGGCATGCTCCAGAAGCTGCATTGTTGAGATCCCATGTGGGAACTCTACTGGGTGAGTTGGATTCTGCCTCAAACACACTTGTAAACCTGAGGACTTAAGTTGGAAAACCCATGGTGTCTGAGGAAGCAGAAGATAGCTGTGCCAAGAGTGGTGGACTGGAGGTTGGTGGGCAAACAAGGTCTGGTTACATGAACACCCTATACTGTATTAAGATATGTATTATTCTGGTAGACCTGTGACAGACATACTGTTTTATTTTGATTATGTCTGTTCATATTAGGGTGTATCTCAGAGGTACATTGCCATTGGGGGTCACCCTCTCAAAGTTGTGTTATTTGTTTTTCTGTTTGTCGGTAAATAAAACCCAAGGAGGTTGAGCCTATAGGGAAAGCAAATAGAATAAGGATTTGGGGGGAGGGGGAATATATAGAGGTGGGGTAGTTAAAAGGGAGATGATGTCCAGGAAGGAAAAGTATGTTTGGAGACTGATTATGGTAGCCATTGTACAATTCTGTTCGACATGATTGAACTATGGAATGATATGACTCATGTATTAATTCCCAAGTTACAACAAATTAAAAGGAAAAAACACATAGATCCAGGAATGGGTTTTGGGCTTGCACTAAATCCTAGCTCCAACTTAAGAACAATTAGTTCTTATATCATGGTCCTGCTAGATGCTCACTCTCAGGAAGGAAACACAGAAGATACTGATGCTATGGCATAATGTGGTGAAGAATTTCCATGGTGCCCGGCTATCAGATAAAATAGCATCTGGGGTCTTAGAGGCTTGTCTTTAAACAAGCAGCCATCTAAGTGAGATGTCAACTAAGTCCACATGGAAGAAGCACACCATCATCAATTACTGAAGGATTGGAATCCATATAATCCAAAGTCAAAGGAGGGATCAGTATCAGAGCCTAAATTATGAGAATCTGGTACACAGAAAGGGATAGATGAGAGTGGGAGCCCAAGATTCATTTAAGGAACTACATAGGAAATAAGCCTTGGGATAAGCCCCCTTATCTAAAATTGAGGGATGGTAGAAAAGTGGTCACTAAACAGAGCACTTGGGAGAGGGGAGTATACAAGATCAAAGGAATAAATCTAACTTGAACAGTTAAAACATTTTCAGTAGAACCCATCTTTTCTGTATTTTTGTTGTGTATCATGTTGTATGGGTTTTGTTTGTTCATATTATAGTGTATCTCAAAGGTGTTATGTCAATAGAAGTCACCCTGTTGAAACTGTGCTATTTACTTTTCCATTATTTTGGTATATGAAACCCAGGATTGATGAAATTGGGTTTCATAGGGACAGCAAGTAGAATAAGGGGTTGGAGGGAGAGGGGGTACTGTGGTGGTCGGGTAAAAGGTCAAAGATGACAAAGAGCCCATGTATAAAAAGAATGTTTGGAAATTGATTGTGGTAGCAATTGTACAATTCTACATAATGTAATTGAAATATGGAATTATATTATATATGTATTAATTCCTAACTATTAAAAAAAGAGAACACTCACAACTGGACCAATAAAAAAGAAAGAAAGAAAACAATTATCTTCACAACTGACAACATCAGTATTCACAATAGACAACGTCATGATAAATGGAGACAAGAGTAAAGGATTTCATTTCACTTGGACCCAGGATTAATGCCCATGGGAGATGCAGAGAAGAAAGAAAATGACTTGGGGAGGTGTGTTAGACAGGGTTCTCTAGAGAAACAAAACCTGAATGCTAATAATTTCATATATATTTATACAGATACATATATAGCATATGAAATAAACAGCTAATTAAATTATAAAGCAGCACAAATGGCTCAGTGCAACTCACTCCCATGAGACAGTTGTGAGACATTGGCAGTCCTTCAAGTCTTGAGGGCCACCGGGTAGTCCTCTGTAGAGCAATTCAGGCTATCCAGGCACAGGCAGCAAACTGCAAGGCAGGTCATCAACAGTCAGCCAGATGACAGGGTCCAACAGTCCCCAGTTCAAGAGATGTAAATTCCAATGGTGTGGTGAAATAGGCCTTGAAGGAACCTCAAATTACAGTGACACAGTCCATGGGTTAGGTGTCCCACAGGTAGTGTAGCTTGCAAACTGAGGCACAGGACAAGCAAGGCAGCTGCACACTTGTCCAATGATCAAAGAGCAAGAGATAAGAAAGGTGAGGCTTGCCGAGTCATTTATTTCTCTGCCCTTCAATTAATCCCACGTGTGTTTATTGGCCAGGTTGGCACAATAAACTAACTACCTCAGGAGGGAATTTGAAGAGCAAACAATGAATGAGGGAGCTTTAGAACTGATTGTGATGATGTATACATAACACTTTTAAAAATGTGATTTAACTACGGAAATGTATGATATGTGAAAATTATACCAAGAAAACTACTTTAAAAAAAAGTGTGAAGAAAGCAGATGGTGCTCAGCTATCCATCAGAATAGTGTTGGGAGTCTTAAAGGCTTGTATTCAAACAAGCAGCCATCTAAGCAAGGAGTGAACTAAGTGGACATGGAAGAAGAGCACCAGCTTGTGTGCTCTAAAGATGACAATTACAAAATTCGAATACAGTGAGGAGAAAAGCATCAGAGCAAAAATGATGAACACCCAATTTGTGGAGGGCTGTGGAGGACAGAGGGTGCCCAAAACCCATCTTCAGAGTATCTGGTCAGACTGAGTCACTGGCAGATCCACTCTAAACACAGGCAAGACTTTCAAGCAGCCTTACTAACAGGTAGTAACCATTATAATCTTGTTTATGTTGATCGAACTCGATACTTGGCCAGTTGACCACCCTATAGATGCGACCTGAATCTGTTCTAGGTGCAAGTATCTCTTACTGGTTCCATGACAGAAATTTCTCCCCTTGCTTTATGAATGTTGATGGGGTCTTTTCCTTCTTATGCATTATTTGTAATTTTGTCTGCATACTATTATGTTTTTAACCTTATCACATTAACGCAATTTTGTTTTTTATTGTTTTCTGTTGGGTATCCCAACTGTGAACCACAGGAGGAGTAGATGCATAATGGTAATAACTGATACAAGAGAATATAGGGAATTCACGGGTGGGGTGTGGTTGATAGGAAGGTAAAGGAGATTTCAGGAGTAAATAATGAAGATGGGAGGGAGGAAGGAACACTAGAATGGATTGTGATTGCATAACTCATCTTAAAGGCGATTTAACCATAGTGGAGGAAAATGCTCTAAATTTGATGTGGGAGTGGTTGTATAATTTTCCTTGATATGATTGAATAATTGAACTATTGAATTATATGATATATAAATCACTTGCCAATAAAACTATTGAAAAAAGCAAAAAGGAAATGATATGACTTATTGCATTGGACAAATCTGCTTCTGAAACCTCCTTAAAACATTAAAAAATAAAAATGTCACTTTGAAGACTAACGTGAGCCTGATCAAAGCCATGGTATTTTCAAGTATTTCATCACCATGTGAAAGCTAGACAATAAAGAAGGCCAAAGACTAATTGATGCATTTAAATTGTCAAAAAAAAATTGAATATACCATCAATTGCCACAAGAATAAAATAAAACTGTCTTGAAAGAAGCACAGCCAGACTACTCCTGATAAACAGAAAGTAAAACTTTGTCTCACCAACTTTGGGTATGCTATCCTGAGGATCAGTCCCTGGAGAAGGATATCATGTTTGGTCAATGACATGAATTTACACAGTAGCTACCATAATAGGTTCACACATAGCAAAGATTCTGAGAATGTTGAAGGGCCAGGTGGTATTTTGTTTTGTTGTGCATGGGATACTATGGGCTGGAGCCAGCTTGACATCTAACAGCTCAGACCTCTCTTCCTCACCACCAACAGATCGTTTCTATGACACTTGACGATAAGAGAGGGATGTCAATTCTGTGAGAATCTTGTAATCTCTTTAGAAGTCAGATAATTATCCCTTCTGCTCTAGGATACTGACAAAATTTTCAGCAGCTTGTATCACCTCCCTGCTTGTACGGTTTCATCCTAACCACATCCAATGTCCAGTGGGAGCCTTGGCCCTTATGGTCTCTGGCCACCTGTTCTTTTACTGCCACGGAATCAATTCCAACTCATGGTGACCCTAAAGTAGGGTTTCTGAGATTATAAATCTTCGAGAGCACACAGTCTTATCTTTATCCCATGGAGCAGCTGATGGTTTGAACCTCCATCCTTGTGGTTCAACTCTTACCCCACCATGCCACCATGGCTTCTTTTTCATCATCAAAGAGCTTCTAATCCTACCCCACCCCCTTATTGGGTGCTATGTCCTTTATAAGTCAGCCACTTTTCTTCTTCCAATGTCTGGTTAGCTTTAATGGTAGGCAGGGTGCAGAGAGAAATTGGTTCACCAATAAGAGAAATACTAATTTGAATGTATATAAAAATAGTTATACCCATTGACATTCCCATGCCTGAATATTTTAATCACAAGTTAGATGTGTCAAAGGTTACAAGTTTCTCTCAGAACTTAACTTTCTTGCTGAACTTTTCTTAAAGAAGAGATTATATATAAAATGTATAAAAGGAGGTCTGCAGAACATACTCTTACATATCTTAAGAGGGTGTTCACACAGGATTAGAAAAGCTGTTAGTCCCTTCTCAGCCTCTCTTCCTCTATCTTTTGCACTCACTATCCATCTTTCCCTCCACTGGCTCTCCAAATTCCCTAGGTGCTAACATCCTCTTCACATCTCTCTTCTGTGAATGGCTCTTTCCAGGAAAAAAAAAGAAAAGTTATTCCATATTCTGCTGCCCTCAGTTGCTATGGCTGTTTCTTCCTCTCCCTGCCAGTCTGCAACTCAGGGGTCACCTGCCGCTCTCCATTCCCATCTAGCTTCTTACCCAAGTTTCAGCTTTGCTTAATACAGAAGGCTCCTTAGTGCCTCCTGAGCTCCTTCAGAAGGAGCCGCAATCTGGGTGATGGCACTCCAAAGGCATTTTATCTACTTCCAAGTGGAGACTAGAACTGCAATACTACAGGAACCTGCACAAGACCACAGGGTCTGCATCCATCTGGATCTCACACTGGTATTTGTGCATTCTCAAGCTACTGTTCACAGAATGCCCTGCTAACTGGAGGTGCACCCCAGCCTGGGATCTTTTCATATTTGTCTGCCCCAGCACTTTGGAGTTTGAAGGAGAGGCCAGAGCAGATGTCCTTCCCCTTTTCGCAGGAAATACAGCAATGTAGTTTTCCTTGAAAAAATGTCATGAACAGCAAGTTGCACTAACATCCTCCTTCTTGTTGGCTTTCTTTGTCAGACATGACTCTTTATGGTGTCATGGAGACAGAATTTTATGGAAACTGTGCCTTTAGAGCAGGTGACTCCTACCTATAAGTACACTGGAAACAAATTTGGTACAGACCCCAGAGTTGGCATTCTTAGAGACTGAATTCCCTATTCAACAAATAATTCTGGGAGAGTTAGTTGTTCTGTATCTGATTTAAGGTAGAAGGCCACAAACACAAACTGACCCTGTCTCCTCACAATCACTGACTTGCCACACATGTCACACAAGCAGATAATGAGTTCCAATAAATTAATTCTATTACATCACCCAGCTCAGCTTTGTCTTCGAAAAGTTCCTCATCTGGCCTTTTCCTCCTTAAGCATACCCGAATTGAGGACCTCCACCAGCAGAATGACACAGCCTTTAATATCTGGGATTATAGTTCCCAGGTCAAGCTGGAAAGTCACAACTCTTCTTCATTTGGAGTTGACACTCAGAAAGCTTGCTCTGTGCCAAGCACCAGAGTAGCACCTTTTATGTGGCTGCAAAGCTGAGTGGAGGCAGCCCTCGTATTCCTTCAGAATCTTCTAGAGTCTACTTAGAGTGATCACGCACAATGCCCATGCGCACATACATTTAAAGGATATAAGAGAAATATAAAGTGCCAGGGGCAGGGGTGTGGGGTGGAGGGTAGAGAGATGTCCCTTTGTGATTTCTAAATAAATGGAAAGCAATTCTCAAGACTTGGTAATTTTTTTAAATTGAATTTCCCTTGTTGATTACATCCAGTACACTTGTCATCAGGGGAAAATGCCCTCACATTTCCCAGGTTTACGTGAATTGCATGCTTGTCATTTCCTAACCAAGAATATTTCTAGTCAGTGCTTGAAAATAATGTCTCAAAGGGAGAAAGGGCCTAAGGCCCAGATTGCCAGGGAGTACATTGACATATCCCTGATTCTTATTTTATTTGATTAGTTGAGTTGCCCTCTTTAGCAGGCATACATTTATTAACAAAGGAAAGTTGACCTTATTATTATAGATGTAAAATGCATAGTCTCTGGCCAGGTATGAAAACAAAACAATAATCTTAAATGATAGTCAAAACTTCATGCCCACAACAGGCTGTGGTCTAGAGTTTATGGTCCTTTGTAAAAGAAGAGGAGGCAAAACTGGTTTTTTGACACAGCGAAACTGGCTGAAAATGTCCCTCTTGGTGAGGATGGACAAATGTAGTGCCCTGTCATTGCTTCTCCCCTACATTCTGGAAGACATCAGCCACCTCACATTCTAGAACTCCCTAGTTTGCTGTGTACTCCTGGATGTTCCTGGAAATGATCCAAAATTCCTTGAAAATCCACACCACTATAGAATTGGCCAGGAAGCCTTTCTATTTCTCAGATGGGCAAGCAGATTCTGGTACTTCCTCTGGGACACACACAAAAGGTTTCCAGTCTCCTTCCCCAGTGAGGAATGGAGGGGGAAATTGCTAGAAAAGGAAAGCAAAATGCAAGAGAAAGAGGGTAAGGAGAGGGGGAGATTGAGCACGATTCTTAGGAGAATGAGCAAAATTCTTAGATTAACAGGATAATGGGAAAGAAGGCACACCTCTCTCACCACCACTCCTCAGAGTCAGAAACTACAGTAACTTCACAAGCAAGAGCTTTTTTCTCATTAAAGGGAAAAAAGCTTTAAACGCTACTGTACACCAACCCCTCCTTTCTACTAATTACTTCAGGATTGAGTGCACCTGGATTCCTTCCACTCTGCTACTTTGACTCACAATTTAACTTGCAAAAGGGATTCATTCTAAATTAAAAAGCATGCTGACCTTTGGGAAGGTTTAATTCTGGAAGAAAAGGCCAGACTTTTTTTTTTTTTTTTTTTAAACATTTTATTAGGGGCTCATACAACTGTTATCCCAATCCATACACACATCAATTGTGTAAAGCGTATTTGTACATCATTTCTCAAAACATTTTCTCTCCATTTAAACCCCCGACATTAGGTCCTCATTTTTCCCCTCCCTCCCCGCTCCCCCCTCCCACAAGGCCAGACTTCTTAAGATTAACAATTACTAATAACATGGGGCCAATCGGCACTCAGAGTCAAGTATCTGATGGTATCTCAGATAAAGAGGTCTGAGAAACCTGGGTCATATCTTCCTGAGTCTGGAATGTGAGATGAGCAGATGAGGGATGACTTTCCACATTTAAGCAGGATGGGCATGAAAGGCTTCGTGAGGAGAGGTGACATTGGAACATAGACTTGAATGATGTGAAAGAGTATGCCAAAGAATATCTGGGAGTGAGAATCCAGTCAGAGGAAATTTCAGGTGCAGGTCTCAGTCAGGCTTTTTTAATTGCCATCCCAATAACGGAAAACTGGGGACCGCTGCTTACCCTAGGAATGAATGCTGACAGACAGACTGATAAAACTACACAACTGCAAACATGGTATAACATTTTATGAGGGGAAAGGAAGAATAATTCCAAGGGCAAAGTGGAGAACCATGGGTGCAGTCTGGAGCCACAAAGGAGTATATCCAGGCCTTGATATCTAATGAATTTTGACCTCATGGATTTCTAAATTATTTGGGACCGGTGACTCCTTTCTTTCTTCCATTTTCTTGCACAGGGGTATGTTCTACATCCAGTAAATAACTTATTTTCTAGTTTCACAGGCCCACAAATGGGAGCAATTTAGCCTGAGGAAGAATACTGCCCAGAGTCTTACTCAATCCTGATTTAGATTACTTGGATTATAAGACTTTGCACTTGGAGCTGATGCTGTAATGGCTTAAGACTTATGGGGATGTTGAGATGGAGTAAATGTATTTTACATGTGATAAACCAGAAGATGGATTGTGATAGGTAAGTAGAATAATGCCCATCCCCCACCCCCTAAAGATGTCCACAACCAAATCTCCAAAATCTGTGAATAGGCTCAAAAGAGAACTAAAATAAAAGACTTTGCAACTCTGATTAAGTTAAGGGTTTTGAGATCAGATGTAGTAACAAGAGTGAGGCAAAAGAGGTAGTGTCAAATAAAGTAATAGTACTAGCAGAGATCCAAAAGAGACAAAATTTGAAAATGATACCCTGTTGGCTTTGTGAGCCAAAGTATGTTGGACACCTAGAGAAGCTAACAAAGGCAAGAAAACAGATTCTTCCCAAGAGCCTCCAGAAGGAATGTAACTTTGCCAACATCTTGATTTTAACCCTTTAGGGTGATTCATGTTGAACTTCTATTCTGCAGAAATGTAATCTAATAAGCTTGTGTTGTTTTATAGCACTAATCTAATGGTGCTATAACAAAATGCTGTAAGTCTGAATTCAAGATGCTAGCCTAGTGGTGACAGGTTGAGCTTCTAACTGCATGGTCAGCGATTAAAAACCAAACCACCAGCAGCTCCACGGGAAAAGGCAAGGCTTTCTTTTCTGGTAGACTCACTCACTGCCATTTTGAGTCAATGCTGACTCATAGCAAACCCCTGTGAGTTTTTGAGGCTATAACTGTTTATGGTAGTAGAAAACCAAGTCTTCCTCATATGGAGCTGTTGGTATTTTTTAACTGCCAACCATGTTAACCATAACCCAGCATGTAACTACACCACCAGGGCTCTATACTTCTGTACAGTAGGGAAGTTCCACCTTGCCCTATAAGGGTCCCTATGAATTGGAATTGACTTGGTTGCTTGATTGATGGCAGTAAGTTGAGCTGTTACAGAGGTTTTCTCTATGTGTTGGCTCTGGAAAATGTCCTGTGGCCTTTCAACATTTGTGGGTCTGGCGTCATTTGGAGATCTCCCTGGGTCTTAGCATCAATCTCCCCATAGTCTAGTAGGGTTCCAGTGCAGGGACCCCAGTCGAAAGGACACACTTCACTCCCAGCTCCTCTTCCTTAGTGGAAGTCAGATCCTTCCCTCTGGGTTGACTTCTCTCTCTGTTTATCTCTTTTAAGATAAAAGATGATACAGGCCACACACTCAAGGTCTGTGATCTGAATAAAGGTCATTCTACTTTAACCCCCATTCAATATATTGACTGATTACATCGTGGGTGATGATTACATCACTATATAACTGCCAACCCCCTGAGATCAATGACCCAACCACAGTTTTATTCTGGAGATACAATTCAATCCTGGACAGGTTATAATTCGCTATATCAGCAATAAGAAGCAAAACCAAAACTCCTATAGCTTCTGTCTTCATGCTGGCCACCAAGTAAAAAGGTTCAACTATGCTGATGACCACAGGGAAAGAGATAAGACCCAGAGTATGAGAAGCAATAAAGGGAAAGAAAAAGAAGTCCAGACAGTCCATCATAACCACATGGAGGACAGATGAGTTGTTCCGTGTTCAAATTGCAGTGCCATGGGCAAATAAATGATTGAGAGTTGCTTTAAGCCACGAAGTTT
This sequence comes from Echinops telfairi, assembly GCF_000313985.2. NCBI lineage: Eukaryota > Metazoa > Chordata > Mammalia > Afrosoricida > Tenrecidae > Echinops > Echinops telfairi. Next base: position 1,391,872 of record NW_022111329.1, on the reverse strand, counting down.
TAGCTTGTTATGTAGCAATAAATAACAAAAACAGTGTGACGTCATTTAACACTCATCATTACTCTAAGAGGTGGAAACAAATATGATTCCCACTGAATAAATAAATAAACTAAAGCTTAGAGGAGTTAAGCTAGGTACTTGTCCAAAATCACTACAAAGGAGAGGGTGAGTCAGTGAGTTCAGTGAGTCAAAAAACTATGTCAAAGACATTTTCATATTACATCAGGAGGGGAAGTAAACCAAAAACTCAGAACTCTTTCTCTTAATACAAATACTTACATGCAGAAAAATGCTTATCTATATGAGATCTATATAAACCTCATTCAGAAAACCCTGAGAAAATGTTTTCCAAAATTCTTCCTTTTGATTTTATTTTTGGCAACCTTTTCAGGAATATTATATCGGTCATGCAGAACCAAGGTAGTATCACAAGCTTAACCCCAACCATGAATATAACAGCCCAAGGCAATAGCAGAAACTCATTAGCCATTTAAAAAACAGAATGTCCAATCAGGAGGCATCTCAGAGGTCATCTAATTTAGTTCTGAAGTCCTTTAAATACACTGACTAGTATATATATTTTTTCAGTTTGAATAGGTAAAATCAAAGTCCAAAAATAAATTTCTCTACAATCATCAACCTTCTTCCCAGCCCCATCATAAATTAAGTACTTAAAGAAGAATTAGGAGGACTTCCAGCAAGATGGAGACCAGATAGGCAGCCCACACTGGGAGCTCTGTGGAGATCAGAGAGTAAGGAGATCAGGAGGCCACAGCCCATGCTATCCATGCTACTGCAGATCCCAGCATGACTACCACCCCCTGTCCATCCATCCATGCCTCAGAAACCATGCCCCAAGCTCGCCAGTCAATCACACACTCGCAGATTCAGACACACACACACACACACACACACATACACACACACACACACAAATCACTGCTGTCCGTGTGCAGCTTCCCCTGCCATATCCAAGACCATCCCTCTGCCCCAACCATGACTGGCACTCTCCCACAATATGTACAGACCTGACAGCCTGCTGGGGACTCACTGCCACCGGCCTGTAGTGCCTCTAACTGCAGACAGACCTCCCAGTGCCCCCACCCCCACTTCCCATGTCTCACAATCCCATTCCCAGATCTGCATTCACCCCTTCAGACCACGGCCTGCACCACTATAGTCAGAGTTCATCAGCCATCCATACGCAGCTTCTGCAGCCATGGCTTCCATGCCTACGGAAGCCAGAGTGGTGTTCAAACATGATACTTCACGCCATTTCCAGATCACTCCACAGAGTCTGACCGTGATGCCTGATGCCTGAGAGGGCCATCCAACCCACCCTCCAAACAATGGAATCCTGATAGGCTAGAGTGAGAAGAAAACCCCATTGGGAAAAAGTGGTAGCCCGATCCACTAGCACAGTTGGCTATAGGCAGCCTGTAAAATCATTCCTAACAGCCTCCTGAAAAGTGAGCCCAAGGCTGTTTAACTCCCTGGAAAATGGAACCAAGCTTCTCCAAAATGACATCTAGACAGCAACCAGTCACAACAAACTCAATGAAAAAAAAAACAAAACTGGAGAAACAAGATACAATGTCAGAGGCAGTCCTAAAGCTAGTGACCTCCACAGAAGAAACAGAAAGTGATTTACCACAGAAATATTCAGAATGCCACTTGGAGTCATAGAGGATATGAGGAAAGCAATACAGAAAAAGGATGAAATGATAGAGGAGATAAAGGCCACACACCAAAAGGAAATACAAGCATTAAGGGATGAGGTAAGAAAAGCAAATAACATGTTGACAGACTTCACCAACAGACTAGAAGAGGCAGAGAATCGTACCAGTGACCTTGAGGATAAATAGGCAGACTTCAACAAATGGGAAAGACAGTCAAACAAGATAATCAGAGAAGCTGAAGAAAACCCAAATACAATGTCTGATGCTATGCATAGGAACAATATTCAAATAATTTGACTACCGGAACAAGACACATCAAAGAAGTCAACGCCAAAATTACCGAGGGAATTCTTAGAGGAAAACTTCCCAGCTTAATGATTGAAAATCAACCATTCAGGAAGCCAAGAGGACAGGAGCTAGACTGAATCCCAGGAAGAATTTGCCAAGGCATATAATAGTTAAACTATCCAACTTAGAGGAAAGAGAGAAAATCATAAGAGTAGCTAGAGAAAAAAGGGTAGTCACCTACAAAGGTACCCAAATAAAAATATGCCCAGACCTATCTGCAGACACCATGAAGAAAAGAAGAGAATGGAGTAACATATTCCTAAAGTTGAAAGAAAATAATGCAAACCCAAGATACTCTATCCAGCCAAATTATCTATCAAAATAGATGGAGAAGTAAGAGTCTTCCTGGACAAGGAAAAACTCAAAGAATATGTCAAAAGAAACCCAGAATGACAAATGGCAAGTTATGCTGGAAGAAGAAAAAATAAAAAGGCCAATATTTCTCCCAAACTATTAAGGATTATGGGTAGAAAGTAGGTGGCCCAGATGCAGGGATTCCAAATAACGTGATAGAAAAAGTTATATAAATATTGTGAAAGTCTAAAAGAAGACTTGCCTGTTTGAAAAAACACTTGGGGAATAAAGTTTTCTATTTTATTTCATCTATGCTAAGACACAGAACACTTCTAAATATCAGGAAATGTTGTTCACAAAACTTAATGCCTTTATTTGCATTGAAATGTGATTGGAGCCCTAATCTCTGATAATATTGATCACAAGGTGCAAGTCATAGCAAGAGATAAATAGGGGCACTATATTATGCTCAAAGGCGCAGTAGACCAAGAACCAGTGAGCATAATAAATATATATGCACCCAACAAGAGACCCAGGAAATTCATCAAACGCTCCAAACAATGAAAAAAGAAATCTGAGGGTCAACAATCATAGTAGGTAACTTTAATACACCACTCTCCAAGAAAGCTACAGAACTAAATTCTACAATTAGGCAACTTGACTGTATAGACATTTTCAGAGCTCTCCACCCAAATGGAAAAATGTTCACATTCTTCTGAAGCTCACATGGCTCATACTTGAAGAAAGACCACTTGCTGGGGCACAAATTGAGCCTGTGTAAATTCAAGCACATAGAGATCACTCAGATTTCCCTCTTGGACCACTGTGCCATAAGGATGGAAGTCAACAAAAGTATAATTAAGAAAATGAGGGAAAACAACTGGAGGATAAATAACTCCCTATTGCTAAATGAATAGGTGCTGGCCCAGATCAGAGACGCAATTTGTAAGTTTTTAAAAATCAACGAGAATGAGAATATGACATGCCAAAACCTTTGTGACACCGCAAAAGCAGTTATCAGAGGAAGTTTGATATCAATAAATGCACACATGAATAAGGAAGAGAGACTTATGAATGATATGCTGGTATAAAACCTCCAGCAATTAAAGCAAAGTCAATAGGACAATCCCACTAATAACAGAAGAAAAGAAATAATAAAAATCAGAGCTGAGATACAGGAGAGGGCAAACAAGACAATAATGTAAAAAATCAGTGCACCAAAAGCTGGTTCTTTGAAAGGATTAACAGAATCAATAGACTGTTGGCAAACATCACCAAAGAAAGGGAGGAACAAATATCAATAGCCAGGATGAGGGATGAACCAGGGAACATTACAACAGACCCTAATGAAATTAAAAAACCAATTACACAGGACTATGGAAGCCTGTCCTGAAATGAATTCAACAACTTGGAAGGCATGGACAAATACTTTAAAAAATAATTACTCCTTAGACTCTCCCAGATGGATATCAGAACCTCAACAGACCAATAGCAATAGAAGAAATAGACAAAGTTATCAAGGGTATAGCAACTAAAAAAATCCCTTGGACCAGTCAGCTTCACAGGAGAATTCGACCAAAGCATTCAAAGAAGATAAGGGCCAAAAAATATCAAATGGGAAGTAATGTCCTCTTCGATAAGTGGTGCTGGGGAAAAAAATGGATATCTATCTGCAGAAAAATGAAGCAAAACCCTTACCTCGCTCCATGCATAAGAATAAACTGAAAGTGGATCACAGACCTAGAGGTAAAACCCCAAACTATTAGGGCCATCGAGAGGGAATTTGTACAAACCCAAGAACTTTGGAACAGGGACTACCTAGGCTATTGGAAATAGAAAAGGACACACAGAGAAAGCACAAATTGACAAGTGAGATATGCTGAAGATAAAATACCTGTGTACAACGAAAGAAATTGCCAAGAGAGTAATAAGAGAGCCAACAGCCTGGGAAAACATCTTTAGAAATGAGACATCAGAAAAGGCCTTATTACTAAAATCTACAAAACTTTGCTAGCCCAAGGAAGGGACAAGCCAGCTAGGGTACAGTCTAGCACTGACAAAACATACAACATTCCTCTAGTTCTTTAATGCTTACTCCCCCTTCCTCCTACTATCATGACCCTAGTTCTACCTTACAAATATGGCTAGACCACAGCATGTACACTGGAACCGATAAGAGCTGGAAACACAGGGAATCTAGAACAGATAAATCCCTCAGGAACAATAATGGGAGAAGGGATACCCTTAGTGTAGGGGGAAGGTGAGGGGGGAAAAGGAGTAAAAGATTGCAATGATAGGCATATCACACACCACCCTCCAGGGTGACAAACAACAGAAACATGGGTGAAGGGAGATAGCAGATGGTGTAAGATATGAAAATAATAATAATTTATTATTTATCAATGATAGGCATATCACACACACCACCCTCCAGGGTGACAAACAACAGAAACATGGGTGAAGGGAGATAGCAGATGGTGTAAGATATGAAAATAATAATAATTTATTATTTATCAAGGGTTCATGAGGGTGTGAGGGCAGGGGAGGGGGGTAAATGAATAGCTGATACCAAGATTTCACGTAGAAAGAAAATGTTTTGAAAAGGATGATGGCAAAAGGATGGTGTCAACATATTGTGCTTGATACAATTGATGTATGGGTTGTTACCAGATCTGTAAGAGTCCCCAATAAAATGATTTTTTAAAAAGAAGAACTCTCCCCTTCTATATTATCCACAAAACCCCAAAATAGAGTTTTAGTTTATGGACATGGACAAATAATAGACATTAAATTGTTCTACTTAGGGTAACACTTCCCTTCTTAGCAGATCTTAATAGTTACAATCAAAAATCCACTTATATTTTACTCATCTGTTTACATATTACCACTGCAACCATTTTAAAAAATTTATCTTGAGCACATTTTGACCTGCATGTGATATTAATGATATTGGTTGATAACTTCCATTTCCTGTTGGGTCACCGTTCTTTGGATTGGGCACAAATATAGAGCTCTTCTAAACTGCTATAAGAACAACCTGCCTTCGAACAAGTACAGCCAGAATGCCCCTTATAAATGAGGATGTTCCCTTCATCTCACCTACTTTGGACATCATTAAGAGACACCAGTCCCTGCAGAAGAACATCATGCTTGGCAAAGTAGAAGATCAACAACAACAACAAAAAAAGATCTTCAACAAAATGGGTGGACACAGTGGCTGCAACATAGCACCAATTTTGAGAATGATGCAGGATCAGGCAGTCTTTTGTTCTATTGTGCATAGGCTATCTATGAATCAAAAACAATTTAATGGCACCTAACAACAAAAACCTTTATATATTACATTCATTGAAACTATTGACTATATTAAAATCTCATTCCTCTAACACAAAACCTTTACTTAATCCAATGATCAAAATGTTGCATAAGCCTGTAATTAAACAAATCTCTGGAAGCATGAACAGATTCTATTAACAGTCTGTGCCTATGGCATGGCGGTGCACATTGAAAAGGCTAAACAAAAGAAGTTGTCTTCTTTTAAGTAGGAAAGGAATATTTGCATCAAAGGAATGTGTTATTCTGGGTACACTAGAGAAACAAATTCATAGACACTCATATGTGCACAGCAAAGAGCTTTATATAAAGAGCAATTATACAGTGAACCCTCGCCACTTCGCGCTTCGACTTCCGCGGCTTCACTCTATCGCGGTTTTGGCGTAACAGCGCATGCTCTGTCATTACTGCCACTGGCTCATACTGTACACGCTTGATGCCATAAATAATATAATAAATAATAAATGATAATTGTAACGTCCAAAATGTTTTACTGTATTTTCCCTTTTTCGTTTAATAAATTGGGTAATACGAGTGTAATGGTGACTAAAGGGTGTTTTTTCATGTCCTCTGTGCTCTAACTACGAAAATATTTGATTTACAAATAAGGAATCCTACTTCGCGGAATTTCATTTATCACGGTAGGGTCTAGAACCGATTAACTGCGATAAACGAGGGTTCACTGTACATTAGAAAGCATCCCAGCCCAGTCCAATCCAAGTTCATAAGTCCAATATTAGCCCATATGTCCAGTACCAGTCTATAAATTCCACTTCAAACTCAAGCAACATATGCAATGATGCCAAATGCAGGAAGATCACAGGCCAGTGGGTGGAAAGTCTTGTGGATCCAGTGGTGGTGTAAGCATGCCAGCACTGGCCTGGGTCTCCACGTGGCTCCTCGGGCTCAGGCTCTATCAGCCTTTCTTCATGTAGCTTGTCAACAGGAATGTCTCACAGGGAGTGTCTATGTGTCCCGCCTCCAGTGAGCTGTTTACCTCTACAGTGCCTTCCAAAATGAGGTCACCAAGCTGTGACCCGATTGACAGGCTAAACTCCACCCTTCACTCTTAAGTCTAAAGTTGACATCAGATTATGTAACTACCACAAGGAAGAAGAATGAGAAGTGTGTGCATGTTCTTTGAGATGTTCTGAGCTATAGAGCACACATTTCCTGAGTGGTGCTGTTCCACGTTGATTAGAGTTTGGTGATTATTGTATCTGGTACTTATATTTGATGAGCTTTTCCTGTGTTTTACCAGTGTACTCTGTCCATCTTCATCAGTACAAAATAGAAGTTTGCTCTTGAAATGTAAGTGCTCTCTCCTCTAATGTTTCGTTAGCATCTCTTCTATAGTTTCACAGGATTCTTGCATGATTCAGCCATTTTTAATATGCCTAAAACTTAAAACTTAGATTGTTATACATGGTAAATGTTGCCCAAAGACACAAAATCTCTCTAGGAGTAAAATCTTCAAAAACTCATATAACTCTTATTGTGTTACTGTATTCTATTTTAGAAATATGGGATACCTGCTTCAAGATGTATAATCTTAATTTCAAAATATTAAGTAAATTCTCAGACACATTTAGAACTCTCACTTGTTTTATAATTTATAAAATTTATAAAATATCAATTTATAATTGATTTATAAATACAAATATGTTTCCAATGACTATTGAGTGCTTACTTGTTGGGAGTCACCAGGGAAGTAGAAATCAGACCCAGCTAACCTCTAGGGACCTGTATATGGAAGAAGGAATACAGGTAGTAAGTCAGCCCCAGGAAGGTGAGGGGAGAGTGAGACAAGAGGGATAAGGATTTGTGGAACAAGAATATTACACAGTAAGCTTAACAGGTGAGCAGATGAGAGATGCAGAGTAGACCCATTGGCAGACAGGAGGAAGAGTGGTAAGAGAAAATGTATTATTTTAGGAATCATCATGTCAAATGTTTCCTGGGGTCATATTTATAAATGAGTCAAGTTGGCCAACTATAAGAAAGGGAAACTAAAAGGTGAACTGTAACAGGCTGACCTCATCCAAAGGCATTCAATTTCAACTGAAGGATAGAAGGGGGGGTGGGGAGATCAATGAATGCCAACCAAAACAGATCTGAGAGCCAGATTTAGCCTGTGAAATGGTAGTTTTTAATTTCTAAATTAAAGAAGTTAATTTCCTGGCCCTAGTGGTAAAAACAGCCTCAGGAGCCAGGCTACTTAGATTCAAATCCTACTCAATCACTTACTATCTGTATGACTTTGGATAACCCCTTGTGTGTTAGACCAGGTTGACTAGAGAAACAAATCCAGAGGCACTCATATATGTTTAACAAAGAACTTTATGTCAAAGAACAATTATATATATTGAGAAAACATCCCAGCCCTATCAAGATCAAGTCCTTAAGTCCGATATTAGCCCATATGTCCTATACAAATCCATAAGTCCCTCTTCAGACTCTTGCAGCACATGCAATGATGCCTAATGCAGGAAGATCACAGACCGGTGGATGAAAAGTCTTGTGGTTCCAATGGCAGTGGAAGCCTCTCAGCATGGGTGCAGATTCGGGTCTCCATATGCCTCCTCCAGCTCTCTGAGTGCCTTGACAACAGGAAGGTGAAGCAAAGAGAGAGTGTTTGGTCTGCCTCCAGGTAGAAAGAGAGGAAGTTCCCAGAATCTTCATGAGAAGTCCATGCCCATAAGGAGCCGTTATCAGGCTGTGACCTGATTGACAGGCTAAACTCCACCCCTTTACTCTATTTATCAAGTTAACATGAAATTATGTAACTACCACACTTTGAAACCTCAATTTCCTCAATTGTACATTATGGAAGTATCGTGTGTATTATATTCATTGTTTGTTGTTAGATACCATCAAGTCAGTTACAATTTATAGCCACAGTATATACAACAGAATGAAACACTGCCCAGCCTGCACCTTATTCACAATTATTTTATTTGAGCCCATTGTTTCAGCCACTGTGTCAATCCATCTGGTCTCGAGTCATCCTTTTACTTTGCTTCCCCTCCACTTTACCAAGTGCAACATTTTTCCTCAGGACCTGGTCTTTTCTAATATGTCCAAAATATATTAGTCTAAATCTCACCATCCTCCATTCTAAGAAGCATTCTTTTTTTTAAGTTCATTTACCATATACTTTTAAAAAAATCATTTTATTGAGGGTTTGTACAACTCTTATCACAATCCATACATCAATTGAATCAGGCATGTTTGTACATATGTTGCCCATCAGCAGACACATAACAAACCAAAACATACTGTTGAGAACGAGGGGGGCTGGAGTAGAGATCCAAAGTCCATCTGTAGATAGTGGAACAATCTCCCCAGAGGGCCCATGGGGAGGGGATGAGTCACTAGAGTGCAGTAAAGCATCGATGAAACACACTATATTCCTCTGGTTCCTTGAGGCTTCCTTACCACCCACTACCATGACCCTAGTGCTGCTTCCCAGGTCAGACTACACCGGAACATGTGCACAGGCATAGAAATGGATGGGAGCTCACAACACACAGAATCCAGGAGTGGGAATAGTGATGTCAGAAGGGTAAGGGGAAGAGGGCGAGAGGAAGGGAGAAAGGGGGAACCGATAGCAATGATTGACACATAACCATACACCCCTCTACAGGGAGAAGAACAATAGAAAACATAGGGGAAGGGAGACAGTGGTCGGTGTGAGAGATGAAAATAATAACAATGTACAATCTATCAGGGGGCTATGAGGGTGGGGTGAGGGGGGAGAAAAGGGAAAAAAAGAAGCATTCTTTCAAAACAGTTCTGCTTTTTCTTTTGGAAGTCCATGCCACTTTCAACATTCTTCCCCAGCACCATAATTCAAATACATTGATTCTTCTTTGGTCTTCTTTATTCAATGCCCTTCTTTATTCAATGCCCAATGTATATTGGAAACACCATGACATGGATCAGGCACACTTTAGTCCTCAAATTGACATCTTTGCTCTGCAACACTCTTGTGTAGCAGATTTACCCAATGCCAAGAGTTCTTTGATCTCTTGACTGCTACTTCTTTGATCATTGATTGTTGAGCAAGTAAGACCAAGTAAGCCAAGTAGGTTAAAATCCTTGACAATTTCAAACTTTCATCTGTTTGTCATGATGTTATCTTTTGGTCCAGTTGTGAGGATTTTTGTTTTCTTTACATTGAGTTGTAACCTATATTTAAGGGTGTAATCCTTGATCTTCATCAGCAAGTGCTTCAAGTCCTCCCCACTTTCAGCAAGCAAGGCTGTGTCATTTACATATCAAAGGTTGTCAATAAGCTTTCCTCTAATCTTGATGCCATCTTCTTCATACAGTCCAACTTCTCAGATTGTTTGCTCAGCATACAGGCTGAATAAGTGTAGTAAAAGGATACAGCTCTGCACATCTTTCCTCATTTTAATCCATACAGGTTTAGTAAAGGTCATTGTAAAGTACTAAGCGTAAAATCCTACCCACTGATATCAAGTCGATTTCAACGTATTGTGTCCCTTTACAGGATTTGAGGAGCTTTGTAATTCTTTACAAACACACTTTTCTCCCTTGAACTGGCTGTTTAAACCCTTACCAGACAGCACAACCATGATTCATTCAAAGTATTGAGCATAGTGCTTAATATATACAATTATAGTAAGTGCTAAGTTACAAAGAAAAAGAAAATTCTTTTATGTAAGATGAGCCCTATGCAGAAATAGGAAGTGAGGCAGGTTTCCCCTCCCCCCATCAACTCAATCCCTTCAGGTGACCCAGAACTCTTCACATTGGCTTTACTCACACACTTAAACCCTTTCCACAGACACTCAAAACTTACCTGCCCCAGTAGATTAAAATGCAATATTTGTCATTTGATCTCCCTTTAGATCCATTTTATTTATTTATTTTTAATCATCTTATTAGGGGCTCATACAACTCTTATCACAATCCATACACACATCAATTGTGTAAAGCACATTTGTACATTCATTGCCCTCATCATTCTCAAA
>NW_022111329.1:1367308-1379761 GCF_000313985.2 Echinops telfairi | reverse complement strand
CTATATCTTTTAATAGCCGGACACCATCAGCTTTTTTCACCACATTTGCTTATGCACCCGATTTGTCTTCAACGTTCGTGTCGGGAAGGTGAGCATCACAGAATGCCAGGTTATTAGAACAAAGTGTTCTTGCATTGAGGGAGTACTTGAGTAGAGGCCCAATGTCCGTCTGCTTCCTTAATACTAAACCTATAAATATATGTACATAGATCTATTTCCCTATCAGTATATCTAAATATATTTTCATATGTACATGCCTGTATTTAGACCTCTATAAATGCCCTTTGCCTTCCAGTTCTTTCTTCTATTTCCTTTTACTTCAGGATAGGTAAATCTATGGAAACAGTAACTAGATTAATGGTCCCTTGAGGGTATATCAGGGGAGGTTGGGTGGAAATGGGGAGCTAATAATGATGAGGACAAGAATGAAGAAAATGTTCTAATACTGATTGCAGTGATGATTGTACTACTCTTCTTGATGTGATTAAACTATTGAATTGTATGTGTGAATTATATACTAATAAAACTATTGGGGGGGGGAGACAATGAAATTTTTCCATGAGTTTTAGAAGCTCCTTCATATAAGAGTGTTGAGCCAACTCAAGGTGTATCTTTCCATTCATATATTTTATACAACAAATGAAAGTTAAAAGAACTTTTTAAAAATTGATAATTACCTCATTTAAAGAATTCAGACCTAATTTCTCAGCTCTTACCCCTTGAAATATCTAGTTAATCTAGATAAGTACTCAATATTACTCAACTTTGTTGAATGGGCAAGAAACCCGGCCCAGATGTCTGAACAAATAAGGGAGCTAAGGAATGAATGGGATAGACAGAGATGAACAATTGAAGCAGACACCACATTGAAGTTGTGAGAGGAAACATCTGCTGTCCTGTTTACTAAGGTATTTAGTAGTCACGAAGATGGAGTAAATGAGCAATCTGTATTGAGATTTAGAGCATGAACACTGATGTCAATGTTTGTAGTTAATTAGATAAAGTATTACATTGTGTCTTGAATTTTACAGAATAAAAGCACAATGTTCCTGTCCATCAGTTTACTCCCTATTTTCAAACACAACATGGCCTCATTCCCATTTCTCTGCCAAAACCTCTGATATAAATCCTAATGTGAACAAACCAACAAAAAGATACAGAAAATGTTGAAAACCAGATCAGGTCCAGTGTGCATCAGAGGGGACATCAATGGACAAAGGTTTAACTGCTCAAGGCAGGTTTATCCTTGATCTTCTATACTCATCTCTCAATGCACTCTGTTTTGTAACCACTTTCCTCCCCTCCCTCAACTATGGGTAGAGGGAGATCATTAGAGGCTTATTTCCTATGTAGTTCCCACAAATGGACCTTGGGCTCCCACTGTCATCCATAGTCTTCTGCAAACTGGATTCTCACAATTTAGGCTCTAATACTAATCCTTCCTTCAACTTTGGATTATTTGATTTACCATCCTTCGGTGACTGATAATGGTGTGCTTCTTCCATGTGGACTTAGTTGGCATCTCATTTAGACGGCTGCTTGTTTGAAGACAACTTTAAGACCCCAGACACTATTTCATCTGCTAGCTGGACATCTAATTTCTTTGCTACATTTTACTACAGTATCGATATCGTCTGTATTCCCTTCTTGAGGGCAAGGATCGAGCAGTGTTAAAGGCCATTTTTAGATCTCATCTGTCCCTTACAAGGCAACTGTGGACTTTTCACTTCCTATTCTCCTAAATGGAGCAGAGTGAGTTAAACATTCAGCTGCTAACCACAAGGTCATTGATTCAAACCACAGATACTCCACTAGAGAAAGATGAGACTGTGTGTCACTATAAAATGTTACAGTCTTGGAAAGCTCCAGGAGCAGTTTGACTCTGTCCTATAGGGGTACCATGAGTCAGAGTCAACCGAGAAACAATGGGTTTGTTACATGGATGGGCTCGCCTAACTCCACTCCAAAATTCTGTCCCTGAACTTTACATTTCACTGGGCTTCATTCCTGTTTTTCTCCCCCCTCTCTCCTGTTCTCTCATCCTCATGCTCACTTCTTTCCCTCTTGATTCTAATTTCCAAGAGGAAAAATAACTGGGTAGCTAGCAAGAGGCTGTCAACTTCACCTTGAATTTCTGGGTCACACACATCCCAAGGAAATAGCAAGGTTACCATATCTAAAATACCTCAGAGGCTGGAATGATGGACACCTTCTTGGTCACTGAATAAGAGGTTCACCCTCAAATGTTTTATAAAATCAAACCACGAAAAACTAAAAACCCACTATTATAGAATCATAGTGGTATTACATAGGGTTTTTGAGATTATAAATCTTTACAGAAGAAGATAGCCTTATCTTCCTCCTTGGAACAGATGGTATAGTTGAACCACCAACCATGTCATTAGCATCCTAATGTAATCCCACAGGAGCACCAGGACTCCTTAATGCTTTGGAAAGTCAAACATAAAAGCTTCTGCAAACCCAAGAGTAGGAATTGGGCACTTCAATGTCATTACAAAAAGAAAAATTTTAAAAACCACTGTCATTGAGTTGATTCCAACTCAAAGCAACTCTATTTAGGGTTTCTTGGACTATAAAATTTTATGGCAGTCTCCTAGTCTGTAAATCTTTACTTTAAAAATTTTTTCAGCAACACTGCAGAAAGTTTTAAGAAAATTGAGAAGTATACCAAATTCATGGTCTGAGAAGTATGTGAGGCTATATTAGCTTCTCCTCTGTTCTCTTCAAATTTTGAACCCGAGACTCCAACCTAACTTATGCACCAAGGTTGAATAACAATGTGATAATCATTTTGATAAAAAGTGGTTTATTGAGACCAAATGAAATGAAAAGATTCCATCCTAATTCCATAGAGATACAGTTCCCTCGCCACCACCACTCCTCTCTCTCTCATATATATTAGATTCTGATTTTATCCTCATCAATCAGTGAAAGACTTAGGGAAGAAGTAAAGATGCCTAAGTCCTAAAGGATTCACATAAATTCATCCACTATGTAATTCAAGGCTTTGATGTTGGCCTTCCTTTATTCACTTATTAATTCATTCAACTAATCATTCACATATTGATTCATTCAATTTCTTTAATTCATGCAATCATTTGTTCACTACCTCAAATAATCATCTACAAAATTTTAAACTGCAGTAGTTATTGAATTGATTCTGACATGTGTTGAAGCCATGCACAACAGATCTGATAACATTTTCATTGGCTGACTTTTGTAAGTAGATTGTCAGGCCTTTCTTCTAGGCAATTCAGTCTAGAAGCTTCACTGAAACCTGTTCATCATCCTACCAATTTCATTCTTTCAACAGTTGTAGAAGGCAGTTAATATTATTTCCATTTTTCATATGGAGAGTTATATCAGAGAGGTTTATGTAGTTTGTCTAGAGTTAAATACCCAGGAATTGGTGAAGTTAGAACTTGCACTAAAGGGGATCAGTTAGAAAACCTTTGTAGTCATCTAAGCAAAAAATAAAATGTAGCTCACACTCTTTCCATTGTTTCAGGCTTCTTCTCCGTGCAATTCACAATATCTGTGTCACTTACTTCTTGCCATTGACAGACATGAATCCTGGCCTCTCTAAAGTGATCAAGCTTGACTCGAGGTGATAAATCTGGACATTTGAAATGATCTATAAGCTAGGCAGACATCTAGGGGGTAAAGGCACAGAATCCTTAAGCAATCTTTTCTCATCAACTGATTTTTCAATAAAGAATGCAATCCAACCACACCAAAGACATTAGAGAAACTGCTACTAGGACCATCTGGGAAGCTTGGCATTGAAAGTTAATATTCCATGTAACACTCCAGAGCCACTCTAGTCAGCATAAAGCCACATGCACTTACTTTGGCAAGATCTCCCTGGAGTAGGTCTCTCTAAACAACCTTTATCTGTTGTTGTTTGGATCAAAGCTTCCACTATTGCCCCTCACTTAAACTGTCTGTTTGATTTCCTTTTCCCTATGGAGCTGAAGAGTTTAAGCTATTGATTTATATTGACTCTCTTTCACAATCTCTCTTTTAATTGTAGTTCAGTCCTTGTACTACTCTCTTTTTAAAATAGTTTAATTAGCATATAACTGCTATATCATAGAATTTAATAGTTCAATCATATTAAAAAGAGCTGTGTCATCATCACCTTTAATTTAGCTTTGCTTCTTGTTGATCCATCTAGTCTTATATATGTATATATGGTCTGACAATTCCTACATTTTTAACAAAGAGAAACCAGAGAACTCCTAACACATATATCTTACCACTTCATATTTCCACCTGCATGCTTCATGTTTCTGTTGTTAAAACAGAAACAGGCAAAACCTGTATAGGTGATAACAACCCAAACAATAGTTGTCCTTGAAGTGGGGTGGATAGGATAGAGCATAAGAAAATTTCTGGGATAATGGAAATGTTCTCCTTGGAAATTAGGATGGCAGTTAACACAGGGTTTATGTTAGACAGGATTCTCTAGAGAAACAAAACCAGAATGCTAATAATTTTATATATATATAAATTGTTATATATATATAATTTGTTATATAGAATATAACAAAACAGTTAATTAAATTATAAAGCAGTACAAATGGCTCAGTGCAACTCACTCCTGTGAGACAGTTGTGAAACACTGGCAGTCCTTCCAGTCTTGAGGGCCGCCAGGTAGTCCTCTGTAGAGCATTCAGGCTATCCGGGCACAGGCAGCAAACTGCAAGGCAGGTCATCAACAGTCAGCCAGATGAAAGGGTCTGACAGTCCCCAGCTCAAGAGATGTAAATTCCAATGGTGTGGCGAAACAGGTCTTGAAGGAACCTCAAATTACAGCGACACAGTCCATGGGTTAGGTGTCCCACAGGTAGTGTAGCTTGCAAGTTGAGGCAAAGAACAAGCAAGGCAGCCGCACACTGGTCCTATGATCTAAGAGCAAGAGACAAGAAAGGTGAGGCTCGCTGAGCCATTTGACTCTCTGGCCTTCAATTAATCCCATATGTGTTTATTAGCCAGGTTGGCGCAATAAACTAACTATCTCAGAGATCCAAAAACCAGTTGCTGTCCAGTTGACTGGCTCATGGCAACCCCGTGTGTCAGCGTAGAACTGTGGTCCACAGAGATCTCAACAGCTTGATTTAGAAGGAGGTCACCAGGCATTTTCTCCAAGTTGTCTCTGGGTAAATTCAAACCTCCATCTTTCCATGAGCAGCGAAGGGCATTAACTATCTACCCCATCCATGGAATCTACTTGAGTATATATATTTCTCAAAACTCATCAAACCTCAGTGGTTTAGAAAACTCTGGCATATGCACGCAATGGAGTACTACACATCACTAAAAAGCACTGGCGATCACATGAAGCACATCATCTCATAGGAAGAGTTGGAGAAAATCGTGCTAAGAAAAGTTAGCCAATGGCAAAAGGACAAGTATAACATGAGTCCCCTGAGGTAAGTATAACCAGCACAGTAGGAATAGAAGAAAAGCCACTTATCTCACACTATATGGGTTGAGGTACAGGCAGTGGGGTAGGGGACAGACCAAATCCAAGATATACATGTTACTCCCACACAAAGAAGGGGAAAAAAGGTAAGGTGGAGGGAGAAAAGGGAGGGGAAAAGGGGGGTGGGGTGGAATGGCACTAACTCAGCCAGGGGGAGAGTATTGGTTATGTCTCCACAGAATTGGGAATGTGCATGCAGACCCTACACAAAACCTTGAGGCCAACATAACCACATGGAGCAATTCATGAAAAGAGTAAGCTACAGGGCCAGCCCCAATCAGAGCCAAACTGACCCCCTCCCTAGAAGTATGTGCTACAGAGAACAACACTAAATCTACAGGTTGGGAAAGGAGCCAGCATGCCACACCCTCATGAAAGCAAACCAAGAAGGTAAAAGAGAGAGTGAGGGCCTAGACCCTATACCAGCACACCAAGCCTGGAGGACATGCACAGAGCTGCTAAGGCACAGAGAGGACTGTAGGACTCACAGCAGTTCAAGACATGATGTCCCCTCACTGGAGCATACCACAACAGAAAACAATACTAGCGACACAGACACGCAGCGGGGAGTTAGTCCGGTCTGAATCCCCACACAGCAGGGCTAACCAAGAACAGAACAGATAGCAACGGGAGGAAAGCAAAGCCACAAAGCCCCTGAGGAGCCCCCAAAATAGACTTCAGGCCAGGAGGGGAAGTTCCCAGAATTCCCCCAGGAGCAGTGGGGAACTAGTCATAAAGGTCAGTGGACAGACCTGGAATTATATATGCTGCTTTGTTTTGTCTTGTTTTAATATCTCTTTCTCTCTCTCTCTTTTTTTTTCAATCTTTTGTTTTCTTTTTGCTTTGTCTCAGTTATTTGTTGGTTTTTCATACCTATATAAGATAGGCATGGGAAGCAAGTTTGAAGAGAAAGCAATGGGTTGGGGGAAGGAGGAGGCAGGGGAAGGGAGTGGTGAGCAAACAATGCCATAGACAGGGGAACAACTAGGAAATTAAAATCAACAATGAGGAACACATAGAGACCTGGGGATGTTGGAGCAACAGCAAACTAACTGGCAGGAAATACTAAAAGGCAGGAAAAGGGCAAATGTAATAGTGGGGCAGGAAGAAGGTAAAAGGAAACCGAGGAAAGATCTAGGAAACAAAACTATGGATAGAGGTAAAAGCACAGGCATATGTGTATGTAAATACCTTAATTCATAAAAACAGAGGTATTGGCCTATGTGCATATATTTATATGGCAATACTTTGAGCCTCTTCTGGAGCTTTCCCTCAACACATGAACACTTTGTTCTAACAACCTGGCATTCTGTGATGCTCACCCTCCAGGCACAATCGCTGAAGACTAAATGGGTGCACAAGCAAACATGGAGAAGAAAGTAGATGGTCCCAGCAATCAAGAGATATAGTGTCTGGGGTCTTAAAGACTTGAAGTTAAACATGAGGCCATCTAGCAGAGAAGCAACAAGCCCACATGAAAGAAGCACAGCAGCCTATGTGATCATGAGATGTTGATGAAATCCGGTAATAGATATCAGAAGACTCCAAACAAACAAACAAAAACATATTGTTGAGAACGAGGGGGGTCAGAGCAGAGACTCAAAACCCATTTGTAGACAATGGGACATCGCTCACAGAAGGGTCATGGGAAGGGGTGAGTCAACCAGGGCTCAGTATAGCACCAATGAAACACACAATATTCCTCTGGTTCCTTGAGGCTTCCTCACCCTCCACTATCATGACCCCAGTCCTATCTTTCACTGGGGGCTAGACTGGAGCATATACACACATACAGATAAGAGTTAAGAGCTCGAGATACAGGGAATGCAGGAACAAGAATGGAAGTAGTGATACCAGAAAGGTAGAGAGAAAGTGGGGAATGAAGGGAGGAAGGGGGAACCAATTGCAATGATCAACACATAACCGCACCCCCCACCCCAAGGGGACGAACAACAGAAACCACAGGAGAAGGGAGACAGCGGTTGGTGTAAGATATGATAATAATAATAATTTATAATTTATCAAGGGCCACGGGGAGAAGAGCTGATACCAAGAGCTCAACAGAAAGAAAGTGTCTAGAAAATAATAATGGCAACATATGTACAAATATGCTGGATACAATTGATGTATCGATTGTTGTTTTGTTTTTTAAATCATTTTATTGGGAGCTTGTACAACTATTATCACAATGATGTATGGATTGTTGTAAGAGCTGTAAGAGCCCCCCAGTAAAATGATCTTTTAATTTAAAACAAAAAAGAAGCCTCGTCGAACCACATATTTAAAATCTGTACATCTTATTTGAATGTAAATTATTTAAACATTGTAAAGTGGATTGCTACAGTTGTAATTAGGTAAAAATGTGGCACCTTGTCATTGCTCACCTTCTTGATCCAATAGATAATTGCTCCAGTTTTCAATATTTTCCACTTTGTTTTTGATTGAGGTTTTCTCTGTTTCATTCCGTTGTTGTTGCTTGTTTATGTTTTATCTTGATTTTGTATGTTTTTCTGTGTATGAAATCCAGATTAGGCAAACCTGTACAGACAACAACTGGATTAATAGATTCAAAGGGACATGACAGGGGAGGCTGGAGGAATATAGGGAACTAGCAACCATGAGTTCAAGGAAGAAGAAATGTCCTGGTATTGACTGCGGTCATGCTTGTACAATTCTTATGAATGTGATGGAGCGATTGAAATGTATGACATGTGAATGTCAGTGAAACTATTAAAATAAGCAAATTTATTTTTAAAAATCATCTCAACTTAAAAAACAATAAAATGACTACTGTGGGAAAAGAATCAAGGGAAAAAATCCAGTTAAAGTGAAAAGAAGGGCAGTGGTCCATAGTTTCTGTGATAATATAAACTCGGTGTTTCATCTTTGCATGCAGCTGAATTTTCATTACCATGGGATTATTGAAAGTCATAATCAGCCAGATGACTCCAAAGAAGAGAGAGACCTTCCAGAAGTAATTTTCCTCGTGATTTTTTTAATGCACATTTTAAAGTCATTATCTTGAGAGCAAACAAGCAGCTGGGTCTCTTAACAAAAAGGTTTAATAGGGTCCTAGCAAAGAATGGAGAGAAATTGAGGCAATGTGAATAATGCCTGTTTTAGTGCCAGCCATACAAAACCAAGACTCACAAGGTGAAACTCATGTCTCCTGTCTGCCAGTAACATCATTAGAGGCTCAGCACTCAACAAGGAAGGGCCCCCTAATAATTGGCGTGATTGGAAGCATATTGTTCAAGTATTCCAAAAGCTGAAATTGCAGCAGCAAACGCATTTGTGGCTCTCACCCTCATCTGCAAAAATAGATGGAAATGTTACAGGAACAAGGCCCAGTGGCTTTTTCAGGTCCCCGTACATTGTCTCAGGTCTGGAACCAATGCCTTTCCTGTTTGTACCTTCCTGGCCACTCCAAATTCATCTGGATTTAGTTGTTGCTTTCAAAGTTTCCATCTGACCCCCAACCCATTTTGTTTAGCTTTTACCTCCTTTCCAGTTTTGCCCAAAGTGAGCGAAATACAAGGAATGGATTATTTTTAAGGATATCACAGAATGTTCCAAAAGGGCAAAAATAAAGCATAAAATAAACATGGGTTTTGCATAGCAGGCTTCACCCTTCTGAGACCTCACGCACCTGCTGTTTAATCTAGAGCTCTGATGTTGGATGGTGGGGGTGGGAGGGTGAAGCCTGGTAACAAAGAAACCCTGAGACGCCTTCTAAGTTCTACTTAGAGTAAACCAACAACACGGGCAACAGTGTCAGTGCTGCTTTTGCCTTTGCAAGTATATATTAACAGAGATGCAGTCTAAATAAACAGTGGGTAGTAGAAAATGTATTATGTCAATGTAATTTATAGCATTAATTTGGACTTGTACATTTAATTCATTCAAACATAGAAAGGTTTCCGTGCAGTGAATATTTCTAATGTTGTTTAATATGTTAAAATAAATATTGAGCAGCTGACAGAAAAACATGTACTTTGCATCACAAAAGCTGTTTTGAAACAATGCAACTGCCTACTGAATATTCACAGCCATGAGTTTCCAACTCTTAGGTAAATTTTCTTCTTAAATAGTCCTAAAATATTCAGTGTGCAGGCAGATTCAGATGGCAACAGATCTAAAAGCATGCGTGCCAGGAACGTTTTACATAAATAAGTAGCACAGTAGGGAATGGAGGAAGGCTTTTTTTTTTAACCACATGGAAAGCTGCAAAAATACAAATATCTAGGAGCTCTATGTTACACCTGAAGTCTTATTAAAACTAAACAATAGTTTGTATCCACCATTCACCTTGAGGAAGCATCTCTGGTAATCACTTAAATAGTGAAGGGAGAAAAAATGAGCAATTTCGAAGCATCTTACTTAAGAATAAATTGAAATTTTATAAAGGTTTGGGGTTTTTTTTAATTAAATGAAGGTTATGGAAGGAAAATTAGTCATGGAGCTCTTTCAGTGGGGGAAAAAAAGAAAATGCAAATGTATTTAAAGGATTGCTTGTAGGCAGACTTCAGGGAGGTTGGATTCTGCTGGTAACAAGTTTTTATTTGAATATGGACAACACTAGGTTTGTCCTGCCTACCTGGCCAGAAAGGCTTTTATGACCATCAGGGGGGATTACATGGGTGGAAGAAGTTTACAAACTCTCACATCTTTACTAGGAAGGGTTGTTGGAGTCCATAGCAACTCAGCGTGATCCCAAGTGTTACAGAAAGAACTGCCCCTGATCTGTGTAAAGGCAGGGGACAGTTCATCCTGCCCTTGTGCTGCTAAATGGGTTCAAACCATGAACCTTTGGGTTAGTAGTCAGGTGCAAATGGCTTGCACCACCCTCAGAACTTTCTATTTAGGAAGGGATCATTTTGCATTCCTCAGAGGGTTATAAGCAGTGGTTCTCAACCTTCTTAATGCCATGACCCTTTAATACAGTTACTTATGTTGTGGGGACCCCCAACCATAAAATGATTTTCGTTGCTACTTCATAACTGTCATTTTGCTACTGCTATGAATCTGGCAACCTCTGTGAAAGGGTTGTTCAACCCCCAAAGGGGTCGTGACCCTCAGATTGAGAACCACTGGTTTATAAGATTAGGAAGAGGAAAACCTAAAGAAGACACTACACGCAGGAACTCTATACTCTGGCCTAACCCTAATTCTATTCTAGACATTCCATGCAAATAGGATCATGCATTATGTGTCCTGAGTCTGACTTCTCTCACTTAACACACTGTTTTCAAGGTCTATCCCTGTGTAGCATGTTGCAAACTTAATTTCTATTTATGGTTGAAGAATATTGGATGTACTTCATTTGTCTTGTCCAGTCATCTATTGTTAGGCATTGGGGTCATTTCAACCTTTTAGCCACAGTGAACATTAGTGTCTGGGCTGTGGCTTTCAGGTCTTCTGGCGGGAAATTGCTGGGTCATATGGTAGTCCAATATTAACATTCTTAGGAACCAGCTAACTGTTTTCCATAGCCACTGCCACATTTTGCATTCTCCTCAGCAGTATCAGAGGATTCAAACTTCTTCACATTCTCTCCAATGCTTGTTATCTTTCCTTCTATTTTTACAAACAACAGTCCTCACATATTGTGAAGTGGGATCTCATTGTGGTTTTGATTTGCAGCTCCATCAGGAGCCCTAGTAAGAATTAGACTGCTAACTGAAAATTAGTGTTTCAAATTCATTGACCCAGGGAGAGATGAGGATCTCTGCTCCTGTGAAAAATTATAACCTCAGAAACCACTGAGTCAGATTTCACTTCATGGCAGTGAGCTAAGGGGGGGGGGGGTGGCCATTTATAATTAACCACCTTTTCATGTGCTTATTAGGCATTTGTCTGTTCTTTTTGGAAAAACTTCCACTTACCACATCCTAGCCCACCAAGCCCTGAGGATGATATTCCTGCTCAGAGCAGCCAGTGCAAAGAGAGGACCATAGGGCCAGCCCCATCACGAGATGCAACATCCCTCACTGACCCAATAGTTCTACGGGGGCAACACTAGAGACACTGTGTGGAAATTGCACGTGATCTGATCCCACCAGACTGAGATGAAACATTAAGGGCATGCAACAGAACAGTAAGGGGAACAGAGCAACAAAGCCCACAGGGAATACCAAAATAGATTTTGGGGCCAGGGCATGGCATCCCACCAGACTAGACCGGAAAACATTCCTAAAGGTCAACAAACAGACCTTGATCTATTTACAGCCTTTTCATTTTTGTCATTGGTTTTGTAGTTGTTGTTGTTGTTTTCTTTTCTTTTGCTGCTTTGTTTTACTCTGTCTTGTTTTTCGTGCATATTATTATCTCTGCAGATCTATCAAGATAAGAATAGGCAGGACAAACAATCCGGAGGCAAAAACAATGGGACCAGAACAACGGTTCCAGGGGGACATGGGAGAGGGGGAGGTGGGACAAAGAAAGTGGGTGTTAACAAACCCAGGGACAAGGGAACAACAAATGATCCACAATCGGTGGTGAGGAGGATGTAGGAGGCTTAGTAGGGCTTGATCCAGGGCAATGTAACCAAGAGGAATTCCTGAAACCCAAATGAAGGCTGAACATGTTAGTGGGACAAGAGGAAAATAAAAGGAAATGGAGGAAAGAACTAGGAGGCAAAAGGTATTTATAGAGGTTTAAATACAGGCATGTACATATATAAATATATTTATATATGACAATGGGGAAATAGATCTATGTGCATGTATTTATAGGTTTAGTGACATTGGGCCTCTACTCAAGTAGTCCCTCAATGCAAGAACGCTTGCCTTCCCAACATGATTACTGAAGATAAAGCAGGTGCATAAGTAAGTGTGGTGAAGAAAGCTGATAGTGCCCGGCTATCAAAAGATATAGTGTCTGGGGTCTTAAAGGCTTGAAGATAAACAAGTGGCCATCTAACTGAGAAACAACAAAGCCCACAT
>NW_022111329.1:1364864-1366615 GCF_000313985.2 Echinops telfairi | reverse complement strand
TTGGCACAATGGATGGATGGATGGATTGTGATAAGAGTTGTATGAGCCCCCAATAAAATGATTTAAGAAAAGAAAAACTTCCACTTGTGAGCTTCTTTCAGACACACAGACAAATTTTCAGAGAGGAAAAGAACTTTCAGATAAATATTTTCTATTTTCCCTGCAGCTGAATGTTGAGGTTGGTGGATTAAGTAGAGTGGCCTTTGTTCTGGGGATCCAAGGTTTTGAGAATGTTTGATTGAAAATGTTTCCAGCATTTGCACACTCACATTTCTGTGTGTATAAAACAGCACTGCCAATACTCTCATGAATAATAGAGTAACCCAAAGGATGCAGGGAGCAAGGGAGGCATAGTCTTATTAAAGCTGGTAGCTGCCTCACTGAGGCAAGGGAGTAGTGTCCTCAGCTGAACGTTTACATGTGTTAACTTCCACGCTCAACTGAAACCCGGTACCATCACGCAGATTCCAACTCATACCAACCCTCTAGGATAGAGTAGAATGAATTGCTCCTTCGGGTTCCTGAGACTGCATATCTTTCAAGGCATAGACAACCTCAGCTTTCTCCAGAGGAGCGGCAGGTGGTAATGTGTTCAACCCACCTAAGTTGCGGCTACCAGCTTCACCTACTATACTACCAGGGCTTGGTTACCACAAGAAGAGAACAAATGTAAATTATCCACCAAAGCTGATCTGATCTGTAGCTGAAATACAGTAGTGGAAGTAAACAGGCAAAACTCCAGGACCCCTCTCCCTCAGGAGACAGCAATGATGAGAGAACAGGATTCATTTCTGGGAAGTTCAGCCCAGAGAACTCGGAGACTGGACAAAAAATAGTAGGACTTCTTGTTGAGTGTGAAGGGCTGGCCAGAAGAGGAATGAGAGCATAGGGAGGGAAGGAGGGAGGGCAGTAGTCCAAGCTACTTGCAGTTACAAAGCAGCTGAGGGGAAGCCTGCCTCAGTAATGGGCAGAGCAGCCTGGCCTCAGAGCTCTCCACTGGTCCCAGAGTGTGCTAGCAGCCTAGGCCTTTGGATTTCCAGCCCGATCCTCACTGTTCTCTTGTGGCTTGAGTCGCATCAGACATGGAGTAGCTGACATATACACAATGTAGGGCTCAGCCAACCCCCACTCAATCTGCTGCTGATGATAGCAGTGCTACTGATGTCCCACCCACATCCTGAACCAGTGCAACTGCAATGCCCACAAGACCTTCACTGGCCGTAGGAACCTGCCTTGTCACCTAATGACCAGAGTGCCATGGAATTAGCCCTCTATAACAGGAGTAGTCCTCCACCAATTATTACCCTCCCCCTGCCCTAGCCGTCTTGGCCGGCAGTGTCCCCATGGGCATCAGCTCCAGTTGTCCATGTGGTAACTTGCTTGATTGCACACCATTGACTTGCTACCTTTCCTTCCTTGTCTCACTCCCACACTCCACTGCCTGCATTTCCCTCAGCTCCTTGAGTCATGGCCTGCATCCAGACTCGAATTAAGATGTTGATGCAGCAAAAGAATGCTCAAATCAACAGGTGGCCCTGCCTGGGTCCACCTGCCATCAATGTAGTGCCATGGGAGCAGGGACCTAGGGAACTGACTTATCAGGGATCAAAGCTGCCAACAGTCTCCAATCAGCATTAACTGTATTAGTCGGAGGGACCAGGGGTAAAATAAGGGTCTGGGCACCTCCTACCCAGACTCTCCTATTATTCATTTGTACGATGGAAACTCCCCAGCCTACTTTGGTGCCAGAG
>NW_022111329.1:1362589-1363996 GCF_000313985.2 Echinops telfairi | reverse complement strand
TCAGCACTGTGGCTGCCACTGAGAAAGAACTGAATACATGTGAGGTTCAGTTATTACAGACTCTGAGTAGGAGCTTCCATCTTAGGCAGTGAGCCAGAGAGAAGGGAAATTGGGAAGGGCTCCATCTAGACAATCACCCACGTCAATCACTTTACCCTTTCAAGCACTGCAGGACAAGATGCCATGGGAAGTCTGTCCTAAAAAATAAAAATCTTTGCTTTTAAAAAATATTTTGGAAAGAAGGCACTCTGCCTCATCTCTACATACCAACTGGGGCTGAGAGTCCTGGGTGGTCCACTGTGAAAAGCAAGTGCTTCCTAAGTGCTGCCTAATAACAAAGCTCAAAGCCTGGGAGGGCGGAGAGACCAAGAGGAGCTGACTGCCAAGAACTCTCTGAACCTCTTCATTTGTTTAAATCCTTAAAGTCTACTTTCAGTATAGGCCAATGGAAACATAAAAACTACCTCTCTAGTGGAGATCTGATCCTTAAAAACTAATGGAAATAAAGCTATAAGAGCCCCCCAATAAAATGATTTTTTTAAAAACTAATGGAAATAGGCAGACAGTTAAGGGATCAGTCAAAATTGCATGGTTTGGGGTCAGAGAGACCTTGACTAGAATTCTGGCTCTGCCCGTGAGTAAGCAGGAAAAGTTTCTTCTCCAAAGTGGAGGTGACACTAGTTTTTTCATAGAACTGGCATCGCTCAGATTTTTAAAACCCAACAGCAGTGTTGGGTTGATTCTAACTTGCAGAAACTCCATGTATGTCAGAGTGGAACTGGGTTTCATAGATTTTTAATTATTGTTTTTTGGAAATTGACCACCAAATCATTCTTCCAAGGGCCCTGTGGATGGAGTTGAACATCTAATCTTTTGGGTTAGCAAGTTAGCACATTAACCATTTTCACAATCCAAGGATAGCTAAGATGAGATGGCAATCAAAAGAAGCTTAAACAATACCTAACACTGATGTTTTTTAAGACAGATGATCTCATCTCTCGGTCTCTCATACACCAGTCCTTCTAGAAATATTGCTAAGAAAGAACAAAAGCATCTAATGTAGACATTGCTTTTTTTCCACCCTCCTTGTTTTCCTCTTTGAGACTGTGGTGAGTTGGGGGAAATGGTCAAAATATGTTGAACAGAAAGGAAAGGGGGTAAAGACCTCAAGGACCCACAAATTGGACATGCTACTCTAGATGGGCCAAGTGTTTTTCAACATCAAGTTTACAGACACTTAAAATGAAAACTATGTTTTGTTTATGAAAGTCTGTAAAAACTTGATTAGAGGTAGCTCAAAAAAGGGATCAAGTGATTTCATTGGCACATTAAATAAAACCTTTAGCTGAATATTATACCAAAGATAATCATTTGGAAATACCTCCATATAAACTATATCGGTAGTAA
>NW_022111329.1:1348498-1350687 GCF_000313985.2 Echinops telfairi | reverse complement strand
TCCTGTGTTCTAGTTGTGTTAAAGTTCCCTCTAAGCAGCTCTCCTGGGCTGGATTCTGCGGAGTCCCTCTGGTACGTTAGACTCTATTTCTTATCCTCCCTGTAAACAGGTATGGGTAAGTTCTGTCCAAAAGGTGTAAGAGAAAATGGTGCAACTTCATGAATGTGTCCTCAAATGAAAGCTTCTCCTTTTTCTCTTTCCTGCTGGAGTGTAGACATGATGGCTTGAACTGCAGCAGCCCTCTTGGACAATGAGGTGAGCCAGGGAATAGAGAACAGCAGTGAAAAGGAATATAACAATCCCTGATACTCTGAATAATCTCACCGACTCTGGACTACCTATTCAGACTTTCACACGAGAAAAATAATTTTCTGTCTTCTTTAAGCCACTTATTACTTTGATTTTTTTTGTCTCCTTGCTAATTCAATCCTAATAGATTCAATCTGAATAGCATAGATACATCACTGGATGTGCAACAATGAATGCCTTAACATTTTTATCCGTAGCAAAATCAGGTATTAAGATGCATTAGCAAGGTTGCTTGTACATGTTGGTTTTGCTATTAACAAAAGTCTTACTTTACCGAGAAAAAAGTACAATCTTGGTTGTTACTTAAATAAAATTTGAAAGTAAAATATTTCATTTACTCTTGTCATTTGATACTTGAGAGATGTGAATACAGAATGAATCTTTATTACTGAAGATCACTTTCCTAGTTGTACACTAGTTGGGCTGTTTTCACCCTTTCCAACTAATAACAATTTTCTGAAGTTATTCCTAGTCCTTTATGGAGGGGCAGGGCAGAGTGGCTATTTCATCTTTTTTAAGTCACCAAGTGACCCAGTTGTTCACACAAAAACTTTTTTTTTCCAACTGTGATCAGGGCTCTATCTCCTCATTCCTCTCCTTGTTGCACTAATAAAATATTGTAGAGGAATGAACTTTAAGGGATAAAGAGGCTCTAAACACACAAAATTTTTTATCCTACTTCATGGGTATGTGGACAGCCTTTCTGGGAACCTCACATTAAGAGTCTGTGCCCCATCCTGGCCCACCAGGTTTGGAGGACAATATCCCTGCTCTAAACAGCCAATGCACAGAGTGGATCATATGACTGATCCCACTATGAGACACGACATCCCTTGCTGACCCTTGGCCCTACGGGGGACAACACTGGAGACTTAGTGTTGGGATTGGCCTGGTCTGACCCGGCGACACTGTGACACTAAGGCAAAACACTAAAGGTGTGTGGCAGAGCAACGGAGAGAGCAGAGCAGGGAGCTCCCGAGGGAGTGCAAAGGATAGACTCTGGGGTCGGAGCGTGGCACCCCATTGGACTTGACTGGAGGACATGCCTAGAGATCAAAAATCAGACTTTGATCTATTTACAGGTTTTTCTTCTTTTTCAAATTTAAATTTTTTTTCTTTTTCTTTTTTTAAAATTAATTTATTCTTTCATGGAGCATTGGTTTTCTTTTTGTTGTCATTGTTGGGTTCCCTTTTGTTGCTTTGTCTTGCTATACCTTGTTTTTTGGTACATATTATTATCTCTGCAGGACTATCTAGATAACATAGGCTGGATGAACAGTCTGGAGGAGAAAGCAACAGGACCGATGGTTACAGGGGGACATGGGAAAGGGGGAGGCGGGGGTAAGGAGGTGGTGTTGACCAGCCCAGGGACAAGGGAGCAACAAGTAATCCAAAATAAGTGGCAAGGAGGGTGTGAGAGGCCTGGTAGGGATTCAGCAAGGGCAATGTAACTGAGAGAAATTACTGAAACCCAAATGAAGGTTGAGCATGATAGTGGGACAAGAGGAAAATTAAAGGAAATAGAGGAAAGAACTAAGAGGCAAAGGGTATTTATAGAGGTCTAAATACAGGTATGCCCATATGTAAATATATTTATACAGGATGGTAGGGAAATAGATGGAGGAGATGAGCCAATCAGGTTGCATATATTTATAGGTTTAGTATTAAAGCAGCAGATGGACATTGGACCTCCACTCAAGCACTTGGGCAATTCAAGAACACTTTGTTCTATTAAATTGGCATTCCACGATGCACACCTTCCCGACACGATCGCTGAAGACAAATATGTGCATAAACAAATGTGGTGAAGAAGGCTGATGGTGCACAGCTATCAAAAGATATAGCATCTGGGGTCTTAAAGACTTTCAGGTAAACAAGCA
>NW_022111329.1:1335332-1347583 GCF_000313985.2 Echinops telfairi | reverse complement strand
GATGTATGGATTGTGCTAACAATTGTACAAGCTCCCAATAAAATGATTTATAAAAATAAAAAAGAGAGAGAGAGAGAGAGCCTGTGCCCTTGAGTTGATTGCAGACTCTGGAGTTACCTTTAAACAACACACATACAAACAAAAAGACTTTTATTGATTTTAATGAAAGTTTACAAAGCAGCTTAGTTTTCAACAATTCATACACATTTTGTTTCATGACATTGATTGCAATCCCCACAATGTAACAGTACTCATTCTACTTCCTCCTTGTCCCTGGGTTTGCTGTTTCCATCTGTGTTTCTTTTCTGCCTTCTGAGTTTTGTGCCCAGGTAATACTGCTCTTTTTATCTCATATGATTGATTGTTCTAAGGGACTCATGTTTCCCCAGTGTTATCATTCACCTTATAAGTCTGTCTATTGTTTGACTAAAAGTAGAGTCACAGATTCAGACTTGAAGGTTAATTAAGGGCCTTACTCTTAGAGGTTCCACCAGTCTCCAATCAATAAGCCCAGTCTATTTTAGAGTTTTGTCACACATTTTGCTTCCACTCTATCTGAAACCTCTTACTGTGATTCCTTTCAGAGTGGTTGGTAGTGGTAGTCAAGCATCATCTCGTTCTTCTGGTCTCACGAACATGGAGGCTGAAGTTTGTGTTATCCAAGTGTCTGATTTTCTTCACTCTATTTTGCTTTGGATGAGGAGAAGCCAACAATAGCACTTTAGTTGGTTAGCTACTTCACTCACTCTCTCACTCACTGCCATTGAGTCAATGCCAACTCATAGCAACCCTATACAACAATGTAGAATTGCCCTTGTTTTTCCCAGACTGTAAATCTTTATGGGAGCAGAAAGCTTCACCTTTCTCCCATGGAGCTGTTGGTGGTTTCAAACTGCTGACCTTGTGGCTGGCAGCCTAACAAGTAACCACTATGGCACCAGGGCTCCTTGGGAGCTCCTTATTTTGCTGGCAGCTTCAGACACTAATACAATTGAGAACTAGAGATCAATATTTCTAATGAGCATCAATGCAAAAACCCTTAAGAAAATACTGGCCAATGGAGGATATCAACGGTAGCCATGGGCTTTTACTGGAACCAGTCCTAGAGCAGACATGGTCTCCATTTCCGCTCCCTGCCAAGTGGTAGGGTCCACTAGGACGCTGGGCATCCCTGGTCTCAAGTAGGCCTCATCTGCCAGATGGGTGCACAAAAGGTGGGAGGCGCCATGCTGTTCATTGCTTACGCCAGCAGTGATGAGAGTGGGCCAGATGAGGCTGAGCCAGAGCCAGAGGAAGAGGAGGTGGCAACTCTACATCTGTGCCTACTTTCTGGGGCTTATTTCCTTCTCTTCCTGCACCCAAGGATAAAGCCTTGCTGCCTGCTCCTCCGCAGATGCTGGTCCCAGTCTTTCCTTGGCTGCTGTTGCTACCACCACCTGCAGGGGACCCCCAGCTTTAGCCTCCTCCCCCTTTGCCCTTCAGCCTAGGAACCTTTCCCCACCTCCAACCCTACCCCCGAAAGAGCACAACAAAGCAGCAAGGGGAGCAAAGCGACAAAATCCCCAGGAATCCGGAAAATACACTTCAGACTCGAAGGACAGGGCTTGGCACCTCATCAGACTCAATCGGAAAACATTCATAAGGATCATCGGTCATACCTGGAACTATTTATGGGCCCTTCTTTTTTACTTTTTCTTCTTCTTCTTCTTCTTCTTCTTCTTCTTCTTCTTCTTCTACTACTACTACTACTACTTCTTCTTCTTCTTCTACTTCTTGTCTATCTATACAAGATAGGCAAGATAAATGATCCCGAGGAGAAAACAACAGGACTGACAATTCTGGGGTACAGGGGAGTATGGGAGATGGGGGAAAAAGAGGGGGGAGTCAACAAACCAAGGGACAGAGGAACAGCAAGAGATCTAAAATCTATGGGAAGGAGGGTATAGAATGCCTGGTGGGGTTTGATCAAGTTCAATGTAGCAGAGAAGAACTACAGAAAGTCAAATGAAAGTCAAACATGATAGTGGGACAGGAGGAAAGTAAAATGAAATAGAGGAAATAACTAGGAGGCAAAGACATTTATAGAGGTATAAATATAGGTATGTATATGTAAATGTATTAATATGTAGCAATAGGGTTATAGGTCTATGTACATTTATTTATTCACCATATCTACTCGTGTATAAGCCAAGTTTTTCGGCATATTTTTAATGCAGTTTTTGTGGTAAAATTAGGTGCCTGGGCTGATATTTGGGACAGCTTATACTCAACTATATACAGTATATATTAAGTATCAAGGTAGCAGATAGACATTGGACTCAAGTCCTCCCTCAATGCAAGAACACTTTGTTCTAATAACCTGGCATTCTGTGATGCTCACCTTCCCAACACAATCACTGAAGTCAAATGGGTGCATAAGCAAATGTGGTGAAGAAAGCTGATGGTTCCCACCTATTAGAAGATATAGTGTCTGGGGTCTTAAAGGCTTGAAGTTAAACAAGTGGCCATCTAGCAGGGAAGCAACAAAGCTCACATGGAAGAAGCACACCAGCCTGTGTGATCATAAGGTGTAAACAGGATCAGGCATCAGAAGATCCAAAGCAAACCATCATATTAATGTGAATGGGGGGGTGGGGGCTCAGAGTGGAGACCCAAAGCTCATCTGTAGACAATTGGATAACCCCTCACAGAAGGGTCACAAGGAAGGGATGAGCCAGCCAGGGTGTAGTAAGGACTGACAAAACATGCAACATTCCTCTAGTTCTTTAATGCTTCCTCCCCTCCACCCAACTATCATGATCCCAGTTCTACCTCATAAATCTGGTTAGACCAGAGCATGTACACTATAAAATCACATATACATATAAGAGCTCTCATCTCATGGATTCCAGGAGTGATAAACCCCTCAGGAACAATAATTGAAGTAACAATACCATGAGGGTGGGGGGAAGGTGAGGGGAGAAGTGGGAGCTGATCAAAATGATCAACATATAGCATCCCCTTCCCAGGGGGATGAACAACAGAAAAGTGGGTGAAGGCAGAAAGCAGATGGTATAAGATATGAAAACTATAATAATTTATAATTTATCAAGAGGTCACAAATGTAGAAAAGTGTGGGAGGGAGGGGGAAAAAGAGAAGCTCATACCAAGGGCTCAAGTAGAAAGAAAATGTTTTGAAAATTATGATGGTTTTACCATTATATGATATGGCAACCAACATACCACATATACTCGAGTATAAGCTGAGATTTTCAGCACATTTTTATGCAGTTTTTGGTAAAATTGAGTGCCTTGGTGGATATTTGGGTCAGCTTATACTTAAGTCTATATGATATGTACAAATGTACTTGATACAATTGACGTATGGATTGTTATAATAGCTGTAAGTGTCCCCAGTAAAATGACTTATAAAAAGAGAGAAAAGGCCCATTTAAAAAATACATATCATTAAGTCAAAAACAGGGGAAAAAGAAAAGAAAGAAATGTGATTGGGACTTTTATAACACAAACTTGATCCATGTCCTCCATAATTTTAAACCCTGGGGGTGGGGGGTGGGGAATGGATGATGACAAAGTGAGATCAATTACATATTTTATATTGCCTTCCTCTGTTAATTCACTCCGCACATGCTAGTATTCCATACAAGTTGTCATGTAGAGAGGGAGCTCTGAAACCAGGCTTCCCATTGTAAATCTCTCACATGCGGTTTAAAAATACAGATTCCCTGACCCTCACCCTAGGTGTCTGAATCACAATGTCCAGAGGTTGGACCTTGAAGTCTGAATTTTTAAGTTCCCTATGTCGTTTGTAAGAAGCCAATCTGTTACAGGTCAGCCAACCGACATCTGGGAATATTTGCTACTGAAGATACAGAGATGAATTATACCATTATTTTCATCACGGATTTTACTACCTGAAGTAGAATTATAAGGCATGAATATAAATAACACAATATAAATAGGAAAATAGGTAGGACAGACCTCTGATGTTCTCATGAGAAGACTTCATATGGGAAGTATCATTTGACCTAATCCATGACAAATAAATAGAATTATAATAGGGTGCAGTATAGCATCAATGAAACACACAACTAGTAACAACTACTGTTAATCTAACTACTGTCTTCATAGATTTACCTTTCTCATATACAGAAAAACATAACAAAGTAAAAAGAAGAAAAATCTCAGTCAAAAAGACAGCAGATCACCTTCCCCATACAAATGCTGAGGACAAATGTGTGCATAAGCAAGTGTGGTGAAGAAGGCTGATGGTGCCTGGCTATCGAGAAATATAGCATCTGGGGTCTTAAAGGCTTGAAGGTAAACAAGCGGCAACCTAGCCCAGAAGCAACAAAGCCTACATGGAAGAAGCACACCAGCCTGTGACCACGAGGTGTCAAAGGGATCAGGTATTAAGCACCAAAGGACAAAAAATCATATCATCATGAATGAGGGGGAATGGGGGCTGGGGACCCAAGGCCCATCTGTAGGTAACTGGACATTCCCATGCTGACGGGTAGCGGGGAGGAGACAAGTCACTCAGGGTGCAGTATAGCATCAATGAAGCACACAACTTCTTCTAGTTCTTAAATGCTTCCTACCCCACCCCACCCCCATCCCACTATCATGATCCCAATTCTACCTTACAAACCTGGCCAGATCTACCTTACAGACCAGAGGATGTACACGGTTGCAGACAGAAAATATTTAAAAGTAGAACAAATTTTAAATGGATCAAAAGGAGATCAAATGATAAAGCATTGCATTTTAACCTAACTACAACTACAAAAATCCAGTATCCAATGCACTCTGATAGCAAAGTTGTTCACCTCCCTGGTCAGAGGGAATTCACTGGAGGCTTAATCCATATGGGAACCTTGCAAATGGATTGTGGGCTTTCACTGTCATCCATAGCCTTCTGCAAACTGGGTGCTCAGAATCTGAGATCTAATATTCCTCTTCTGGTCTTAGATTTCATCATTTATAATCCTTGGATCACACAGGCTGATGTGCTTCTTCTGTGTGGACTTAGATGACACCTCACTTAAATGATTGCTTGTTTTAAGACAAGCTTTTAAGACCCTAGATGCTGTATTTTCTGATAGCTGGGCACCATCTGATTTCTTCACCATGCCCATATCTTCAGTGATCTCTTCATAATGGCAAGTATCAATTTGGGCAATGTTGTTGAGCTCTTTTACTTCAGTATTTCTCCCATTTGCATTACAAGCATATCTCATATGTGTAAAGGGCAAGGTTTAAAGTCTTTTCTGATATTAATTTTGATCTTTTCTTTCTTGTTTGCTTTTTAATGAGCTTTATCTTTCTTGGTGTATACTGGTCTTGATGTTATACCAAACTCATCTGGTCTTTGGTCATTAATGCCCAATGTGTCAAGTTTGTTCTTGAGATATATTCATATGGGATATACTCAAGGTCATATTTTGGTTCTTGTGAACTTGTTTTAATTTTATTCAGCTTCAAAATTAACTTGAATAGAGACGCTTATGGTCTTTTTCATAGTGAGCCTTTGGTCTTGTTTGTGCAGATGGCATTGAGGTACTCCATCATCTCTTCCCACAGATATTGTCAATTTGATTCCAACTAGTGAGGTCCACATGTATAGTCACTGCTAAAAATGTTATTTGCAATAAAGTCAGTGGTCTTGCAAAATTCTATTATGCAATCATCCTCATTTCTATCACCAAGACCATGGACTCTTCCTCACTGTTGCCAACTGTCTAATTGCAATCACCAGTAATTATCAATGCATCTGATTGCCTTCTATGATAGGTTTATTTTGCCAACCTGGACAATAGGGACATGTGGGATTATACCCTGTTTCCCCGAAAGTAAGGCCCCCCAAAGCTACCGTAACCCTTTACTCTGGACCGTAGTGGTGGGCACCACCTCACAGTTCACTGTTGGCCGCAGAGCAGCCGGAGCAGACAGGAAGTGCAAGACTCTTTTAATAAAACAACAAATGTGTACCGTATTCTTCATGGAAAAATAAGATATCCCCGGAAAATAAAACCTAGTACATCTTTGGGAGCAAACATTAATATAAGACAATGTCTTATTTTCGGGGAAACAGGATATATATATATATATATATATATGTTTATGCATGTGTGTGTGTATATATAATCATAAATGTCCTGGTTTTGCTTCTCTAGAGAACCCTGCCTAACACAACTTCAAAGTGGAGAAGTTGATTGATTTTTTTCTTTTTCCTCATCACTGGCTTTAGTGGTTGGTTTACAAATTTGAATAATAATTTAATTAACTGGTCTTCCTTGTAGACATATAGATATTATCCCAGGATGGATACTAAAATGTTCTTTCTGAAGATGAATGTGACACCATTCCTCATTATGCTGAGAATTTGTCATTATAATTTGTCATTAGAACTTATCGTTCTCAACATAATGAGCCGTATGAGTACTCAATTCAAAATGGATAATGCCAGTTCATTTCAGCTCACTAATGCCTATGATATGTATCTTTATGTGCTCCATTCCATTTTTGAATACTTAAGTAACAAGAAGAATAGAAAATACATTTAGCAAAATGTGTATTCTAGGGGAGGCTCGGAGAGCTCTTTAACTTGGACTTCATTTCCAGAAAGAGCCTCAAATTTAGACTTTTGACATAATTTCCAAATGATTTTTTAACAGCTATAGTCACAAAGATGGATACCCTGACAGGACTGAAAAATAGGCTAGTCATGCAACTTTAAAGCTGTGTCCCATTTTTGGACTAAATCACCAATTATGAATTAATGTTTTAAAGATTTTTATAATTGGTAAGAGCAAATTAATATTACCTTGAATTTCTTGTTGTTAAAGAATTAAATTACTCATTGTAAACATTTCATGTGTATTGCTATTTTGGTGATCCTGATTGTTATCTCCATTTTAATATACTGAAGTCTCAAAAAATTAAAAGTTGGCAAGGCTTAGAGGTCCTGCTCAGTGAGGATCCTGAGGCTGCTGGGTGCCAGGCCTGAGCAGTATGTGCTGCTGAGCAGTATGAGCTCCCTGGAAGTCTAGAGAAATAAGACTGGGAAGGACATGGATTCCCTGGCTGGTGCAAACGGTTAACATGCTCAGCTGCAAACTGAAAGATTATAGGTTCAAGTTTACCCAGAGATGATCCAGTAACTGGATTATGAATGAAATCCCTTCCTAAGTGTGTCTTTAAATAAAAAATTTGCAGACAAATTAGAACAGATTCATATAGTTCTTATTTAGAAAGACAGGGCTTTCCACTCCCATCATAAGTCACCGTCTTGGAAACTAACAGGGGCAGTTCTATCCTGTCCTATAGGTAATTTTGTTAGTTTTTTAGAGCAAGTGAAAAAGAAGTCCTGGGGGTTGGGGGCTGGGGACTAACTATTGGACTACTAACACAAGATCGGTCACTTGTTCAAACCCACCAGTCATTCTGTGGAAGAAAAAGGAGATTGTCTGCTCCCATAAATTGTATGGACTCAGAAACCCTAGAGAGCAGTTCTACTCTGTCCTAAAGGGTCACTACAAGTCAGAATTTGTGGCAATGGGTGGGTGGGTTAGTGCAAGAAAAGCTTTAAAGCCTTTTCAATGATTTAAAACTGAATGTGAAGGTGATTGTGATGAAAATTTTGCTATAGTAGAAGTTGGCTCAGTTGTTTCCAAAAAAATCTCAAAAGCAAACTCACTGCCATCAATTTCATACCAACTCCTAGCAACCTGTGTTAGTCGTGGTTGACTAGAAAAACAAATCCAGAGACACTCGTATGTGCCTGAGAGAACTTTATATCAAAGAGCAATTGTACATTAAGAAAACATCCCAGCCCAGTCCAGATCAAGTCCATAAGCCCAATATTACCCCATATGTAAATACTAGTCCATCAATTCCTCTTTAGACTCACGCACTGAATGCAGGAAGATCACAGGCCAATGGGTGGAAAGTCTTGCAGGTCCACTGGTGGTGGAAGCATCTCAGCGCTGGCATGGATCTCCACATGGCTCCTTCAGCTCCAGGGCTCTGGCTCCATCAGTGTAGCTCCATGTGACTTGTCATCAGTAATACAAAGCAGAGAGAGTGAGTGTGCCTGGCCTCCAGTGAGCTATTCCTCTGCGTTGTGCCTCCAAATGAGGTCATCAAGCTGCGAGCTGATTGATGAGCTAGACTCTACTCCTTCCTCAAGTTGACAGTAGATTATGTAACTGCCACACAACCCTATAGGACAAGGCAGAACTGCCTCTGTGAGTTTCCAAGACTGTAATTCTTTAACTACAGTAGAAAGCCTTGTCTTTCTTCCATGGAGGGACTGGCAATTTCAAACTGCTGACTTTGCAGTTAGTACCCCAAATTTACTTAGCATGAAAGGATAAATATAAGATGTCTAGAAATTAATATTCTTAAACCAAGCACTTATTATACTTGCAAAAATGTCATTGAAAACGCTATTGAGCACAGCTCTACTCTGATAGGTTTGTTGTGAATTGGAGTCAGCTTCATGACAGCTAGTTATGCAATTCTTCTCTAACAAATTCCTGCCAGTGAGAAATAAAATTTTAGTCCTTTCATCTCTTGGCAAAGAACGAGCTCTTGCAGCATAGCGGTTATGTGATTGGCTGCTAACTACAAGGTCAGCAGTTCGAAACCACCAGTTTCTCTGTGGGAGAAAGAAAAAACTCTCCTGTTAAGAGTTACAGCCTTGAAAACTTACAGGGAAATTTTACCCTATCCTATGAGTCAGCATTTTTTTAAATTTCTAATTGTCTTACAGATAATTATTTAGAGTATTTCTAAATTAATGTTTTTAATTGATTTCCATATGCCATTATATATGTATAATGTATAATTAATATAATAATAATATATTAATTATACTGGCATTATCTATATAAAAATCATTAGTGTCCTGGTTTTCTTTCTCTAGAGAACCCTGCCTAACACAGATTACTTGTGTTTTCCTTATTAAAATGTTGACGTTTTCTGTAGATCTTTTAGATTAGCCCTATATCTCATATTTCATTACTCAAAATTTATTTTGTATCTGTGGGTTCTCGTTCTCTCTGCTGATGAAGTTTTTTATGTACATAAGCATCATATGTTTAGGAGGATCCACTGCTCTATTTTCTTTTCTATAGTGTGGAGTGTTCTTCATTATTTTTGGAAGTGTATTTACACCTTATATTAGGGCCCATAGGCTTGTCCTTACTTTTTCATTTATAATCACTATGTTCTAGGGCAGCAGTTCTCAACCTATGGGTCATGACCCCTTTGAGGGTCGTACAACCCATTCACAGGGGTAGCCCAATTCATAACAGTAGAAAATTTACAGTTATGAAGTAGCAGTGAAAATAATTGTATGGTTGGAGGGGTCACCACAACACGAGGAACTGTATTAAAGGGTTGCGGCATTAAGAAGGTTGAGAACCACTTTTCTAGGGCTATATTTAGGTCTTTAATCCATCTTGAGTTTATTTTTGTATATGATGTGAAATCCTGTTTCATTCTTTTGCAGGTGGAGATCCAGTTTTACCAGCACCATTTGTTGAAAAGACTGTTTCTTCCACAGTTTAGTGTGTTTAACCCAGACAGCGTTTCATTCTGTTGTATATAGGGTTGCTATGAGTCAGAACCAACTCAACAGTACCTAACAACAACACATCTTTTTTCAAAACTCAGGTTATCTTAGAATCTTGGTTAGATTTATGGGTTCTCTGTTCTTACCCTTGGTCTAAAAATCTATCATTGCACCAATACCAATACATATCTATTTTGATTACTGTGTTAGTCCGGGTAAACTAGAGAAACAAATTCATAGACACTCACATGTGATGAGCTTTATATAAAGAGCAATTGTACATTAAGAAAACATCCCAGCCCAGACCAGTCAAGTCCAAAAGTCTGATATTACCTCATATGTCCCATACCAGTATATAAATTCCTCTTCAGATTCATGCAACACATGCAATAACACCAAATACAGGAAGATCAAAGGCCAAGGGGTAGAAAATCTTGTTAATCCAGTGATGGTGGAAGCATCTCAGCACTGGTGTGTATCTCCATGTGGCTCCTCCAGCTCCAGGGCTCTGGCTCCATCAGCGTAGCTGATACCGAGGGCTCAAGTAGAAAGCAAATGTTTGAGAATGATGATGGCAACAAATGTACAAATGTGCTTGACACAATGGATGGATAGATGGATTATGATAAAAGTTGTACAGACCCCCCAAAAATTATTTTGAAAATTTTAATGATGTTTGCCTTGTGGCCTAACATATGCTTTATTTTGTAGTACTTTCCATGAGTTCTAGAGGCATGGAGGGGGATTTATATTATGTTGTTGTTGGGTGAAGTATTTGGTATATGTTTAAGAAATCAAATTTATTGTTATTTAGTTATTCTGTACCTTTGTTGATTTTCTTTCCAGTTAATCAATCTATCTTTGATTCAAATGTCTAGCATTATTGTATTATTATCCATTTGTCTCTTAGACACTATAGAACAGCGGTTCTCAATCTTCCCAATGCCGCGACCCTTTGATAAATGTTCCTCCTGTTGTGGTGACACCCCCCCACCCCGGCCACCAACCATAAAATTATTTTCGTTGCTACTTCATAACTGTAATTTTGCTACTGTTATGAATCAGGTGACCCCTGTGAAAGGGTCGTTCAGTCCCCAAAGGGGTCACAACCCACAGGTTGAGAACCACTGCTATAAAATTTGGATTAATGTACAGTATTTTGAAAGTCTTTCATTGGGTGCATTGTCTAATTACCTTTTTATTTCACTTGGTTCTGTTGTGATGTTGCCCATTTGTTTTCTTTTGTTAGGTTGGCCAGTACTTTATCAATTTTGTTAATCCTTTCAAAATTCTTGTTAATTTTTAGGATTGAAGATTTAGCATGTTCTTTACGGTTGGTTTGTTTTTTATTGTTTTCTTTCCAATTTTAAGATAGTTTGTTTTCTTTTGTGAACTACTTTATTTCTTCTCCATTAGACAGTTCAATATTTACTCTGTTCCTTCTATTATTTTATTGTTGTCTTTATTGAAGAATATTATCTGTAGTTCCCTATTTTAGATCATTTGGTTTTGTTACACTTTGTGTATTACTTAAGTAGGATGATTTCTAGGTAATGATGTCTTGCATGAAGATTTTAGGTTGCTTTCTAATTCTGTCTGGAGAGCTCCCTTTCGTATTTTCCTTTCGTTTTTCCTTTTCTGAAAATGTCTTTATTTCTCTCGTGTATTATAAGGACAATTTGCTGGATATAAGATTCTTGGTTGGTAGAGATTTTTTCTCTTAAGCTTTATGTATATTGATTTATTGCCTTCATGGTGTCCGTTGAAAAACCTGAACTTATTAGTTCACAATTATGGATAATTATTCTTTTTTCCCACATTTCTCTCAGGATACTTTTCTTTGATATTATTAGAGAGTCTGACTTTGGTGCCATGCCATGGTGCTCTCATTTGGGGGTCAATTCTCTTTGAGATTCTCTGGGCTTCTTGAATATCTATTTTCTGTTCATTTGGTTCATTTTTCTTCTTTCTATTCTGGAAAGCAGCTGAAGATTCTTCTTTAAAACTCCCTTATAGGAAGACACGAAACTTTTTCTTCACATGAGATACCTTCCTGATTTAATTCTTCATGTTATCCACTCAATTGTGACACCTTTTCTCGTTTCCTTATGAGCAGAGATTGGCTGTTGTTTCTGAGACATGATGTTGTTTTTTACATTTGTTCCTCGAATCAATGTTATTTTCTGTGAATTTGCCATAGTTCTTGAAGAGTCAAGGGTCAAGGACTTGACCTTGACCATAGTTCTTAAAGAGTCAAGGATTTGGCAATAGCCTAATCCAAGCAGAAGATGATGACAGAAAAAAAAGGTAAGTACTACGCATTGTCAAAGTCTCACCTCAAGATTGGCTCTTACATCTTTCTGGAAGTGTAGAGCAATGACCAATACAGCTGCCATGAAGGAGAGAGAAAATGACATCCAAAACATTCTGCCTGCTCACCAAAACAAGCTTCATTAACTTTGAATAGCAGAGCAGGTTCCAGAGTCTTTTAAAAATTATCCCTTCTGACCATGAGCTAAGAAGGCTATATCTCTTTAGTCCTCAGGGTTGTGGAGAATTGGGCTTCAAATTCTCCTGTGCCATTTTTACCCACTCCCAGGGTGGACTTGTCCCCCAGGTATACTTGTAAAAGTGTGCCGTCATAATCCATGGGGCCAAATCAAGTCTTCAG
>NW_022111329.1:1332683-1334922 GCF_000313985.2 Echinops telfairi | reverse complement strand
ATTGATTTAAGAACCTCTAAATGTATTTCGGAATTCAAAACAGAAGGTAATAGTGAGATTTGCTACATCCAAATGGCTTCAAAAATTTGGTAAAAACCAGGGTATTAATGAACCGGTTTACAATGATCAGAGGACCTCAAAACAATGGAACAAAGGAAGCAAGGCTCACAAGAAAACAATCAACATTTCCCCAAGGGATTATCAGTTGACATCAACATTTCTCCAGGGGCTGTCAGATCTCCATTGCTTATCTAAATGGACTGTCTTACCTCCTGAGCTAGAACTTCATTACTGATTAAGTTTAAAAAGAAATTTTACTGAAAAGAGACATTTCCATTCTAGGTTTTTAACTAACTAGATCTTAAATTATATTTCTAGAATTTTGATTAAGAGAAGGCTAAGTCTTTCACCTCCTCTCTCACTAACTCTCAGGAGTCATATCTGGGCAGCCAGGAATCCAAGACTTTTGGGGTTCTTTGAGCTGGCTTCCTCGGTCTGAACTACCAGGCTGTATCCAGTACAGGTTTCTGTTCTCCTGCAGAGCTTCAGAACTTGTTTTTTAAGTCTCCATTTGTGTGTGTGAAGTTTTTGTTTGGAGAAGGTGTTACAGAGCTTCTGGTTACACAACCATATTTTTCTCCCTCCTCAAGTTCTGAGTCTTCATTTCTAGTAAAGAAATACAATTACTTTATATGTTGACCTTGCATTCTGAAACCTCAATTAACTCTGTATTAGTTTCACTTGACTTTTTGTAGATTATCTAAGGTCTTCAATATAAGTGACTGTTTCTTTTTCTTTCCAGTTGTACTGGTGTGACCTCAAATATGTTGAACAGAGACAGTGAAAGCAAACATCATTGCCCTGTTCCTGATCTTAGAAGGTAGCATTCAGGTTTTCACTACTATGTATTATACTATATTATCATCTAAATATGAAGTTAGCTACAGGTTTTCATACATGCAGTACATCAAGTTGACAAAATTCTCCTCTATTTCTAATCCATTGAGCGTATATATCATGAATGGGTGTTGTACCTGGTAAGATTGTTTTTCTGAATTGGTTTCCATATCATGTAAATTTTTATGTTTAGTCTGTTTATATAGTGAGTTACATTGCATGGTTTCCAAATATTAAGCCATCTTTGTCAACTTGGGATGAGCCCACTTCATCATGAGGTATTATCCTTTTTACACTTTGCTAAATTAGACTTACTTATATTTTGTTAAGGATTTTTGTATTGCGAATGATAAAATGTGTCTCTATTTTCCAACATTTGTCATTGGCACCTTCATGGCCCTAAGGCCTTACAGGATAGAGAACAATTGGCAAAAATGCAAACTGTACTTCCTACAGGGATTGGCCCTTTATGAATATTATCACTTCAAGTTGGGAACTGGACTCACCATTGAGGCTGAATTGTTAGTCAAATATATGTCTATAAGAGGAACAATAACACTAAGGAGGTACAAACTCCTTAGAACAATCAACTCCTCAAAATCAAAAAGACAGCATTAACCCAAGCATAAAGTTAAGCAGGGTTCAAAATGAAAGTAAAATGGAAACAGGAAATACAGAGTGGAGCTAAGATAAGTAATATTGCATGGAAAGGACAATAATGAATGAGATGAAACAAAGTAGGGAGAAATGTTGAGTGTAAAACCTGATGGTCTGCTCTGCAAACCTTCACCCAATTCACAATAAAATGTTAAAAAATAAATAAAATGAAAAATATTGTCATTTAATACATGGGATCTTATCTAAGAATGTTTAATTCATTATAGTAATATCTACTAGGTGTCTTTTCCAATAAATATCCTGTGTTTATAAATTCACAAATTTCCTCCATTTCAATTCTAACAGCCAAATGCTAGAAATGTTTTATAGCTTGTCTAAAAGAATTTCCATATTTGAAAAAATTATATTCATTGTGCTTTAGTTGGTATTATTTAAATATAGTAAGGCAGAACTGGAGCCCTGGTGGTGTAGTAGTTACATGTTGGACTGCTAACCATTAGGTCCATAGTTTGAAACCACCAGCCGCTTGTTGAGAGAAATATGGATCTCTCTGTTCCCATAAACAGTTAGTCATGGAAATGCAGAGAGGCAATCCTACCCTGTCCTATGGAGTCACTGTGAGTCAGTATTGACTTGATGGCAATCAGTTAACAACAGTACATGTAAATACTAAAGTATTTATGTTTTATAAATTATATTATGACCCGATATAAATTTAAAAGGT
>NW_022111329.1:1305197-1306639 GCF_000313985.2 Echinops telfairi | reverse complement strand
CTCAAATCCCCTTGGGTCTGTGCCTACTTATCTTTATGATGCTCCTCCTGTGTTCTAGTTGTGTTAAAGTTCCCTCTAAGCAGCTCTCCTGGGCTGGATTCTGCCGAGTCCCTCTGGTACGTGTCACTCCGCTGCCATCTTCCCGGAAGTCCCCTAATAGCTCGTTTTTCAGAAGAAGATCACCAGACCTCTTTTGCATTTCCTCTATGTATATTCAACTCTCCAACCTTTTGGTTAGCAGCCAAGCACATTAACCTGATGCACCATCCTGGTATTCCAATAGCTACTTGCTTTTAGTAAAATAAGATTCAATGATTGTCAAAGAATTTGACCAAATTCAGGCTTTTCGTGTGATAGACTTCTTTACCATCTATATATTAACAGTGGCCAAATATATGTGTAGTCTAGTTTGCTTCTGTGTTTCAAATGCAGGATTGTAAGACTATTGTGAAATCACAGCACCTGTGATAAATCAACAATTCAAAAAAATATTACTGGTATAATAAATGCCCCTGAGGTGGGGGAATTTTCAGAGGATATAGTTTTGCATTCTCTCAAAAATATCATACACAGTGAAAGGCGAATCTACTGCAGCAAGTCCAAATCCTCTACGTGTCTGAGAGCTTAAATTCTAAACCACTTGGTCTATGGAAGACTGCAGTTTACAGTGGGAGTCATGCTACCATTGTGAGTTTTCTCTTAAGTTTGGCTTCCAGTTGAGTTCTTTCTGACCATTAACCAGCAATGCCATAGCTTTTCCATCAAGCATAGTGTTCCTGAATCCAAAATCCAAAAACCCAAACCACTGCCATCAAGTTGATTCTGACTCAGAGTGACCTGATATAGTATGTCTGCAGCTGTAATTCTTTACAGGAGGAGACAGCTTCGTCTTTCTCCCATGAAGCAGCTGGTGGATCTGAGCCACCAACATCAAGGTTAGCAATCCAACACTTACCTGACAGCACCACCAGGGAGCATGCTTGAGAGTGGATGACAACTCTCCTGGCCTTACCGGAAGGGGCAATTTTGTCCTTAGGGAATTTGCCTGGGAAGAGTCCTTAATGATTTACAGAAGAGTTTCATCAAAAGTTTGGGTGCTGGATATGACTTAGGGTGGCATGGTCATGATTTATACACCCCACTACTACCAGCACAATCTTGTGAGCCTTTTTTAACCTGCAACTATGTGTGCATCCCAATCTTAGTCCTCACTCCCAAAACCTTCTATATTCCTACCTACAATAGCAATAAATTGATCTGCCACTAATATGCATGATTTTGTGGTGATCTAATGATCACGTTTTTTTCCCCCATCATCTATAATTAGCCCAAGGAGCCCTGATGGCACAGTAGTTAGGTGTTGGGCTGCAATCCAAAAGTTCAGCAGTTCAAAACCACCAGCAACTCATCGAGAGAAAAACAGAGCTTTCTACTCCTATAAA
>NW_022111329.1:1300402-1302646 GCF_000313985.2 Echinops telfairi | reverse complement strand
TTGTATGAGCCCCTAATAAAATGATTTAAAAAGAGAGAGAGAGAGATAGCC
This sequence comes from Echinops telfairi, assembly GCF_000313985.2. Taxonomy (NCBI): domain Eukaryota; kingdom Metazoa; phylum Chordata; class Mammalia; order Afrosoricida; family Tenrecidae; genus Echinops; species Echinops telfairi. Next base: position 1,302,595 of record NW_022111329.1, on the reverse strand, counting down.
TCAGAAGCCCATAGGAGCAGTTCTACTCTGTCCTATGGGGTCACTATGAGTCCATCTCACCTTAATGGCAGTGAGATAATTAACCTCAAAGAGCCCTGGTTTTGTATTGGATTAAACTCTGAGTTGTCAACCACACTATAGATTACAACTCAATGTAAAGAACACCAAAATCCTCAAACTGAACCAATAGGTAACATCATGATAAATGGAGAAAAGACTGAAATTGTCAAGGATTTTGTCTTGCTTAAATTCAAGATCAATGCTTGTGAAGTTAGCAGTCAAGAGACCAAAAGATGGATTGCATTGGGTATATCTGCTGCACAAGATGTCTTTAGAATATTGAAAAAGCAAGAATCTTACTATGAGGTCTAAAATGTAACTGACCCAAGCCATGGTATTTTCTATTGTCTCATATGCATATGAAAAGTTGACAATGAATAAGGAAAACTGAAGAAAACTAGGTGCATTTCAGTTGTGGTACTGGTAAAGAAAATTGAAAGTACCATGTACTGCCAAAAGGACAAACCAATCTGTCTTGGAAGAAGCATGGTCAGAATCCTCCTTAAAACAAGGGGGGAAAGACTGTCTTACATATTTTGGATATGCTGTCAGGAAAGATCAATCCACAGAGAAAGACATCATGTTTGGTAGAGGGGCAGTGAAAAAGATGAAGGCCCTCAAGGAGATAGCTTGACACCATGGCTGCAACCACATAGGAACAATTGTGAGAGTGGCACAAGACTGGGTAGTGCTTCCTTCTGTTGTGCATAAAGTCTCTATGAGTCAGAACCGTCTCAACAGCACCTAACAACAAACCACATTCAGAGGAAGAAATGTCTGCTCCTGCAAAGATTTCAAGGCTCATCGACCTAGATTCAAAGTGACTGTTCTACTGTTCTAAAGGGTTGCTATAAGTCGGATTCAACTTGATGGTGGTGGACCCCATGGTCATGAGTCACTTGGATACCACTTTTTTATGGTCTTAATTATGGCCTCGTGTTGGTTTTCCTCATTCAGATGATTTGTCTTTGTCTTGGCCTTATCCTGCTGAAGGCTTAATAAAGGATCCTCTGTGTAATATGTTTGAATTTGGGGTCCCTTTTACTCAGTACAAGGGACAGCTTGTTATTGTAAAACCATTTCAGACTGAAGGTGAATGCACTCCAGACCACACCAAACACATATCATGTGCCAGCAGGATGCTTTAGAGCCCAGTATGAACTTTTAGAAAGAGAAATATTTTTCATATGCCACACACTTTGCGTATTTCAAAAATGCCAAATATAAATACCACACCCAATAATATCCCATAAAAACATGTAGTGTTTAGTCCATCTTCAAATTTCTATGATAGTAAAAAAAAAATTAATTTTATAGTTGGTTTGCTCAAACCAGGATTTAGATAAGTCTCTTTCGTGTGCATGTGTTTCATAATTTTATTTTAAACCATATTTAGTCTTTATCTAACAACTTATACAATCTAAGTCCTCTAGCAGAAATTACCATGACAATATAGCCACAGGACCTCATGCAATCAACAAGTTCCCATACAATTTGGATCTAAAGAATAAAATTGCTCAGACAGAAAATAATATATTCAGCAGTATTCATTATGTATCCATAGTTTTGCAGAACTATTACATTAGAGCACTGTATTCAGGTGAGTTTTCTGTCTTTTTAAAATATGTGTTACAGTTGAAAAGTTGGCTGTGAGTAGGGCAATGAGATCGTAGGGTGTTGTTAGGTGCCATCCAGTCAGTCGGACTCATGATGACCCTATCACAACAGAACAAAACACTGCAGGTCCTGTACCATCCTCAGTTGTTATGTCTGAACTCGCAGTTGCAGCCACTGTGTTGTGATTGAGGAGGCAGTACTGTTTACTTGTTGCCTGTGCTTGTGTTCCTCTTTAAATAACTCAGGGGATTGAAATAGATTTGTGTGATCATAACATCGAGATAGATGGAGTTGTATTTGTTTGTAGTCACAAGGAAAAGCTGGAAAGGAAATCCACCAACATGTGTTCTAAGGGGGAAGGCAATGCAAATCAAATATAATTTATGGACACATTTATTAAGTCTTAAACAGGACAAAGGTAAATCATCTGGTTAGGGAGACAACATGAGGCCATGATGATGTCCAAGGATTCACAGAAATGTGACTATTTTATTTTTTTAATCGTTTTATTAGGGG
>NW_022111329.1:1298577-1300026 GCF_000313985.2 Echinops telfairi | reverse complement strand
CCTGGATTCCCTGTGTTTCCAGTTCCTATCTGTACCAGTGTACATCCTCTGGTCTAGCCAGATTTGTAAGGTGGAATTGTGATCATGATAGTGGGGAAGGAGGAAGCATTGAGGAACTAGAGGAAAGTTGTATATTTCATCGTTGCTACGTCGCACCCTGACTGGCTCATCTCCTCCCCGAGACCATTCTGAAAGGGGATGTCCAGTGGCCTGCAAATGGGCTTTGGGTCTCGAAATGTGACTATTTTAATAGGACATGGAGAACAAAGGAAATTGTCATAAAATCATTGGCAGCTGATCAATTCATCACAGCTACAGGCAAAACTACAGAATAGGAATGAAACCATGATTAAGATACATACATTATTGCAGATTAGAAGAGCTTACAAGATTGGTTCAGGGTCCTCTGAACAAAGAAGTCAGAAGTATGACTCATGACTATGATACTCTAGTACTCTAATTGCCTTAAATGGCACAATCAGGTAAGTCCCTAAAGGTAAAGCTGCGCCTCCCTGGGCTGGCTAGGGAAATGGTAATACACCACTTTTAAACACATTCTGCCAGAAGACAAAACGTTTCACATTGCTGCCTGTGGTCAGACAGAAGTCAGTGGAGGCTGAATCTATATGGAGACTCAAAACTGGATTTAGGATTCTCACTGTAAACCATAGCCTTCCACAAACCTAATGCTCAAAATATAAACTCTAATACACATATAATAGTGACTGCATTTGGTGGTATATAGTTCCAATTTTTTATAAAACCTCCTGCCCAAAAGAGTTTAAATAAAATTTTTGTTAAATGTGATGCTCTATTCAATCCTAAAACATCCTAATTAACATCCTAATATGACATCAAAATGGAACCTACACGTAAAATGTCTTGGTAGTTCGATTCAATACTATCCACCAACATCAGTTCAATGTTGTCTTCATAATTTTTAATTAATGTTTTATTATTTGAATGGTGTATCAGAGTTTAAATTCTGAAAACCAGATTTGCAGAAGGCTATCGATAACAGTGAAAGCCCAAAATCAATTTGCAGAATCATCATGTTGATTAAATCAAATCCAAAGTAACCTCACTGCTATCAAGTGAATGCCAACTCATAGCTCCTGTGAGTTTTCAAGGCTGTAACTCTTTACAGGAGTAGAAATCTTTGTCTTTCCCTCTAGGAGCAGAAAGGGTGGTGGTTTTGAACTGCTGACCTTGCCCACATTGAATTCCTTCTAACCATTTAACCAGGGATATGAATAGTCTTGCCCTCAAACATAGTACATTAGATAGTGGGTTAAGTCTATGTCCCTAACTAGCTCAGGGAGAAGCTGGGGTTGTTTGTTTGTTTGTTTGTTTGTTTGTTTTGTTTTGTTTTAATTAATTATGTCTATTGGGAGTTCTTACATCTCTTTTTTTTCTTTTTAAATCATTTTATTGAGAGCTCGTACAACT
>NW_022111329.1:1291296-1295974 GCF_000313985.2 Echinops telfairi | reverse complement strand
TTAGGGTACAAAAGAAACCTCAATCTAAAATATAATTTTATTGCAGGCTCTTACAACTCATAACAATCCAGACGTCAATTGAATCAAGTATATTTGTACATATGTTGCCATCACTCTTTTCTAGACATTTACCTTCTATTGAGCCCTTTGTATCAGCTCTTTTTTCTCTCCCTCCCCTCTCCTATCCCCGTGACCTCTTGATAAATTATAAATTATTATTATTTTCATCTCTTACACCAACCTCTGTCTCCCTTCCCCCATGGTTTCTGTTGTTCGTCCCCCTGGAGGGGTGGGGTGTGTGGTTATGTGTCAGTCATTGCACTCGGTTCCCCTTTCCTCCCCTCCCCTCCCTACCTTTTCCCTACCCTTCTGGTATGCTATTCCCATTCCTGTTCCTGGATTCTGTGTGTCATGAGCTCTTATCTGTACCTGTGTACATGCTCTGGTCTAGTAGCTGGTGGTTTTGAACTTCATATCTTGAGTTAGCAGCCCAATACATGACTAATATGCCTCATGGGCTCCTTTTGAAAACCGGGGTGCTCATAATTTAAGCTCTAATACACTAGGAAGCGATTATACTCTTTCAGCATATCCTACACATGACTCAAAATATTTTCATGCCATATTTTTTTGTCTAATAATGTACTCTGAAATGTAGTTAAGAAACAAATTATCTGCCATTCTCTATCTATTTTAAGTGACTCTTATCCTTAAGATGACTGTAATAGTTCTATTATTGAAGCAGGGGTAGTAGCAGGAGGAGATTCAGATATGTCAGAGACAAAAAGGTGGGGAAGAGAAAATATTTCATTATGACTTCAAAATATTAGAGGCCAAATATGCCTAAGTAAAGTAAGTTATGTACACACATATGTTCACATAAATGAAATTATATACATACATACTCTACTAATTATCTTGCACCTAACGGTAAGATTAGACATGGACTCCTTATCATAAGTCCCATATCTCTGTGTTTTCTTATAGATAAGGTTTCTAAGACTAAATCCTCAGGGGACCAGATAACTTTCTTAACCCTTTCACAAATAAATCTCCAAAATCTTCTCTTTGTTTTCATTTAAGTCGGTGGTCATTGAATCAGACAAAATATAGTCAGTGCTATTAGTTTCCACTGTGTGAATTCCAACACATGGCAACATGAGGCATTATAGATATAATTGTGCACTGTAAGGGTTTCGTGGCTGTAACTAAATTGAAGCAGATCACCAGGTTTATCTTTCAAGGTATTGCTGGATAGGTTAAAATGGATAATCTTTATAATAATTGTTGGGCTCCAATAGGATGGATATATAATTATATACTAAATATATTACACAGACTCCTTAGAAGATGGCACCCAGATAGGTAACTCATGCCCAGAGCTCCGTGGAGATCGGTGAGTGGGGAGTTTTGGGTCCAAGTAGGGTTATCAAGTCTGTCTGTTGATTCCCAAGAGAACTCAGAGCACTTATCTGAAACAGAAGCTGACTTAGACCCCATTGCCTACAATCCCTGCGGACAGCCATGGTCTCAAGCCCACCAGCTGCCTCTTTTGTGGTGCTCAGTGCACCTTCTCCACCTCTACCTGCGCCACAGGCCAGCCAGGCATACGGTGGAGGCTTCCATCCACTCTTGGTACTCTGGGAAGACCCACCAGCTAGTACACCCCTCGAGGTGCTCATCCTGTCTAGGCGCTCCTCACAGACCCGCCAGCCAGCCCTTCCCCTCCACCCAGAGGTGCAAGCACCGGTGCCACAGGGCTGCCAGGCATACGGCAGAGGCTTCTGCCCTGACTCAGTGCTCCACACAGACCCACCAGCCAGGACACACCCAAGGTGCCCGCCTCATCTGGGTGCTCCTCACAGACCCGCCAGCCAGCCCCTCTCACTCCAAGAGGTTCACACCCCAGTGCCACAGGGCCACCAGGCTTCTGTCCTGCCTCAGTGCTCCACGTAGACCAGACACAAACACACAGAGTTTCCCATCCTGCTCCGAAGCGCTGGGCCTGCCAGGGGCCGGACACAAGTATGGCAGAATCTTCTACAGCTGCGCCATAGGTACCAGCACTTTGGGGGCTTGTCTGCTCCATTCTCCCTTCTCCCTACTCAATCCTCCCCCAGCCCCCTGTACTTGGAGCAGTGAATCTGCATGCTATCAGAAGTAGCAGGCGTCCTTCCCACCCGTTTACCTGTGGAAAGTGCACCTAGCCAGGAATACATCATCCAATCCCCACCCATCCCTGAAATTATGCTTCCCTTCACTTGGGCCAACACTTTCCATCAGACCACAGCATGCACTGCCGAAAGCAGCTCCTAAGGAGACCTGAGGGTGGCTGGAGCACAAACAATAGGCCAAGGCAAGAGGGAATCCCCAGCAGGACAAAGGTGAAACACAACCCAGCAAGGCAGTTGGCTAAAGTCACCTGTCTGAAACACCAACACCAACCTCCCAAAGAGAGAGAACAGGGCTCTGAGACATCCAGGAAAATGGCACCGAGTTCCATTAAATCGACTGAAAAACAACAAGCTGCTTCCACAGCTTCAACAAGAAAAGAGAAACAAAATCCAATGCCAGAAAACTACCTGCTTAGACTCATAAAGGACATAAGGGAAGCATTACAGAAAAAGGATGAAGTGATAGAGGAGGTAAGGTTCATGCAGCAAAGGGAAATACAAGGCCTAAGAGGTGAGAAAACGCAAACTCACGACTTCACCCAGCGAATGGAGGCAGAGAACTGCACCAGTGACCTAGAGGATTTGCAAGCATAAATTAATAAATGTGAGAAAAAGTCTAACAACTCCATCAGAGAAGCTGAAGAAAACCTGAAAGTTAAATCTGATGTTTTGAGAAGGAATGACATCAGAATAATTGGATTACTGGAGGAATGCACATCAAGGAAGTCAACGTCCAAAATAATGGTGGAATTCTTGAAGGAAAACTTCCCTACTTTAATGAATGAAAACCAGGCAACCATCCTGGAGGCTGAAAGAAAGCCAACTAGTCTAAATCCCAAGAAGTCACCAAGACATATAATTGTTAAACTATCCAACTAAGAGGAAGAGGAGAAAATTATGAGCGCACCTAGGGAAAAACAGGCAATCACATATAAAAGCAAGCATATAAGAATATGCTCAGACCTATCAGTGGACACTATGAAGAAGAGGAGAGAGTGGAGCAACATATTCTGAAAATTTCAGGAAAATAACACAAAACCAAGAATACTCTATCTAGTCAAATTATCTATCAAAGTTAATGGAGAAGAGAGAGTCTTCCCGGACAAGGAAAATCTCAAAGAATATGCTAAAAGGAACCCAGCACTACAAAAGATCCTTGCCAACCCAGTATGAGCATAAGAACAACACTCATCAAGCAGACTGCCACAAGAGACCGCCACACAGAACAACTCCACCCAGACACCATCAAAGAGAAAACATCCCCCAAGATAACACTGGTTCAACGATGGAGAAGGCAAGAATTCCACAAACATACATATACACAACCCATGGTAAAGAAATTGAGGTAAGAAAACACCCAACACAAAAGTTATAAGATGACATTACAGACTCTGCAGATAGATGTAATAACCCTGAATATCAGTGGAATGAACTCAGGCCTTAAGAGACAGAGACTAACAAATTGTCTTAGAAAACACAACCCCTCGACCTGCTGCCTACAAGATCCACATCTGAAGATTACAGACAAAAATAGGCTGAGAATCAAGCAAATAGCAATACAAAAAAAGCAGGAGTTGCCATCCTAATCTCAGTTAAAATTGATCTCAAAGTACAAACCATAAAAAGAGATAAGGAGGAACACTATATAATGCTCAAGGCAACCATAGACCATGAACCACTAAGCATTCTAAACATTTACTCACCAAACAAGCATTCAGCAGAATATGTCAATCACTTCAAAAGATGAAAAAAGAAATAACAGCTTCAACAATTATAATAGGAGATTTCAATGCACCACTCTCTGAGAAAGATACATCACTGGGAAAGAAACTCAACAAGGAGGCTAAAGGTCTAAACACTAGACTTAGATGATTTGGCCTGATAGATATCTACAGAGCTCTCCACCCAAATACAAAAAAATTCACATTCTTTTCAAGCCCATATTGTCAAAGCCCATAAGTCAAATCTGCATAAATTTAAGCACATTGATATCATACAGACTTCTTTTCCTGACCACTGTGCCATAAGACTATAAATCAACAAAAGGAAGATGAATAAAATAATGGCAAGCAATTGGAGGATGAATAATTCTCTATTGCAAAAGGATTGTGTACTGGTCCAGAGCAGATATGAAAGTGGGAAATTTCTAGAAATCAATGAGCATGAGAACATGATGTACCAAAACTTACAGGACACAACAAAGGCAGTCATCAGAGGAAGTTTCATAACAATACATGCACAACTGAGAAAGGAAGAGAGACTCATGATTGATATGCTGGCACAAAATTTACAGTAAATAGAGCAGAGGCAAGAAGACTATCCAACTGAGACTTCCGGGAAGATGGCGACGGAGTGACACGTACCAGAGGGACTCCGCAGAATCCAGCCCGGGAGAGCTGCTTAGAGGGAACTTTAACACAACTAGAACACAGGAGGAGCATCATAAAGATAAGTAGGCACAGACCCACGGGGTTTTGAGGGGCTTGGGGCTTTTGGCTTACCTC
>NW_022111329.1:1277452-1278733 GCF_000313985.2 Echinops telfairi | reverse complement strand
AGGAGAGGGAAAATAAGAAAACTATGGAGAAAATTAATGCTGCTAAAAGTTGGTTGTTTGAAAGGAGAAACAGAATCAGCAGAACTCTGGCAAACTTAACCAAAGAAAGGAAGGAACAAATTTCAATAGCAAGGATGAGGGATAAAATAGGGGACATTACAATGGACCCTAGTGAAATCAAAAGGATCACTGCACAGTACTATGAAGGACTGTACTCGAAAGAATTCAAAAACTTGGAAGACATGTACAAATTATTGGGAAAACAATCCCTCCCTAGACTATCCCCGATAGACATCAAGAATCTCAACAGACCCATAGCAATAGATGACATAGACAAGGTTATCAAGATTACCAACAAAGAAATCCCCTGTACCAGATGGCTTTACAGGAGAATTCTATCAAGCAGGCAGGGAAGAATTAACATCAATCCTACACAAACTCTTCCAGAACATAGAAAAGGATGGCTAACTCCTAAATTCTTTCGGTGAAACTATTATAACTCTGATACCTAAACCGGGCAAGGATCTCACAAGAATAAAGAACTACAGACCAATTTCCCTAATTAACATCAATGCAAAAATCCTTAACAAAATACTGGTCAACAGAATACAAAGTATATAACAAATAATTCAGCATGACCAAGTGGGATTCATACCAGGGATGCGGGGATGGTTCAGCATACAAAAGACAATTAGTATCATTCACCACATTGAAATGAAAAATTGTAAGAACCATATAATAATATCAATTGATACAGAAAAAGCATTTTACAACATCCAACACCAATTCCTGTTTAAGACACTCAAGAAGATAGTAATGTAAGAAAAATTCCTCAATATAATACAAGCTATATATGAAAAACCAACAGCCAATGTGGTATTCAGTGGAGAAAAGACGAGATCAATTCTTCTGAAAAAAGGGACTAGACAAGAATGTCCGTTGTCTCCACTCCTATTTAACATCGATCGTACTGGAATTCCTAGCTAGCAATATAAGGCAAAGAAAAGAAATCAAAGGTATTTGTCTGGGGAAGGAAGAAGTAAAACTATTGTTATTCGCAGATGATATGATTTTATATATGGAAAAATCCCAAAAGTTCCAAGAGAGGAGTACTGGAAGCAATAGAGGAATATGGCAGAGTGGCAGGTTACAAGATAAACAAACAGAAGTCTATCAGACTACTATACACGTCGGACAAGGCCACAGAAGAGGGGATCAAAAAGGTGGTACCCTTCACAATAGCCAAACACAAATTGAAATATCTAGGGATATACCTGACTA
>NW_022111329.1:1274894-1276003 GCF_000313985.2 Echinops telfairi | reverse complement strand
ATGCTAAGCAAAGTAAGCCAAGCACAAAAGGACAAGTACAACATGAGTCCGCTGAGGTGAGCTCAAAAAATCCAAAAGGGGGATAGGGGTGAAGCTACTGTATACATACATTCCTGGGGTGAAGTCCAGGTAATATGGCAGAGGCCAGACCAAATCCAGGGATACACATGGTATCAAACTAAAAAGGAGGAGGGGGGAAACACATGGGTAGCCAGGGGAGCAGGACACTAACCCACCTGAGGGGAGGGTGTTGTTTATATCTCCACAGGGAAAAAGGGACCAGACTTCACCCTGTAGCTCCAAGACAAGAATGCAACAGCCTGGCATGAAGCAGGGAACCAATAGAGAAGCCTGAGGGGCCGTACCCATTACCAACTAAGTGGACAATTCCCCCCTACCCACAGAAGAACTCATTTCATAGGACAGCACTGAAGCTACAGCTCAAGGAGAGGGACATGTCTGATCAGAGCACACAGGAACAAACGAGGGGGGAGGAAAAAGTGTGAAGCACATCTGGCCCACCAAGCCCTGAGGACAATATTTCTGCTCAGAGCACTCAATGCACAGAGAGGACCAGAGGGCTGACCCCACCATGAGACACGACGTCCCTCACTGACCCATAGCACCACGGGGGACAACACTAGAGACAGACAGCATGAATTGTACCCGCCCTGACCCCACCACACTGAAGAGAGAAGCTGGGGGCGTGCAACAGAGCAGCAAAGGGAGCAGAGCAATGAAGTCCCCAGGGAACACCAAAAATAGACTGTGGGGCCAGGCCATGGTGCCCCATCAGACTTGACTGGAAAACTCAACAAATAGACCTTGAACTATTTATAGGCTTTCTTTTTTTGTAAATGGTTTTTGTTTTTCTTTTTGCTGTTGTTATTGTGGCTATTGTTTTATTTTCTATTGTTACTTTGTTGTGCTCGGTCTTGTGTTTGTGCATATTGTTGTCTCTGCATGTCTATCTGGATGGGATAGGTGGGATAAACAAGCTGGAAGAGAGAACAGTAGGACGGCAGTTCCCGGGGGGTACATGGAAGAAGGGAAGGTGGAGGAAAGGAAGTGGTTATTAACAAACCCAAGGACAAGGGAACAATAAGTGA
>NW_022111329.1:1273753-1274794 GCF_000313985.2 Echinops telfairi | reverse complement strand
AATCAAAAATTAGGATGTGTTTTTGCTATTTCGCTAGCCAATATGTTTTCTTCCTGATTGTTCTGTGTAGAATCCAAATATGGGACATGTTTTTTCTCCAATGTGAACAAGTATCTAGACCTGAGCTGTGTGATAGTGGAAAAGCCATATTCTCTTACTTATTTTTAATTCATTGCCAAATGAAAGTGTATTCCGTCTCTCCTTCAGACCATACAAATTGTTCCAGAAACAAAGTAATAATTCCACTGTGTTGAACAAAAATATTATCTAAATGCAAGGCAAGGTTTTCTAAGTGGTCTAAACTGTGTGTTTTTTCTAGAAAATGATGAAATTTAACAGGCAATGACAATGCAGTGTTTTTCCAGGAGATGGTAATTAGAAATTAATTAGGGCTTCCTACAGAGTGAAAACAAAGAGTCCCTGTTTACATCTTACACTAACTACGGTCCAGGCTTATGAGCCTTCATTATCCAAGATTCGTCTCTCGGCTTTACCCTATAAATGATTTGTAACTCTAGTGCAATTGGGATTTAAACTAGAATAGTGTTTTTGTGTGTGTTGTTGTTGTTTTAGTCTTAAGAAGGACAGTTTCATTATACCGAAGCCAATTTTAGCATCAAAAACACAGTAGTTACACTGCATGTTTTCTTGTGGTCCCCATTTAAAATATTCCAGTGTTATTCTGAGAACTCTCAAACAAGCTCACTGAGACTCTAATTTTGAACAGGAGTCCTTCCTGGTAGCTTTTTCACTCTGGCTATTATAGGTAATCATTTATACAAGTGGAAAAAGCAATTTACAGAAATAAACATGTTTATGGAAAGCCTGAGAAAATAAAAGCAGAACCTTCTGGAAGGTTTTCATTCCTTACTTATACTAGAGAGGTTTAGTGTTCTTTCACTCCTAACCAACATGTTCCACATACTCAGGTGTAACAAGCTACCCTGAGCTACCCAATTCCAAGGAGGAAGCAAGAAAAAGAGATTGAAAGAATTAAAGATTACTGGTACCAGTTGCCATCAAGTAAAGTCCAACTCATGG
>NW_022111329.1:1269990-1272423 GCF_000313985.2 Echinops telfairi | reverse complement strand
ATTTGTATATGTACATGTCTTTATCTAGAGCTCTATAAATACCCTTTGCCTCCCAGCTTTTTCCTCTATTTCCATTGATTCTCCTCCTGTCCCACTATCATGCTCAGTCCCCACCAGGATTTCAGAGAGGTCTTACATCTCTTATCACAATCCATGCAATCATCCATTGTGTCAAGCTCATTTGCACATATGCTGCCATCATCATTTTCAAAGCATTTTCCTTCTACTTGAGCCCCTTATATCAGCTCCTCGTTTCCCCCCTCCCTCCCCAGCCTGCCCTCCATCATGAACCCTTCACAAGTTATAGATTATTTTCATATTTTAAATCGTCCTATGTCGCCCTTCATCCACTTTTCTGTTGCTTGTCCCCCTGGGAAGAGATTATATGTTGATCCTTGTGATCATTTCCCCTTTCTACCTCCACCTTCCCCTTATCCTGGAAGCTCTATTCTCATTTTTTACCCTGGGGGTTTTATATATTCTGGATTCCCTGTGTTTCAGGCTCTTATTTGTAGCAGTGTGCATGTTCTGGTCTAATCTTATTTGTAAGGTTGAACTGAGGTCATGATAGTGGGGGGAAGGAAGCACCAAAGAACTAGAGGAAAGGTGTGTGTTTCATCAGTACTATACTGTGCCCTGACTGACTCATCTCTTCCTTGTGACCCTTCTATGAGGAGATGTCCAAATGTCTACAGATGGGCTTTGGATCAATCGTGTCAGGAAGGTGAGCATCACAGAAAGCTGGATTATTAGAACAAAGTGTTCTTGTGTTGAAGGGAGTACTTGAGTCAGGGTTAGTAATTCCTCACTGCTACATTGCCCTTGATTAAGCCCCACTAGGCATCCAACGCCCTTCTCTCCATTGATTTTAGTTCCATTGTTGTTCCCTGGGTTGGTTCTCCCCCTGACCCCCACCTTCCTTTCTCCCACCTCCCCTTCTCCCATATCCCCCCTCAACCATCGGTCCGTTCTTATCGTCTCCAAGTTGTTTATCCTGACAATCTTATCTAGATCGACATGCAGAGACATTAATAAATGCAAAAACTAGGCAACGCCAAACAAAAAACAACAAAGGAAGTCAAAACCAACTAAACAGCAACAATTAAAAAAAAACAAAATAACAACAACAAGAAGAAAGCCACTGACAAAAATGGAAAAGCCTATAAATAGTTCAAGGTCTGTTTGTTGGCCTTACGAGTGTTTTCCAGTGGAGACTGATGGGGTGCCACACTCTGTCTCCAAAGTCTATTTTTGGTATTCTCTGGGAATTTCATCACTTTGCTCCCCTTGCTACTCTGGCACATGCCCTCAGTGTTTCACTCAGTGTGATGGGATCAGACTAGGCACAGTTCCCTCACTGTGTCTGCAGCACTTCCCCTGTAGCACTATGGTTCTGTGAGGAATGTCATGTCTCGTGGTGGGGCCGGCCCTATGGTCCTCTCTGTTCTGAGCAGGAATATCGTCCTCGGGGCTTGGTGGGCCATGATGTGTTCCACTCTCTCTCCTTCCCTCTTCGTTTGCTCCTGTGTGCTCCGATCAGATGTACCCCTCTCCTCAAGCTGTAGTTTCAGTGTTATCCTCTGAAGTGCATTCTTCTAGGGGTGGGGTGGGGAGGTCCACATAGTTGGAATTGGGGCCGGCCTCACAGACCCCTCTATTGGTTCCCTGGTACATCCCAGTATGTTGTATTCATGTCTTGGCACATTGGGTTGAACCTTTGTCTTTCTCTTCCTCTCCTGTAGAGATATAAACAATACCCTCCCTTTGGATGGGTTAGTGCCCTGCTCCCCACTACCCGTCTTTTTTTTTCCTCTTTCTTTCCCCCTCCTATTTAGTTGGCTGCCATATGTATCCCTGGATTGGGTTTGGCCCCTGCCTTAGTACCTGGACCTCACGCCAGGAACGTATGTATATAGTGGCTTTTCCCCTGTGCCCCATTTTTTAAGCTTACCTCAGTGGATTCATGTTGTACTTGTCCTTTTGTGCTTGGCTTATTTGGTTTAGCATGATTTCCGCCAGTTCTTCCCATGTGGCAATGTGCTTTAAGAGTTCATTGCTGCTCGATTTCCATCTGTTTTAGATATCGCCAGATCGATTTCCATAGTGGCTGTACATACTTACAGGTCCACCAGCAGTGGATGAGAGTTCCTGTCTCCCACAACCCCTCCAACACTTGTTGCTTTCTGATGTTTTGTATTGGGTTATCTTTGAAGGTGTTGGGTGGTATCTTATAGTAGTTTTAATTTGCATTTCTCTTATAGGTAATGATCGGGAACATTTTCTTATATGTTTATTGGTCATTTGGATTTCAGACTGTGAAAGCTCTGTTCAGCTCCTGTGCCCACCTCCTCAGTGGGCAGTTAGTTTTTCTCTTATTGTAAGCTTGCAAAGTATTGTAGATTTTAGTAATAAGGCCTTTGTCTGATGTGTCAT
>NW_022111329.1:1265547-1269243 GCF_000313985.2 Echinops telfairi | reverse complement strand
TGTAAGCATCTCAGCGCTGGCAGGGGTCTCCACACGACTGCTCCAGCACCCAGGGCTGCATCGGGGTAGGTCCATGTGGCTTTTCCTTAGGGATGTCTTGCAGGAAGTCAGCCTTGCAAGCTGAAGCAGGGAATGACTAAGGCAGCTGCACCCTGGTGCAACCATCACAAAGCAAGAGACCCAAGAAATCAAAAGGCGAGGCTCCCTGAGCCATTTATCCCTCCGCCCTTCAATTAATCCCACGTGTGTTTATCGGCCAGGTTGGCACAATAAACTAACTAACTCACTCTCACTCTCTCTCTCTCTCCCCCTTCTCTTTCTCCCTCTCTTCCTCTCCCTTTCCCTCCCTCTTTTCCTCTGTCTCTCTTATATCTCCAAATACTGAAAAGCAAAAATAGCTGGACAAGAAATATTTCCCAGTTCAAATTTCCTCCTTTTTTCTGCAAATTGAAATTCTTGCACTCATCCAGATGTTCCCAAACACTTATGAGAGAAGTAAAAAGTAAGAGGAAATTAAGTAGCACAGAAACTGCTTAAGGCAGATAATAAGACCCTGAAGGTTTCTAGGACCCAGGCAGAGATCACCTTCTATCAGTACTATATTTACTCTTCTGGTAGCATATTTCCTCCTAACTAGTTGTGATAAATTTAATAGAATTTAAATGGTTGTCTCTATTTTCCTTTGCCCTCCATTTTCTTTTTTCTCTTTTCTCATTTTTTAAGCTTATAGAGTTTTAGAAAAGGGGGTTGCTTTGGTTATCATTAAATCAATCTCATCTCATATCCTTTCACAAGTATAAAATTAATTCTGAGTGATGCTGATTATAGCAACTGTACCTTGGCCCTGATCAAACCTAATTACCATTTGATGCAAAGTCTCAGTCATTGTTGGGTATAGGTAATGGAGTCTGTATTTTAGCCAGCAGTGTCTTGTTAATGAATAGGAGAGATAAGAGGCCCGTATATTGTCTCCAGTGACCTCTTCTGCATCACAGGGAATGAACTGCATTGATAAACACACTAGATGGGTTATTATCCATTATTTGGTTTTCTGATCGTGCAACAGCTGGCACAGAGGCAGTCAGTGGGCTCCTTGCTTCTAATTCTGCTTTCTGTGAGTCCTCAGCCCGGATACAATACAGCACTCCAATCTCCCTTCATTAAAGGGAAAAATTATAATGAAAGGGCTAGGGGAGACTTAAAGGTGCTGATGCTATTTTTTAAATCCCCTTGTCATTTGCAAGGAACAAATATTGGCAGCAATCTTGCAAATGTTAGAGAAGAACAAGGAGAGGTGGTTTTTAAAATATTGTCCTTTGATGGTAAGAAGGATTTACAGACCAAGGAGCTATCTTTAAGCTCCTGAAACGTACTATGCTTCCAGGTTAACAAGAGGATAAAGACATACAAAGAAATGTGCCATTGCCATCTTTGAACCTTTAAAACAGGAAAGCCCCATTTCATTTTGCTTAGCACCAACCACCCATGATTTCTCAGTTAGTCTAGTTCTCTTTTGATATTAAACCAATCCTATGGTGACTCAAACCAGTTCAATTGTGACTCAGGGTGGCCTCATATTATCACAGGCAGAATTCTCTTCCATGAGGTTTTCAGTGACTTTTTTTTTTTTGGAAATAGATTAACAGACCTTTCTTCCAAGGTACCTTTGTGTAAACTCAAGCCTGCAACCTTTTGGCTAGTAAACTCCCTTCTGACTTTAAAAATCCTAGAATGTATTTCTAGCATTCAACTCGTTTTAGTGAAAAGAACTGCTTGTTTTTTATGGCAAACCTTTATCTGATTTATTTTATCTGTGCATGCATCAAAGGAGCCCTGGTGGTGTAGTGAATTATACTTGGCCTGCTAACCACAAGATCAGCAGTTCAAAACCACCAGCCACTCTGGGTGACTGATAAGGGTTTCTTCTCTGTGAAGATGAAGTCTTGGAAACCCAGTGGGATAGTTCTACCCTATTCTGTAGGGTCAGTATGAGTCAGAATCAACTCAATGGCAGCGATTTTGTGTGTGTGTGAATCATAATTCACTGATCAATCATTTGGTTGCATTTAAAAAATCTACTACAAATGTTTTTCCAGTGACCATAAGTATCCAAGTTTTAAGCCTGTAGGACAAAAAACTCTTCTCTATAAATAAAAAGACAGACTGACATAAAAATAGATGGATTCGTATTTACACATTAGGTGCATTTTCGTTCTTTTTTTAAAGTTTTATTGGCACTTCATCCACATATCACACACTCTGATAATTCAGTCATATCAAGAAGAGTTATATAATCATCGCCACAATCAATTCTAGAACATTTTCTTCTTCCTTGTACTCATTGTTATTTGTGTAATTATTTTTTTAATTGTGGCAAAAACTATGCACAACAAAACATTCTCAAATTCCACAACTTCTACATGTATAATTCAGTGCCATTAATTATACTTATATTGTACAACAATTGGCATCCTTTATAACAACTCTTCCTCCTTCACTCACGGTAACTATTGGTCAAGTTTGGATTCTTTCTTTCTTTTTTTTCTTTTTATGTCTTTCTTTTTTAAAAAAAAAATAGTTTTCTTGATATAATATACCATACACTTCCATAGTTCAATCGCTTTGAAAGAGTTGTGTGTACATCATCACAATCAGTTCTAATACTCCTTTCCCGCCTCCTGCATTCATTGTTTGTTCCCTAAATCACCTCATACTGCCCATTCCTCATGTCTCCTATAAACCATACCATCAGTTATTGTCTCTATGTATCCACTCCTGTGCTTCACAAACTTGGAAACCCAACCGAAACAATGAAAAACAAAGCAGCAAGATGAAAGTACTAATATAAAGATCAAATATAAATAACAATAAAGAATAAGAAAGATAATACCACCATCAATATTTTAAAAGCAGAGAATAAGTTTCTGTCATGGACTAAGTGAGAAATACTTGAGCCTAGAGCAAATTCAAGTTGAGTCAAGAGAAAGGTTAATTGATCAAGAATCATATTGTACCATAATCAAGTTTACAATAATCTCTGTCTGATAGTAAGGCTGTTGGGACCCCTTGCTTGTGGCTAGAGGGGATCTTCCAGAGGCTTAATCTGACTAGACACTCTGCAAATGGATTTAGGGCTCCCACTGTCCTCCATAGCCCTACAAATTGGGTTTTCGAAATTTTTAGCTCTGATACTTTTCCTTTCATCATATTTTGATTTTGTGATCATCATCTTTGGATCACGCAGGCTGGTGCTTCTTTCATGTGAACTTAGTTGACACCTCATTTAGATGGATGCTTATTTGAATATAAGCCTTTAAAACCCCAGACACTATTCCAATTGATAGCCAAGCACCATCTGCTTCCTTCACATTTTGCTGTAGTACTCTTATCTTCAGTGATCTCTTTATAAAGGTGAACATCGTGCAGGGCCATGTTATGAGAACTAACTGCTCTTGGATTGGGGCTACAATTAAGTGGAAGCATAGAATATTAGGTGCATTTTCTATATTCTAGCACCTCCAGGAGATACAGAGAGCGCGAGCAAGCTGAGGGAATAAATTATAGAGGGCTCTTAGGATAACTAGAATACCTGGCATCAGAGCCTTAATGGTCAATCACCCAGGTTGTACCCATTTGAAGTCTCTAACATCACCACCTGTCTATCAGTAGTGCCTTATGTGTTGTTGTTTGGTTTTT
>NW_022111329.1:1253429-1264200 GCF_000313985.2 Echinops telfairi | reverse complement strand
TCCCACTATCATGCTCAGTCCCCACCAGGATTTCAGCACTTCCTCTTTGTTACATTCCCCCTTGATCATGCCCTACCAGGTCTCCCACACCCACCTCCCCACCAATTTGGATCACTTGTTGTTCCTTTGTGGTGCCTTATGTGTTACATGATGCTGGAAGCTATGCCATCAGTATTTAAAATACCAGCAGGGTCACCCTTTTAATAGAACTTTCAGACTAAGAGAGATTAGCAAGAAATGCCTAGTAAGCCACTTCCAAAAATTAGTCAGTGGAAACTCATGCTTTGCCACAAAATGTTTCTGAATTTCTGATACAGTGCTAAACTGTGAGCCCCTTGGGATGGAAGGCACTCAAAATACATAATGGCCACAGCAACAGACTCAATCTTGACCAAAGATTCTGAAGCTGGCACAGAACCCATCAATGTTCTGTCCTACAGGAAGTTACCTTGAATCAGAGCCAACTTGATGGCAACTAACAACAACAAATGTCCCTAAACTGGGACATTCCACAATCAGTTTTAAAACTGAATTATGGCCTAGTGGGTTACATGGCACATTGGGCTGCTAACCACAAGGCCAGCAGTTTAAAACCACTAACTACTCTTCCGGAGAAAGTTGAGGCTCTCTACTCCCATGAAGTTACAGTGTTGGCAACTCTCAGGGGAAGTTCTGTTCTGTTCTGTCCTACAGGGTCTCTGTGAGTCACAATCCACTTGATGGCAGTGAGTTTTGTTGTGGTTGTTGTTAGGCCTCCCAAGCCCACTAAGGAGCAAACTGGTATCAGAAAGGCAATTTAGATCAGCATCTGAAGGTAGCATGTTGAGTTCATAGGTTCTCAACTAGAAACATGCCAGCAGGCTTAAAGCAATATGTAAGCCTGTTGTTCCCAGCAGCTCTTTTTAAAAATCAGCACAGGATGGGCATGGGTGCTGCATGCCTATAGAGAGGCACTTGGGGACCTGAGGTCTTCCTGTAACCAACTTTGAGAAGACAGCTGGCTGAAGTCCCTGTTGGTCCTCAAGGTTGACTCAGAGAGAGATGAGCACTCCAAACTCCTGCCCCAAAAGGAGACAAGCAGCCTGTACAGGCTGCAGATTACCAGTATTGGACCAGAATGCCTAGAAACACAAAATAAAATTTTCCAAGAGGTGATCTCAAAGAGATTCTCAAAGATAAACATTACCCTTGTGCTTCGGTGGGGACTTAGGGCTCGAAGCATGGCGAGCAGAATTGAGCCATCCACCCTGGGAGGTAGGAAGGAGGTTATCCAGCCCTCACAGAGGTGATGAGTAAACTCAGAGGAAATGAGGAATTTGTGGAATTCCGTAAGGCCAGAAAGAAGCAACACTCTTCTCTCAAGGAAATATCTACTGCTGTTGGAGTTCAGTTTCTGGAAGGAGCGTACCCGGCAATCAGGACCTAATCCATATGAACTCCATTCTAAACCAACTCCGATCTGGAACTATGATTGACTGGGGCAGCTCCTGGGCCCGGGCTTTTTGTCTCCTCCAAGACTGATTCCTCTCTCAGATCGGGTAGCTCTAAATGGTGCATCATTGGACAGAACACATTGCATATCATGTGAAAATGAAGTCCTACTATGTAAACTGCTGTACATAGCTTACAAGAGACTCCTTTCCTTTAGAATCTCCATACGCACCTACAAGGAAACCATGGCCAACTGTGACCAGGCCCAGTTTCCTCTTGGGAATGCTCCTACCCCAATTCCAGAACCTATTTTATAATACTTAGCCGCCACTACTCCCAGCGTCTGGGGAAAGAGGGCCCAGATTACAAGTTGAAACATGTCCAAATAGAATTTCAACCATGAAAAGAAAGGGAAGAGAAGGGGGCAGGTGGAGTTAGCCATTGCTTTATTTAAAAAATAATAAATGTGTTTTATAATTATAGATTTTGAACACATTTTTTGGTATCAGAAAGAAATGTCAATGTTTTGTTGCCCCTCCATCTTGTACTTGGTTCTATCTGATACTAAAACTACTAAGAAAGTAAGAGTGTCCCCAGTATGAGAAAATTTGGTAATTCTCTTACCTGTCTTCAGTCTACATACGAAGTGAATATTCATTGGGAAGCTGTCAGTGACCGGCAAGGTCTGTTGAATCAGTAGCTTGCATTCCATCTGGTCTGTCACGATGTCGCTCTGTGAGGGGGGCAGTGGCTTGAACCAGTGTGTCCTCTGTGATTTTTTAAATACCTTGAATAGCACTAGTTTTTATATACAATATTTTTCTATAATGAAACAAGTAGCCCAAGACCTTTTATTTTGTGAACAATCGTCTATGACCTCAGATACACACACACAGTTGACATTTCAGTAAGCTCGGAACAGGCACCCAGGATGCAGGATGAAGGGCTGCGCTTGGTAGGATTGAAGTTGTCATCCAGCTGTGTACTCTGTCTCGCTCTGATGGATTTGTTTTTAAATAAAGTGTGCCAACTCTGTCCTTAAGTAAATAATTTTTTTTAGAAGGCAGCACAGTCCAGCACAGCTCCTTCTTCAAGTGTCCATACTGTTAGGAACTGAACTGTGTCCCCTACAATGTGTGCTATAAATTCTAAGCTCTATTGTTTCAATCCAATTTCTTATGAGAGTGAGAATTGGCATAGGGCATGGAGCATAAGCTGTGGTTGGAGCCCATCTTCTCCAAAATAGAAATCAGTGGATAAAGCGGGAGCTTGATGCTGAGCCACATGGAGATCTCCAGGAAGCCACGAAGCAACCAAAGAACCAAAGACTTGCCCCCAGAGCTGGCAGAGAAAGGAAGCCTCCCCTGCAGCTGGCACCCTGAATGTGAGCTTCTAGCCTCCTAAACTATATGCATAGGAAGGGGGTGAGAGGGGAGCTAATTTGTTAACGCCACCACATGTGATATTTCTGTCACAGTGAAAATTTTATAACCAAATTTTTTGAAGTCCCTTCATACATTTTCTTTAACTCACTAAACAAAATAAAAGCAAACACTACTAGTTTATCTTCTAGGAAGTATTTAAAGTATTTTCATTTTACCATAATGAAGATGACAAAAGACACATTCTCACCAAAGTACAAGTGGGGTGTATGGGAATTTGTTCAAGTTGCATAGTGGTGAGTAACATAGTGAGACAAGGTAAAAAACTATGGAGTCCACATCATTAAATTGCCATGGTGTTATTGTTTTCTCAAAGGTCCTAGAAGGAAAGAGGAAGCTAAAAATTTCAAGAGTTTTTCTTTAAAAGGCAGATTCCCAGGTGCCGACCTCAGAGATTCCAATTCAATAAATCTAGGGGGGGATCCTGGATCCCTGGATCTGATTCTGCTGTAGGTGGTTCAGGTGTCATACGATGAAAAGAGCAGCTCTAGAAGAATGTATTACAGGGAAGTGACCAGACTTATAAGCAAGGATTTATAACTGAAGCTTTTTTTCCCAGCTCTTATTGATACTGTTGAGGAATTATAACCAACTTTTAAAAATTGACATAATAAGGAAATAGAAATATTAAGTATGATATATTGTTGAGAGAGATTATTATGTAGACATTATAATTGGGCTGTAGGAGGAATATTTAATAATGTGTGAAAATACTAAATGAGAGAAATCAAAATGCAAAATGGTGTATATGCCTTATATATATGAAAATAACTGCAAGGAAATGCATCAAACTGTTAAGAATGGCTAAGTCTGGTAATGGGATTATGAGAAATATTTATCTTCCATGTACCTCTATATATTTTATGAGTTTGAAACAATGAGCAATTATTGCTTTCATAATCCAAAAATAAATACATTTAAAATAAATAAAGGCTTCATAAAGCTCTTCTCTGTTTCAAGGCAGAATATATACCCAAATCATCTTGCACATAGCTGCTTAGACTAGTGTTTTCCTGAGGCCCAAAAGAAAGAAATGTTCTATAATTAGATACTTAGCATTTATGTCAAACATAGGTTGTCCTTTCTGAAACTTAAATGTGCTTCCTATCGCTCTTCCTTCAGGCACTGGGAAACAGTTAGCCCCCTAGCTTCCTGGCTGAGCTCCTCAGAGCACTGCCCACATTGCCAAGTGTATGTCTGTGACCCTCAGGGGCAAACAATGTGTGAACTCTCATTGAGAAGACAAGGCCTGGGCGTGGTGAGGTGACGGCAAACCACTAAAAGGAGTAAGTTCCCAATAAAATAATTTTTTTTTAATTTTTTTAAAGGAGTAAGTTCCAGTTCCTGGGAGAAGGGGCTGTGAGGGATAACAAAAGCATTTTCTAGATAAAAGTCTATTCAGTGGCCTCGTGAAAGCAATCAATCAATGAGTGATATATTTTTTCATTTGCCTGACATTCTTTCACAAACACAAATAGCATGGTGATCATATAAATCCCACAAAAGAATATTTCTTTGGAAAAACAAATTTTAATGATCAAGGACTGACTTCTTTACAGAATATGTAATAATAGCTATAATCATGCATGAAATCTTTTCTTCATCCATTTCTTCATCCCAGTTTCCTGTTGCTAATCATGGGGTCCTGATTTTGGTCATGGTGTTCTTGGTTCTAAAGCTTTAACTGGAAGTTATTTCCCTTGAGACAACTTTTCTCATCTGGAAAATGGATGTAAATAGACATGTTTCAAAGCATATGTGGATTTAAGGAACCATGTTCCACTTCTAGTAGCCAGCATTTGCCAAGATTGTTTGAATATCCCAGGTCTTTGGATTCAGACATACACTTTAAAGCATCGTTTCTCTGTATTCTGAAGGTTAAAGCAGCCACTGAACCACCCCAGATTAAAGGGTAGTAAACAAAGCCACCTCTTATCAAGAGGTGGCAAGAGCATACCAGGGGGAGTAACTGAGGTAAGCTGTTTTTCAGAGATGTTGTCCCTGGAAGGTGCCAACAGTTGCTGCTCCTCTGTTTAAGGAAGAGTTGGAGGTTCAAGTCTACCCAGAAGTGCTTTGGTTGAATTTACCTCCAAAACCTCAGCCATTGGAAACCCTAGGGAGCATACTTCTACTCTGACACATATGGTTCGCCATGAGGTGGAGTCAATTCAACAGTCAACAACTTCTTTTTAGAGACATTCCACTCTCTAACCACAATTTCATCCCTGAACAATGCAAAATACAGTCACTTCCTTGCAAATTCCCCCAAAATCTTATTTCATCACAATATCAGTCCATGACCTCAGCCCTTGGACCCAGATGAGATGGGACTACTCAGACACAGTTTTTCTTAATCAGAAAGATATGTGATTTAATAGGACAAGTCCAAAAACATAAATACATAATGTCAATACTAGTGTTCAGAAATAGAAAAAAATGGAAAGAACACAGCAGTAACTGGTTTATAGAAATTAAGCAAGACTTCAAAACTAGGAGGGACTAGATGCTATCCCACACTAGTCCCAAAATGCTTATGGCCCAGCTGGAGCACAGCTTTACAACGAGTGTGTCAAAATGTGAACTATGAGTGGAACACAGTGTGCTGCTGGACACTGCTGACTTGGGACAACCTGGTCTAGTGCCCCTTATAGGCAGCAGGAGAGGAGTGCATTATTGAGTGAGTGCAATGTCATAGTCCTCCATTTGTGATGTGATCTAAAACCGAGTCTATAACTGGTTACAGTCTGTCTTAAAACAAGACCTAACTTCTGATCCCTTAATCAAAAATAGTCAGCTGCCTGCTTAACAAAAAAGAGCAGAAGGCTGGGGTCATAGAGCTGAGTGAGACTAGACTTGGCCTTCCTCAGTTGAACGGAAGAGTTCAGAATGTTCTCTACCTAATCTTTTGACACCAGAAGGCGAAAACCACACTGCCATCAAAGGCCCTGGTTTATATGCAAGACACCATCTTTGTGATTCTCTCCCCATCATTTCCCAACTGAGCACCCACCTGGCAACAAACACCAATCAGAGGCCAGTTACAGCCCTAAAGACTGTTAGCCCAAGACTGCAGGCATCTTGACATAGTCCCAGCATGCACTGTTGCCTGTTTAAGGAAGTGTCTTTACATCTGTCCAGTACTTCTGCCCATGTATGACTTCTGTGTTCTAGTAGTGATGTTGAAGCACTAACAGAAGTTTATTCTGATCTGAAAAAATGCTTGCTATATACAACTTCTATTGATTTGGAGACTCATTCCAACATCAATGAAAGCCAAGAAAGAACTATTAGATTCTTTAAACAGAATCTCAACAGTTGCAATTTTTTAAAAGGATAGAAAAATAGTTTAAACATTTTAATCATTTACAAAAAGTTTCAATGGTGACTATCAGTAGTTTGAAAAGATTGCCATTTTAAAATATTGATTGACCAAGATTTGATCAAAAACATTTTAAGATTAATACTGATAATAAAATGCCCTGTCCTTACTTAACAACAAAAAAGAATTAATTATTGACATGTGCTACAACATAGACAAACCTTGTAAACATTATGCTAAATTTTGCAAATTTTAAAACAGAAAATACTGCCATCAAGTTAATTACAACTCATAGCAATTGTACAAGACAGTAGATCTGCTCCCTCGGGTTTCCAGGACTGTAAATCTTTACAGGAGTGGAAAGCCTTGTCTTTCTTCCATGGCGCAATTAGTGGGTTTGAATCATGACTTTGCAGTTCGCCACCAAACGAGTCACCAACTATGCCACCAAAGCTCAAAAACTCACATACTACATGACCTGCAGGGGCAAATCTGAAGGTATAGAAAGTGGGTTAGAAGTTGCCTAGGACTAAGGGTAAAGGGACTAGGGAATAACTACTCACAGGTATAAGGGTTCTTTGTGGAGTAATGAAAAGTTCTAAAATTGATTATGGTGGTAGTTGTACAACTCTGTAAATATACTAAAAACCATTGAGTTGTACACTTTAAATGGATGAGTTACATAGTATTTTCTGTGATTTGCTAAAACAAGTTTGGTGACTCAAAACAACAGAAATGTATTCTGAACTCCGAGCCAAATCCACTGCCATCAAATGGATTCCAACTCATAGTGACCCTTTAGGACAGGGGACAACCTGCCCTATAGGGTTTCCAAGGCTGTAAACCTTTATTGAAACAAGGTTTGCCATATCTTTCTCTAAAGAGTGGCTGGTGGGTTCAAATAGCCAACCTTCTGGTTAACAGCAGCACCACCAGCATTCCTTGTAAAGGCCAGAAGTCCAGAATTAGTATCACGAGACCAAAAAGACAAGGTGTTATCAGCCTCCCTCTGGATGCTGCCAGCATTCCCTTGGCTTGTGGCCACATCCAATTTTCAAGGCCAGCATCTTCAAATCTCTCTCTGCTTCATCTTCACATTGCCTTCTTCTCTGTATGTCAAATCTCCCTCTGACTCCCTCTCATGAGGACCCTTGTGACTATAGTTAGGGTCCATGCTGATAATCCAAGATATCTCCCTTCTAAAGATCTTTAATTTCATTGCATCTTGTGCAAAAACTCTATTTCTAAATAAATTAACATTTACAGGTTTCCAGAATTAGGTTATTTTTCACTCTACTATAGTATGTGAATTATATCCAGATAAAGTTGTTTTTTAAAAATTTGACATCATGTGTGGAGGAGCAGCAAAAAAGAGGAAGACCCTCAATGAGATGGATGGACAGTGACTGCAACAGTGGGTTCAAACATGAAAACAATTATAAGGATGATGCAGGACCAGGGAATGTTGCTGTATATATGGCCACTATGAGTCAAAACTGACTTGATGCCACCTAGCAAGAACAACAACAAAGTTGTTGACATAAATAAGTAAGATATAATTTATAAGTAAATATATTATACATATAAAAACAATATGTTCTGCACACTGCTACAGATAAGAGCCTGTAACACAAGGAATCCAGAATAGATAAACCCCTCAGGGACAACAATGAGAATAGAGAAACCAGGAGGATTAGGGGAGGGTGAGGGGAGAAAGGGGGAATTGATCACAAGGATCAATCTATAACCCCCTCCCAGGGGGACAGACAACAGAAAAGTGGATGAGCGGCAACAGAAGATGATGTAAAATATGAAAATAATAACCTATAACTTATCAAGAGTTTGTGAGGAAGGGTGGGCAGGGGAGGGAGGGAAAAGAAATGGGAAGCTAATATCAGGGGCTCAAGTGGGAAGATAATGCTTTGAAAATGATGATGGCGGCATATACGCAAATGTGCTTGACACAGTGGATGAATGTATGGATTGTGATAAGGGATGTAAGAGCCCCCAATAAAAGTATTTAAATAAGAAAATACAATTGAATGATGCATTGTTTTAAGATTTGTATTGTTTTAAGATTTGTAAGAGCCCCCCAATAAAATGATTAATAAAAAATTTAAAAGTTTAAAAAAAAGATATGTTCACAGATTACAAGAGATTTAAAAGGTATCTCAATCAAATATGAACTTTGTTTTGATCTTCTTTCAAAAAGACCAACAGTAAAAATACATTTTTTGAGGCAAAGATTGGAATGAAAATTAGAATATGAGCTGTCTATTAGATAATATTGAGAAATTATTTTCACGTTATCAGAGGGTGATAATGGTGTAATGGCCCTATTTTTTAGAAGTGTATCCTTAAGTATTTCCAGATGAAATTAAATAATATCTGAGATATGCTTTTTAAAATACTAGCAAGAGAAATGGAATCAGTGGAATCTGAGAGCCACACTAAGTGTTTAATCGAGATCCCCGGCTTATGATTCTCTGTGTTTTGTATACTCTTGAAGTGTTTCCATAATAAAAGAAAAAGTTTTGTTCCATGAAAGCAAACTCACTTGTCTAATTTAAATTTTTTAAAGGTTTTTATCTTGGAAGCTCTAAACAAATATCATACTGTCTATAATGCTCTACTCATTTTTTCCTATCATAATTTAAATAGCATAACCTCTATTTAATGTTTTCAGCAAACCTCAAAGAGACTCTGAAGTTCCCTCTTTTTTTCACCCCCAAATACGTTCAAATAACATCATTTTCTGTATGTCATGGCATTTTTTAAAGGTTAGGAAACTCTTCCGTTGCTGAGTGGATTTTTCTAAAGGGGGAATAAACACAGATTTTCAAAGTCCTCCGGTTCTAAAAGCACTCAGGACTCTGCAGCCTCTTTTCAAAATTATGTCAGAAAGGAAATGCTTGAGCTGGAAACAGAACCTACAGCTGCATTGCGGGTTTCAAATGCTTCAGCATTTGGGCGGGGTGGGGCAGGGCGGTGGGGGTGGGGATATGTTATTTGTGCTGGGTTTAGTTTCCCAAAGGAAGAACTAAATCCACCTCGGTGTTTTCATAAACTGGAAATGAATGATGTGAGGACTGCCACAGAGCCGGAGGCAATGAAGACAATTGGGCAGAGCAGACCTCTAAGGGCTCTTCTTGTTCCCTACCCTAAATCCTTGTCAATTTCCCCCTGCCAAGACAGAGCCAACAAAGGGCCAGAGAACTTGAGAGGGAAGCTTGGGTCCTCAATGGGCTGCCCTACCTGGTGAGCAAGGTACATGGTGTTCATTAGATTGTGAACGGGAACTAGGTGTGGAAAGAGGCCTGTTGCTTTTGGCCAGCTGGGGTGCCCTGTCCACTTCAAGCTCCCTAGGATGCACACACCCTCTCTACATCATCTCTCCATTTGGTTGTTTATTTAAATCTATAACACAAAAGGTAAAACTTTCAAACAAGAAGAAACACAAAAAGGTATTTTCTGGAACTATGGTCTCTGTGCTGATAGTTCTTTCTGTTGGTGAGTATTGTAGGTGATTGGGGGAAAGTACCCTCACATCAAGAAGGGGGCTGCTAAACAATGATTGTAGGGAACCTAAGGGGGACAATGGGCCAGATTTCATGTTCCTGGGTAAAACCTACCAATACTTTTCTACCCAACCTTCAGTGAGCCACGCCATGGACTAAGCACCATGATGATCGTGGAAACTGACCTTGCCGGTAGTATGGAATAGCCCAGGAGCTACACCAGAGGAGTTCACATAGAGGCCCAGGTAAATGAACTGAGCCCTGCCTCAAAGTTGCTTGCACCAGAGGACTGAGGACTGTGGTGCTTGGATGAGAGAGGAAGCAGAGTGGCCAATCCAAGACTTTAGAAGTGGCGGTCATTGGACCTTGGGTGGCACCCCCAGTTTGGTGGGTGTTCTTTGGTAAGGGACCCAGAATCATCATCTATTTAGTACCTCAGTGCCCACCTCACAGTGGCATGACAGATTTTGATCTGCTGGGCAAATATCTGCACTCAGAAGAATCGATCCTGGATGTTTCCCCCTGGCATCAACCCCCATACTTTAGAGTAAACAGAGCACAAAAGAAAGGGAGCTCAAACTGTGTAGGGCAACAACTCATGGGTTGCGACTCAAAGTGGAAATGTACTCACATAGACTCCTCACACTGACAGTGTCTGGAATGCTGTGTCATTGGGGAAATTGATGTTATCGGTGCAACAATCTTATACCCCAGAGGGAGGATTGACCATGTTGTACTTTTTTGTTTTTATTGGGGGGGGGGGGGTTGTTTGTTTGTTTGTTTTGTTTTTTCCCAGTTTTTGTTTATTTATTATTAAAAGACCATTTTATCGGGAATTCTTACAACTCTTGCTACAATACATACATCGCTTGCATCAGGCAAATCTGTACATATGTTGCCTTCATTCTTTTCTAGATATTTACTTTCTTTCTTTTTTAAATAATCATTTTATTAGGGGCTCATACAACTCATCACAATCTGTACATACGTCATCTGTGTCCAGCACTTTAGTACATATGTTGACTTCATCATTCTTACGACACCCACTTTCCACTTGAGCC
>NW_022111329.1:1221276-1248981 GCF_000313985.2 Echinops telfairi | reverse complement strand
CAGTGGCCTACTAATGGGCTTTGGGTCTCCACTCCACACTCCCCCCATCATTCACTATGGTAAGATTTTTTGTTCTGATGATGCCTTATATCTGATCCCTTCAACACCTCGTGGTTGCATAGGCTGGTGTGCTTCTTCCATGTGGGCTTTGTTGCTTCTGAGCTTTAATATTATTATTATTTTATACTTATGACTTTATTTTTGTTTTGTTTTTTATTGTTTCTATTGGGTTGCCCAGTTGTGAAGCACAGAAGGAGTGGACACATAGAGATAACAACTGAATCAAGGGTTTATAGGGGATTTAGGGGTAGAGGATGGGAGATAGGGAAGGTGAGAGGGTTTGGTGAACAAACAATGTATGTGGGAATTGGGAGGGAGCACTAGAATTGATTGTGATTACGTAACTCATTTCAAAGGTGATTTAACCATGGAGGAAAAACTTCAAAAATTGATTTGGGGTAATGATTGTACAATTCTTCTTGATATGATTGAATGGTTGAACTTTTGGGTAATATGATATGTGAGTAGGTGTCAATAAAAATGTGGGGAAAAAGAATGAAGAAAATGTTCAAAATTTTATTTTGGTGATAATTGTACAACTCTTCTTGATGTTGATTGAATTACTGAATTGGATTAATTACATGCCAATAAAGCTGTTTTTTTAAAAAAAAGAAAAAGAAATATGTTCTCTGCCCACTAATAGTTTACCTTGCACATTGTTCTTCCAATATTGCTTCTTCTACTAGCTCTTTTGAACCTTTAACTTTGTATCTTGGAGAATATCAACTCATAAAATTGCTGTACATGGTCTTTGTTTTGGTTCCGCTATTAACAGTAGTAGTTGTCGTTGTTTTAGTGACGTTTACAAAGCAAGTTGTTTTTACATTCAACAATGCATACACATTTTGTTCCATGTCATTGATTACAACCCCCACATTGTAGCATCACTTCCCTGATTTCCTCCCTGTGTTTCCTGTTTACCTTTCTCCTTCTTTCCTATGCCTTCCTGCCTTCGGGGCTTTAGCCCAGCGTAAATGCTGCCCTTTTAATCTTATAAACTTCATTAGTCTAAGGAGGGTGGACATGCTGGCTTTACTGGTCACCTTAGAGGTCTGTCTACCATTTGGCTGAGAGCCCTAGTGGCGCTGTTTGTTAAGCATTGGTCTGTTTTTTATGCTAGGCCAGCAGTTTAAACCCACCACCCACTCACTCCACATGACAAAGATGAGTCTGTCTGCTCCTGAAAAAAATGTCCAATCTCATAAATCCTAGACAGAAGGTCTTTTTTTATCCAAAACCATTTTATTGAGAGATAATACAGATATTATATCATTGCATAGTTCAATCACATCAAGCAGTATTGTACAATTGCTACCACAATCAGTTTCAAAACATTCTCTTTCTTCTTGAACTCCTTGACATCAGCTCCCTTTTACCTCCCACCCACCTAACACCATCATTGTACCCCAGAAACCCTTATTCTACTTGCTGTTCCTGTGAGTTCACCAATCTTGGGTTTCATATATTGAAAAACATACAACAAAAATTCAAAAGGGTTGGGGGAGGAATGGGGAATCAATCACAATGATCAATTATAACTCCCTCCCAGGGGGATGAATAACAGAAAAATGGGTGACAGGTGATGGAGGACGATGTAAGATATGAAAATAATAATCTATAAGTTATCAAGGGTTCATGAGGGAAGGAAGGTAGGGGAGGGAGGGAGAAGAAATGGGGAGCTGATATCAGGAGCTCAAGTGAGAAGAGAATGCTTTGAAAATGATGATGGCAGCACATGTGCAAATGTGCTTGACACACTGGATGAAGTATGGATTGTGATAAGAGATGTAAGAGGCCCCAATAAAAGTAAGAAAAATATATAAATTTTTTAAATAATAAAATAAAAATTCAAGAGGGTCACACCCAATGACCAAATACATCTGAGAAATACCCCAATATGAACAAACAAAAAAAAATATGGAAAACAAGATCAGGCCCAACATGAATCAGAGGGAAGATCAACTGACAAGGTTTTAACCATTCACGTCAGGTTTATCATTTTGATCTTCTATAGTCATCTCTCCAATGCACTCTATTTGGTAACCAGTTTCTTCCCATCCCTCTATCATGGATAGAGGGATGTACCTTGAGTTCTCACTGTCATCATTAGCTTTCTGCAAACCAGAATCTCAAAGTTGAGGCTCTGATACTATTCTTTCCTTCATCTTCAGATTATATGATTTACAATTCTTTGATCACTGATGCTCCTGTATTTCTTCCATGTGAACTTAGTTGATACAGAAGCTCGCTGAGTGGAAACAAACTCAGTGGCAGTGGATTTTTAAAAATTTGGCTGAAAGATAAGCCACAGGCATGAGTGCAGTTCCTGGTCTAACGGGCATCTAAGAGCCATAATCTTTTGAATTCTGTCAGTCTCCTTTCAATTAGTAAATCTGATCTTTTTAATGGCTTTGAGTTCTGTTCCATACTTGTCTTACACTCAATCCAGGACCTTTGCTTCAGACTAGTCTACAGTGATAGGTGGGTACTATCTAATTCATCTAGTCTCAAAATTATAAAGGCTAGGGTTCATGTGATCCATTAGTCATTTATGCTAATTGTTCATTGTGCCAATAAACAAATATACCACATATATTCAGGT
This sequence comes from Echinops telfairi, assembly GCF_000313985.2. NCBI lineage: Eukaryota > Metazoa > Chordata > Mammalia > Afrosoricida > Tenrecidae > Echinops > Echinops telfairi. The sequence continues at coordinate 1,246,319 of NW_022111329.1, read as the reverse complement.
ATAAGCCAAGTTTTTCAGCACATTTTAAGTGCAGTTTTTGTGGTAAAATTAGGTGCCTTGGCTGATATTTGGGTCAGCTTATACTCGAGTATATATGGTAACAGTTATGGAAAACAATATGGTGATGCCTCAAACACTTATTATCATTTCATAATAACCAGCAATCCCTCTGCTAGGTATATACCCTGATAAAGTAAGATATTTAACATGAACATGAACATACATGTGCACTTCCATGTTCATTGCAGCACTGTTCACAATAGCAAGAAGCTGGAAACAGCCAAAAAGTCTATTAATAGAAGGATGAGTACAGATATTCTTGTACATACACAAAACAGAATACCATATATCCCTTTTTTTTAAATTGATGAAATAGCAAAGCACCTCACGACATTAATGGACCTGTAAAATATGCTGAGCAAAGTTAGTCAACCTCAAAAGAACATATATTGTATGAGACCACTACTATAAGGATAAACACTAAAAATTAGTCTGGCATCTGTTCTCGGGTCATGTGATCATTTAATCTGGACTCCCAAGCAACATTATGGTGTGCTGCTAGTACTTATGAACCATGTATCACTCTGTGATTTGTATACCTCAAAACCACTTCTTCAGAGGAGGGCCCACCTCAACTGAAGTTTTCTATTTAGCAGAGACTGAGGAAGGCTCCTGCCAAATAGCATTGTCCCACAGTCACCCTAATGTAATAAACACTCCTACAATGGTGTTTAGTGAACCTCAGTGGACATGTAGGACCCAAGGAGGGGAGGATGTGTCAGCTCAGGGAAGGTCTCCTGTCTCTGAATTTGTACAGCTGCTCCATGTGACACTAGCCCACAGGTGTACAGGTGTTCTCTCGCATACATCTGTCGAAATAGATGCTAGAATGACCCCTACTGCATAGGTAGGCGAAGATGGGGAGGGTACTTAGAGAGGCTCTATGAGGCACAAAGACTTGTCTAGAGTCACAAACTGGGATATAGGGAAGTGTTATGTCTGAAGCCTACACTGTCTGCTCAAAGCTGGGGCCCCGGCTGCACCCAATCCTTCCCCAGGTTTTGTGGAGGGTTGTGTTGGTTTCACTGTGTATAGTTATGCAGATGGCATTAGGAGAGCAGAGTATTCAACAGCCTAGAGGAGACATTGGAGAGGCCTTATCTGAGGTCAGAGGATACAGGAGATGATCTCACACCCTTGGCAATGGAGTACATAGAACTTGAAGCCCAGGTATCCAGGCACCACATTCTGGAGGCAAGCCCTACCCATCTCACTGAGTGAAGATTTTCAAGATCTCCATCATCTCATGAGTTCTCATGTACCAGATGCTGAAAAATCTAGATATTATACATTAATAGGCATGGTCACAACTCCCACCACCATCAGCCAAAAAAAAGGAGCCAATGGTAGCACAGGTGACCCATGGAAGGCCAATACACACCAGGCCACCACTGTGATCCCACTTTGAACAGCCCCACATTGCCTCCCTCAGGTGATACCAGCCCCCAGACCGTGCTAGTCCTTGTCCTTACAACAAAGGCAGGGAGGAAATGAGCACAGAATTGAGGCAAATAAACTACTAGATGAAGAAGGGTCCATTAGAGACAGAGGTGAGGATGAGGGGTCAGCAAAGGTGGGTCACAAGATTTAGGGAGATCTGGAAGGAGTGGAGTGATGAAAATGGTGCTTCAAGCCATCTAAAGGAGGCAACAACTAAGTTCACATGGAAGAAGCACAACAGCCTGTGTGATCCAAAGATGACAATAACAAACTCCAACTAGGATGAAGGGAAAAGTATCAGAGCTTAAACTGTGCACACCCAATTTGCAGAAGGCTATAGAGGACAGAGGGAGCCCAAAATCCGTCTGCAGACCATCTAGTCGAGTTAAGCCCCTGGCAGATCCCTTCCAGCCACAGGCAAAGGACTTCACTAATAGACAGACATTATTGTAAACTTGATTATGGTGGATCAAATTATAGTATAATATGATACTTGGTCAACTGACCTCCCTCTTGACCCATCTTTATTTTGTTCTAGGCGCAAGTATTTCTTGTTGGTTTCATGAGAGACATTTTTTTCTCTGGCTTTTTAAATATTGATGGTATTTTCTTTTTTTATTCTTTATTGTTATTTGTATTTGTATTTTTATACTGTTACTAGTTTCTTCCTGCTGATTTTTTTTGTTTTGTTTTTCATTGTTTCGGTTGGATTTCCAGTTGGTGAAGCACAGGCATGACACATAGAGACAATACTGATAAGGCACGTGAAGGATGGGCAGAGTAGGGGGTCTGGGGAGCAAACAATGAACCAGGGAGGGAGCACTAGAATGGATTGTGATGATGCATCTACAACTCATTTTTAAAGAAATTTAACCATCTAAGTGTAGGATATTCAAATATTATCTATATCAAGGAAACTATTAAAAAGCTTAATGTATGGATTGTGTGAGTCCCTAATAAAATGATTTTAAAAACAAACAAAAAAAGAGTTGTACGAGCCCCCAATAATATGATTTTTTTTAAATTGACCAATGGTTACCATAAGTGAAGGAAAGTGAGTTGTTGCTTAAGTGTGCGTTGAGTTTATGTTAATGGTGGTGGATTAATTTGGAAAAGGATATCAATAATGGTTTTACATCATCAAGAGTATAATAAATGGCACTGAATTATACATGTAGAAGTTGTTGAATTGGAGAATGTTTTATTGGGCATATTTTTGAAACAATTGGGTAGGTGGGGAATTACATGAATAACAATGAGCACAAGGAAAAAGAACATGTTCTAGAATTGAATGTGGTCCTAATTGTACAACTCTTCTTGATATGATTGAATTACTGAATTGTATGGCATGTGGATGAAGTGCTAATAAACTGTTTAAAAAAGAAAATGATGCTTCAGCTGCTGCTTCATCACAAGGTCTCATTGAGGTCTCCTCCAGCTCCATTCCCACAGCCTCTACCATCCCTGGGTTCTGGGGCTTGATCTGACCATGAGTGGGGTGGTATGGTAATTATACAACCTGATGTCAATTTGGGACTTGAGAGGATTAAGAATGAAGGGGTAAAGTCTAGATTGGCATGGCCTTCCCCTGCGGATTCTGGAATCTCTGGTATTTTCTCCTTTGGGGGCAGGAGACACTCTCTCTCTGCTCACTCCCTGAGAGACACTCTACTGACAAGACACATGGTGCTATGTTGATATAACCTGTGCCCTGGGAGCTGGAGAAGCCAGGTGAAGATAGCTTCCAGCGCTGAGATGCTTACAACACCACTGGGTCCACAAGACTTCCCACCCACTTCCTGCATTCCTCATCATTGCATGTGTTTCATGAGTCTGAAGAGGACTTTATAGATTGGTATTGGGACATATGAACTAACATTGGACTTATGGACTTGATCTGGACTGAGCTAGGATGTTTTCTCAATATTCAACTGCTCTTGTATATAAAGCTCTTTCTTATACACATATGAGTGTCTATGAATTTGTTTCTCTAGTTAACCCGGACTAACACAGGTGGTGGATGGGCTAGTAGTCCATCAGGTGGATGCCTTGAGTGCTTCAGTGGCACAATGGAGACCTACTCCACTCCAATGGCCCTTCACCACATAGGAACCTTGGACCCAAGGGCTTTAGGGAGAGATAGTCAGGTCCAATTCATTCTTTGTCATGGACCTGCTTTGAGCTCCAGCTGACCTGGTGTGGGTTAGTCACCCTTTGGTCCTATCTGCTGGCATTGCCAGGCCACAGCTGCCTGTACCTACTCAATTCCTTCCAGGTCCCGCTGCAATACTCAGTCTGCTTTTTCTATCCATTCTCAGTGGACTTGGTCTGGGCTAGATAGTGCAGCCTACAGGACAGTCTACCCAGCACATGGTGACAGATGGAGAACTGGGAGCTCCTCTGAGGACTTTGGGACACAAAAGCCTGAAGGGGAAATGGGATAGAGGCAGCCTGGACAGTTCCCTGAAGCCTGCCTGGCCAACTTCTAGTCCAGTGGTGCTCAACCTTCCTAATGCCGTGACCTTTTAATACAGTTCCTCGTGTTGTGGTGACCCCCAACCATAAAATTATTTTCGTTGCTACTTCATAACTGTAATTTTACTACTATTATGAATTGGGCAACCCCTGTGCAAGGGTCGTTCCATCCCCAAAGGGGTCACGACCCACAGATTGAGAACCACTGTTCTAGTATATTCTCTGCAGAATTGGCAGCAGAGATCCCTCAACAGCAGGAGGCCAAAATCACATACATGGTCCATGCCAAGAAGGGTTGGTGAAGGCTCTGCATGAGTGCAGTGGGAGCCGGGAGGACACTCAAGGACCTGAGATGGCCAGATAGAACCCAGGGCCTAGGCAGCAGAATGGAAAATCCCAAATTCCCTCCCAGGGCGTCCCCCTCCTGGGTCCTTGTCCCCTCCCAAAGAATCAGCCACCACCTTTCTCTCATCCCCTACTGCCCCTCTTGGGCTAACCAAATGCAAAGTGCCTTTTCCCAGGTTTGGAGGAATATCACAGATGTGTTTTTATGCTGTTTTCACTTCCTATCGGCCCAGGCATCTCTGAATCTTGCTCCTGTTTTGGTGTTTATCTCCAGATCCCTGGCCCCAGGCAGCAGTAGCTTCTTCCACACTTTCTCCCAGCCCCACATATCCTTCTGCTTAATAGGCTTTTTCACCCGCAAACAGAAGCTCAGACTAGGATGCACATTTTCATGCAACTTGCAATTTGGGGGAGCCTATCACTATGGCCCATCCATGTCCACTGGTGTGTCTTGATTGAGCAACAGAACATTCCAGAAGGAAGGGTGATTCTCAATGATTGAGCCTGTCACGTCTGCTGGCCCTGGACTGACTTGGTTGCTACCTTTTAGCAAGGCTGCAGGAGCTCTGATCTGTGTTCTCATACACTGACCCACCCAGGAATGGGATATGGGACAAAGGATGAGCACAGGGAAAGTTAGGATGGCTAGAGCAGCCGTCTTCCCAAATAGACTTGGCAGTCATGTGGCATTAACAGTCTCTGACTGAGTCTGTGTCCCTGCATAAATCCTTGACATTGCTGAATCTCTGAATTCTCACCTACAGAATGAGGAGTTTGGTGGGAGCTCACCAGGATACTGCTCTTAATACAAGGTGGTAATATTTTTAATAACAAACTAAACAAATTCCTAATATGTAACTCAAGGAGTCCTTGTGATGAAGTGGATTATGTGTTGAGTGGCTAAATGCAAGGTCAGCAGATCAAAACCACCAGCCACTCTTCAGAAGAAAGATGAGGTTTTTGGCTCCCATAAAGATCTACAGCCTCAGAAACACAGAAGTTCAGTTTTACTCTGTCTTATAGGGTCACGAGGAGTCAAGGGCAGTTGGAAATATTTCAATCACCCCCGCCCCAAAATATACTTTGAAAGCTGGGACCCCTTTTTTGCTGGAATCTCTTGTGTATCATCTCTGTCCACAGATCACAGAGGTCTGGGACCCTGATAGTTTGAGATGCTGCTCCTGACAGCATGTGCCTCCTCTGTCCCATCCAGTGTGTCTGTGGGTCCAAGCAGGATAAAGATGAGATTTTTGTGGAACAGACCACCAGGGAAGAGCTTGCCAGTGAGGAGCAGTGGGCATGCCTGCATGTGGGCTGTGGTGGAGGGCAGGGCCACCCATGAGCTGTAGTTAAGCCAGCACTCAGAGTAACCTACAGCCCTCACATTGATACATCATTCTCTCAGAAGGTTTCTGGGGTGGGAAATTGGAGAATGAACTCCATGGCAATGGAATGTTTTCCATCATTGGAGAGGCACCAGGAAAGGCAGTCGCAATAGGGAACTTTTCTCCTTTTGCAGCATCGGAGCTAGGCCTGGTATTTGCAGTGAAAGGAGGTGAACATCTAGCACATGGTCTAGAACCATCTCCACAGCCACCTGGTACTGGGGTCCAACAACATCACTGGAGAAGGAGCTATCAACAGGCTTCCCACCACTAGCTCCATCACCTGAAGTAAAGGGAGATCCTGTCAGAGAGTGTGTGCCAACTGAAGAACCAGCTCCTGGAGCACTGATTAATGCCAATACCACTCTTCTAATATCTCTTTTGGTCTATAGGGCCCCCCCGCCTCGGTCCTTTAATAGCAATTCCATTCATGACACCAGATGAAGAGCCTATTGAGAGCCACATTTTCTTTCTGGGGCACCTGAAAAAGTGGCTCATGGGCTAGCAGCTGATGTCTATCCATCATCTTCATCAGCACTGGGACTTCTTAGAGAACCAGGTTCTCCATGAGCGCTATCGCTGGTACCAGACTGAGAACCTGCTGGATGGCTATATACTCTTATTGGACTGCCTCCAGAACTGTCGCACAGAGCACTGACTCATGTCACTCTGGGTCCTGCACCAGCAGGGGAGTGCCATGCAGGACCAGGTCCTCTTTCACCAGCTTCATCAACACCAGACAGACAGAACCAGCTGGAGGTCTGAACACTTATTGATTCTCTCCTGGAGATTTTTTTTTTTTTTTCATTTTTCCAAGGCTGCTTTCAAGACTTTCCTTGTCTTTGGTTTTGGACAGTTTAATTTTAGTGTCTTTATTTTTTTTTTTGGGGGGGGGTATATTCTATCTGGGGTTCATTACACCTCTTGAAGGCACATATTTTCATCTTTTATGATATTATTGATGTTTTCTTACAACAACTCTTCAGCAATTTCCTTGGTACCTTTTTGGGTGCATGGAAGGGGTGGCAGTGGTGGTTGTTTGGTTTTTTTTTGTTTTTCGGTTTCTTCCTATTCGGAAATTCCAATCACATGTAAGTTATTGCTCCTGATGATGGTATCCCACTTACTTTTTAGGATTACAACTTTTTTACTCATTCTTCTGATTGTTCTTCTAAAAGATAGTATTAAGAAATTTGTCTTTGACAATGGAACATCCCCCCCACAGAGGGGTCACAGGGAAGGGATGAATGGACCAGAGCGCAGTAAAGCATCGATGAAACACACAATATTCCTCTGGTTCCTTGGGCCTTTTTCACCCACCCACCCTCACTATCATGACCCCAGTGCTGCCGCTTACTTTGGACTAGACCAGAGCATGTACACAGGTATAGTTAAGAGATAAGAGCTCACCACACTCAGAATCCAGGAGCGGGAATGGGAGTAACGATAGCAGAATAGTAAGGAGAAGGGGAAGAGGAGGGGAAGAAGGGGGAACCAATTGTAATGACCGACACACAACCACACACATCCCTCCAGGGAGAAGAACAACAGAAACCATGGAGGAAGGGAGACAGCGGTTTGTGTGAGATATGAAAATAATAATAATTTATAATCTATCAAGGGGCCACGGGGGGGAGGGGAAGAGGAGCTGATACCAAGGGCTCAATAGAAAGTAAATGTCTAGAAAAGAATGATGGCAACATATGTACAAATATGCCTGATACAATTGATGTATATATTATAAAAAGAATTGCAAAAGCCCCCAATAAAATGATCTTTTAATTAAAAATAAATAAGAATAAAAGAAGAAGAAATTTGTCTTTGATATTATTAAATTTGTCTTTCTCTGATTCAGTTCTACTCCTTTGCCCTTCATTTATGTGTTTGTTTGTTTTTGTTTTGTTTTGTTTTTAATTGGGGGCTTTTACAACTCTTGTTACAAACTTTATTTTCCATTTTGCCCTTGGGATCAACTCCTCTTTTTTTCCCTCCCTCCTCCCCACCACTCCTTTGCTCTTCTAATATGTTATTTATTTATGAAATTTAGTACTAATTTTCTAGATTTCTAGTTGTTGTTTTCTTGGTTTCTAGTTTTCTATTTATCCTGTTAATCTGTTTTCTTAATTTTTAAAATCATTTTATTGGGGGGCTCATACAACTCTTATCACAATCCATCCATCCATTGTGTCAAGCATATTTGTACATTTGTTGCTATCATCATTTTCAAAACATTTTCTTTTTTACTTGAGCTCTTGATATCAGCTTCTCATTTTCCCCTCCCTCCTTTATGAACCCTTGATCATTTATTTTAAAATTTTTCATATCTTACACTGTCCAATGTCTTTCTTCACCCATGTTCTTGTTGTCCATCCCCCTCGGAGGGGGTTATATGTAGATCATTGTGATTGGTTACTCCTTTCTACTCCCACCTTCCCCTTACCCTCCTGGTATTACTACTCTCAATATTGGTCCTGAGGGGTTTATCTCTCCTGGATTCCCTGTGATTCCAGCTCTTATCTGTACCAGTGTACATGCTCTGGTCTAGCCAGATTTGTAAGGTAGAATTGGGGGCATGATAGTGGGGAGAAGGAAGCATTAAAGAACTAGAGGAATGTTGTATATTTCTTCAGTGCTATACTTCACCCTGAAGACTCTAGCTCGTCTTCTCCCCATGATCCTTCTGTAAGGGGATGTCCAATTGCCTACAGATGGGCTTCGGGTCCCCAATGTGTCCTCCCCCTCATTCACAATGATAGGATGTTTTGTTCTGGATCTTTGGTGTTCTCTTAATTCTTCTATTTTCATGTGTATTTTCCTTGATTTTGTTTGTGACTTCCTCAAACTTTCTCTTAATCCATTGAAGATGCCTAAATAAGATTCTTTTGAATTCCTCATCAGGTAACTTCAATAGTATGTTCTCCCCCAGAAGATTTGGTAGCCCTGTATTTTAGTCACTTGTTTGAGCCATCTTGCTATATTTTGTGTTTTTGTGTGATCATTTTGAAGATATCATTTCTAAGACATTATATTATTGTTGTATCAATTTTTTTGGTCGCATGTTGGTTTTTTTCACTCTTTTTGTTCTTTTTTGTTTTAATACATCCCATCAATGGAGATAAGGGTATGCGATTCCAGTCACTCGTTTGGCAGCAGTGGGGCACTCATAGCCTGTTTCTGTGTGGCTTTCATAGTGGGCAGCAGTGTGGGAATGAGTCTCTGATCACTGATCATGCCAAGCACCTACAGGCAGGATGGGCATGCGTGGGCCACAATCTGTTGTCAATCCAGTGATGCCAGAGTGAGTGGTGGTGCTCACTGAGTGGGTGAAGCTACAGGTGTATGTCAGGGAAGTGTTGCTGACTCCACACTGCTGGGGAAATAGATGACAAAGAAGAGGAGCAAGACGAAAGGAAAAAAAAAAACAAGAGGGAGGAGAAAGGGGAGATCTAAGAAGAGAGAAAAAGGATGAAATAGAGGGGAGCCAAATGTGGCACAGTATTGTCACTAGCTACCAAACAAAGCTGAACTAGAAATGTGCCTCACCACTGAATGTGGAGAGGGCAGGTGTAGGCACTCCTGAACATGAAGGTCAGGGGGAAGGGAGTTAGGCTCACGCTCAACCAGATTTTTGAAAAGTGGTTAGAAGAAGTAGAAAAATTTAATTAAGAAAGAAATAGGGGAGGGGGGACTGAAGATAGAAGGTCTGAGAAGAAAGGGAAAAAGAGCAAATCTGGCACAGGCGTTGTTAGCTGTCAGGTGCAAGTGCAACAGGGGTGTGTGCATGGCCATCCATGGAGGGGTGGGGCAGATGCTGCTGACCACAGAAGCATGGGATGGGCACCTAACCTACTCCCTGAGATCAGAATAAAAGGAGGGAGAGAGAAAAGAAAGAAGAGAAAGAGAAGGGAAGAAAGGAAAGAACTGAGAAAAACAAAAACTTGGGGGGAGGGGGACAGTGATGTAAAGAAATAAAACAACCCAGTCAGTACTGGCAAATGGGTGTGTTACCAAGCACAGCTGCACAGGAACATAGCCCTTGCTCCTGCAGGAGGTGAAGCTCCAACCAGGGAGGCACAGAAATAGGGACTGCTGATCATGTGGTTGCAGGGAAGGATGAGAAAGGGCAACCCCTTACAGAATCAAAGAACTAAGAAAAAGGCTCAAATGGAGAGGGAAAAAGAAAAGGAAACAGTGGTGGGGAAGAACTAAGAAGAAGGATAAAAGTGGAGGAAAGCAGCCCAGGCAGAGGGGAGTATATGTGACCGACCACTTGCACCTCCAGTACTGACTGACAGTATGACCTTACAGATTGACAATGCCGACTAGAGATGCAAGGAAGATTGTGCAAGAGGAGGCCACACCTCTCTGGTCCTCAATCACCAGGGTGGGTGTTGGTGCAGTCCTGGTCATGGGGGGGCCAATTATCTGGTTCCTGCCCCAATTCGAAGGCTACTTGCAATAACCTGAAATGGCCATGTTGATGGACAGTTTTCCTTTCCTCGTTCACTGTGTTCAGTCAGTCTCTTCCTGTGGTGGTTATCCAGTCTACTTCTTTATCCCTTCCTTTAGGATTCTGAGTTAGTTCCAGCCTTGCTCCATATCCATTCCACATGGTTTGGGGAGTCTTTGTCATAGAGGATCTATAGAGTGTGTCTGCCTACTCTTCCATCTTGAGTCTCCCCTATAATTAGCAATGCTTTTCTTAAGGCTAAATAAAATGTCGCATCATGAATATAATTTATTTAACCATTCCACATTAGTGTGGAGGTCAGGGAAGGGGTTGTGTCTATGGTTGTACAATGAAATATGTACACTCACTAAACTTTTGTGTGGAGCCAGACTTATTTCCTTTGAAAGAAAGATCTATGCGTAATGTCAATGTAAAAAGAGAAAGCAACAACAAACTGCCTCCTCTTTCACGCACCAAAGTCACTGATGATTCTGATGACATAGTTTGAGAAGAAGGAGCTGCTTGCTTGGAATCTAAAAGATGCAGGGAGGATTCTGGATGCCGACCGGGGTTTCTTCCCCTACTCCCATTGCAACAGATGCTCTTAGGAACTGAGACCCCACCCTCTATTGTCTCCAGGCGGGCCCGCCCACATGCAGATATGCCCACATACAGATACCTGGCTTGAAGTCTGCTACCCATGCTACCCCATGCTTCAAGACAAAATTTCATTTATTCATCATTAGAAATAAATATTTCACAGTATATAATTACATATTGTTTTGTGATTAATCACTATGCTTTAATTAGATTCAATTTGTAACAATGAAAATACATCTTGCATATCAGATATTTATATTATGATTCAAGGCAGTAGCAAAATTACACTTATGAAGTAGCAACAAAAATAATTTTATGGTTGGGGGTCACCACAACATGAGGAACTGTATTAAAGGGTCGCAGCATTAGGAAGGTTGAGAACCACTGCTCTAGAGAATCCTGCCTAACACAAATGTGTTCCTTAGAATCATTAGTGTTATGAGATTAAAAGGATAATATTTGCCCTCCAAAAAAAGATGAGAAGGCAAGGAAGCAAAAACAAACTCATTGCCATCAAGTTGTTTCCAATTCATAGCAATCCTGTAGGGCAGGGTAGATAGAACTTCCCAGTGTGTTGCTGAGACTGCCGTTCTATAAGAATAGAAAGCTTCCACCTCCTCCTCCTATGGAGCCTCTGGTGGTTTCAAACTCCTGACCTTATGGTTAGTAGCCTAATTTATAATCACTACGCTACCAGGACTCCAAGAAGGCAGGAAGGAATAGAAAATTCAGACGCCCCCCACCCACCCACCGAGAAAAAAAGTAATATGAGGCACCCAGGATGGAAATGAGGAGAGTATAGACTCAGGGGAATGCAAACAATGTGGAGCACTTTATGTACAAACTATGGGATAGGAAGCTAATTTGCTCTGCAAACTTTCAAACTGAAGCAAAATAAAGCATGCTCTAAAGGAATTCAAAATTTTAAACTTGGGGCCTGCAGTCCACCAATCCGTGTGTTAACAAGCCCTTCTGATGATTCAGATGCATGCTCAAATTTGAGAATCACAGAGGTAAAATTCATGTCCACAAGCAACCTGTCAATAATGTTTGCAGTTCTTCATCAAGGAGTGACAGTTTATCAATAACAATTGGTGGATATAATTCTCTAGATTGTAGTAATTTTTTAAATCATTTTATTGGGGGCTTATACAACTCATCACAATCCATACATACATCAATTGTGTAAAGCACATTTGTACATTGGTTTCCCTCATCATTTTCAAAACATTTTGCTCTCCACTTAAGCCCCTAGCATCAGCTCCTCATTTTCCCCCTCCCTCCCCCCTCCCCCCTCCCTCATGAACCCTTGATAATATATAAATTATTATTTTGTCATATCTTGCCCTGTCCAACGTCTCCCTTCACCCACTGTTCTGTTAGCCGTCCCCCAGGGAGGAGGTTAGATGCTGATCCCTGTATCACAAGTTCAGCAGTTATAAACCAACAACTGCTCCATGGGGGAAAAAAATGAGGTTTTCCACTCCCAGAAGGAGTTAAAGTCTCAGAAACCCATAGGGACAGTTTTCCTCTGTCCTATAGGGGGCTACTATGTGTTGAAATCAACTCAGTGGTGGTGAGTTTAGTTTTTCCAATGTTACATATTGTGCAACAACAACCCAAAAATTCTGCATATGTATGTATATACATAGACACAGACACATACACACACGAAAAGCTTCAAAATTTGTAGGAAAATAGAATTTAAAGATAATGAAATTCTCCCACAAACTTTTCATATATATATATGAGACAGATGTCAATATTTCCCAGATATAATCAATAAACTTATGAGATTAGTCTTCTTGCTTTGAAATCTCAGGGGTCATGACTCGTGGGACGAATCAATTAATTGGCACTCTCAAAACTCACTGCCATCAAGTCCATTCTGACCCATAAGCTCCTTACAGGATGAAGTAGAACTGCCCCTCTGGGTAACTCATTACAGGAAAAGAAAGCTTCATCTTTCTCCTACAGAATGGCTGGTGGTTTCAAACTGCTGGCCTTGTGGTCAGTGGTATATCTGTAACCTACTATGCCATCAGGGCTCCTTATTAATGGCATAATCGCTCATTAAATAGCTCATAGTGCATAAAGTTTATATTCCACATTCTAGCTTGGTGAGTAGCATATGGGGCCTTAAAAGCTTGTGGGTGACCACCTAAGATTTGGCTATTGGTTTCTTCTACTCGTGTGGCCCAAAATAGGATGAAAGAAACTCAAGAATTAGAGAAGGAAGCATCGTACACACCACATTGTCTCTCAGAACTAGGGCCTCCTCCACCCTGAGACCAAAAGAAGTGGATAGTGCCTAGCTACCATGACCAAATGTCCTAACTGGGCTCAAAGCAGATGGATCCAGATCAAAAGGGAGAAGGTTGTAGATCAGAACTACAAATTCTCCAAGAAGCCAGACTTATTGGGCCCCATGAGATTGGAGAAATCCCCGAGTCTGTTACCTTGAAATGCTCCTTACACTTCGAATAGACACTATCCCCCGAAGTCACCTTTCAACTGAAGAACAGGTGAATCAGAAGAGGAAAGAATGTCACCCCTGAGAACTGTGTTCCTTTCGATCATTTGCAATAAGACACCCATTGGTCAATAATTCCTCTGAAGCCTGCATGAGGACGTTGGGAGCAGGGAAAGAAGAACCATAAGGAACATAACAAGGATGGTGACACAAGGTGAAGAAGCAATGTGAAGAATATGGGTAGAAATTACTGAAGGGAGTCTATTTCACTGTGTACACTTCCACTAAAGGAAAACAAAACAGGATTGTTTTAAATAGTTAAAACAGCAAGAACAACAAAAACATTTTATGCAGTCCTTGCCCAGGCAACGGATATGAACCATTTACTGGAGCAAGGGGTCATCTAAAATCATGACCTATACCAACAACTCTAACATCTCTTATTAAATGATGGTAGCATTCTCAGTATCACAAAGAAACTCCAATTTGCGACCTCTGGCAAGATATCTGTTAGACTTTTCTGCCCTTGGTCCTAAGTGGAAGAATTTCGTAGGAGTCCTGATGACAGAGTGGTTAAGGGAACAAACGAGTTCAGTGTTAATCTCTGTCGCTCAGCGGTCGGAAAAGGATGTGTCAGTCTGCTTCTGTAAAGATGGACAACCTTGGAAATCCTGTGGGACAATTCTGCTCTAGCCTCTAGGGCAGCAGTTCTCAACCTGTGGGTCGCGACCCCTTTGGGGGTTCAAAGACCCATTCACAGGGGTCGCCTGATTCATAACAGTAGCAAAATTACAGGTATGAAGTAGCAACGAAAATAATTTTATGGTTGGGGGGGCCACCACAACATGAGGAACTGTATTAAAGGGTCGAGGCATGAGGGAAGGTTGAGAACCATTGCTCTAGGGTCCCTGTAAGTTGGGTTTGTTTTGTTTTGTTTTGTTTTTGCTCTTTCAATCCAGAAGATGGCTCCTCGCCATGTTCCTTCGCCCGTTTGCACACTTACTCTTATCAACATGCGGTTTGGGAAACAGACCATTTCAGCCCCCACATGGTCAAGTAGTCTGCAACAACGACAGCCAAAGCTGAGGTAACCTGTACCCCTCCCACTGCAGCAATAAAACGGGAACAAGTTTAATTCAAACCTTCTACCGTCCTACGCATTTCTCTCATTTTTATCTTGAAGAACAAAAAGACAACCTCATTAAAATGGTTGCTATAATTTTTAAGCTTAATAAAGGCAGCCCTAATGAAAGAACATTTGCTTCTTTGTCTTGCATAGAAAGTCATGATTCATCTGTATTCAATCCCACCTTGTTTGTTACAACGTTGCTATGACAACATTTTTGCCTTTCAAGTACCAAGTAAATTGTGGAAGAGCCCATACAAACAGGATGCTCCTATAGGTAAACACTTCATCACTGTCTGAGCAGCCATTTCACTCAGTGTGCCTATTCCCTGTCTCAATACACACAGCTCCAGGAAGATCCAATTTTTGAATTATTTCCTTCCAAGGGCATGAGAAAGCTTGGCTCCACCAGAAGAGGTCTAAATCAAAGATTTGCATTTGAATTTTTAAAAATGTTTTTCTTTTTCCATAATTCTTCTGTAGGGCTGTGACAAAATAAAAGTCTGAAAACATCAAACCAAGACATTAATAACAGTAGCTTCCTCTATTTCAAATTTCGTGGGGCAGGGGGGGCTGAAGAGGTACAAAGTGCACCTACCATCTTCATAGAAATAACACAACCCTCAGACACAGAATCTGTACTTTAAAAGTTGGTTTAATGGTAGCTTATACCTTTATTGGAACCGTATATACCTCTATGTGAGCATTGGTTGTTCACAGTAAAATTTTCACCTTCCCTGCAGGAAACCCCGGTTTCATTCTTCGTCAATGCACTCATGGGTACCCAATACCATTCTGTCATTGGGGGCAAACATGTGGCTATGATGCTAAACAGGTTTCAGCAGAGCTTCCAGACAAATGCAGAGCTGACAATCTACTTCCAAAAGTCATCAAATGAAAACCCTATGGATCACAATACTCCATTGCCCAACTGAGGGTGAAGAACCAGGCAGCATCTTATCCCATAATACATAGGTTCACTGTGAGTCAGGAAGCAACATTATGAGGGTAAGTAAAAGGCAAGGTTACAAAATCAGAGAAACTTTTATTCAACAAAAATATCAAAATCTGAAGCTGCTATTTCTCAACATATCCTCCATGTAGGACTAACATTTCTGAATACACTGTTTCATCTCTCTATCCCTTCTCCAAAGAAATCTTTGAGTTACACTATACCAAAATGGCAGTTTTAGTATTCTTCAGGTTCTAAAATTGTCCTCTTTTTCAATGTACTTTGATTGTTGAGAACAAGAAGTCTGAAAGAGCAAGATTGGGGTTGTAAGTTGAATAGCGAAAGGTTTTCCAAGGAAAATCTCATAGGACAGATCTTGCTACCATCAAAGAATGAATTGGTGCCCTGTGATGGAAAAAAAATTCCTCACAACTTTTCTGGGTTTTTCCTTGTCAATATAAGTTTTCATTTTCTTAACACTCCCTAATAAATGCCCTCTGAGCATCCTTGTGCCCTTCAAGAAAGTCTATCAAGAGTACCTTCTGAATTTACTTCTCTGCCCAGCAGATCTCCTCTGACCTCATTTTTGAGGGTACCCTAACAAGAACAAGATAAGTGTAGTGCCGATAGACTTGTCTCTAGCTATCCTGCTGGTCACAGAGGTGTATGTGAACACATTCTATATGGAATAAACCCGTGCATATATGAACTGGAACCATACGAAGAATAACGCTTGACTTATCACAGTTAACAACAACATGTGTACTTATCTAACAACCTCGCCAATTCTAAACCCTTAGTGGGCAAGATGTCTGTATTACTCATCCCTACCTCTCTGGTATCAACCAGCAAAATGTTTCCCACATGCCTATCTATGGACAAATGCATTGGAATCAACTGAAGCATTAAAAAAATACAAATTACTGGGAATTATGATGTGTTCTTCTCTGGAGGCTTGACTTGGGAAGAATTCACTTCCAAGTTATTGGCAAAATTCATACCTTTTAGATGATAGAACTGAACACCCTGGCTTCTTAGTAGTTATTGTCAGTGAGACCCTCTTTAGCTTTCGGAGACTACCCACAGTTCTCTGTCACATGGTCTTCTCCATCCATGACATGCCATTTGATACTTCAAGGCCAAAAGGTGTTTCCCTCCCTCTCCAGTCTACTAACTTACTGCCATTGAGTCAGTTCACATTCATAGTGACCCGATATAGGGTTTGAAAGCCAGTCTGCTAAGACTATGTCTTAATGTTTATGTGTGTGTGTTTATATACTATACATATATAGTTTGTCAAATCATTAAAAAGACCGGATTTACTAGTAGTAGAATAGAGACGGGTGGAACTCCAAGACTATGGCCCTTATTCATCCTGCAAATCTGGAAGCAAACTTTTTTTTTCTTTTTTAAAAAAATTATTTTATTGGGGGCTCATACAATTCTTATCACAATCCATACATACATCCATTGTGTCAAGCACATATGTACATTTGTTGCCCTCATCATTCTCAAAACATTTGCCTTCTACTTTAGCCCTTAATATCAGCTGCTCTTCAATTTTTTCTCTGTTGATCATGCTGTTCTTTTTTTTTAACATTTTATTAGGGGCTCATACAACTGTTATCCCAATCCATACACACATCAATTGTGTAAAGCGCATTTATACATCATTCTCAAAACATTTTCTCTCCATTTAAACCCCCGACATTTGGTCCTCATTTTTCCCCTCCCTCCCCGCTCCCCACTCCCTCATGAGCCCTTGATAGTTTATAAATGGGTATTTTGTCATATCTTGCCCTGTCCGACGTCTCCCTTTCTTCTTTTTTTAACAGGTGTTTTGGCACTTCATCAACCTGTCATACAATTCAATCATGTCGATGATTGTACAATCATCACCACCATCAAATCTAGAATATTTTCTTCTTCTTTGTACTCATTATTATTCATGTGATTTTTTTTTTACTCATGGCAAAATTATGCAAAAGAAAACATTCTCCAGTCCAATGACTTCTACATGTATCATTCAGTGCCATTGATGGGTTTTATTTTCTACCTCCCCTCTTTATTGTCCATCTTCTTACCTCTTACATTAAAAGATTTGTGTTTTGGTACTGGAATAAATAATTGGCCCATTAGAGCAAAAGTTAAAGAACAAAGGTAAAGAGATAAAAACTAAAGTAGTTAAATAAAGCCAATAGTTTATATTCTATGCTGGGTTTCTCTTTAAACTTCATATTTTCTTTAAAAATCTTCTAGAAATCTAGCTTTTACAATAACAGAAAATTTACTTTGATGGCATAGAGCTAAAGCTTGTTTCTTCAAATTAAAAAAATAAATATATAAAGAACTTTCATAAAATAATGAAAGAGAGCAGAGGGAAGCAAAACAAAGTGCTTGAAAACTCTACCAATTAATCAACCCCTAAGATCAATGAAATATACTAGTTTTTAAGAAATGTCCAGTCAAAAAAAAAAAAAAGAAGAAATGCCCAGTCTAGGGTCATCATTAAAAATAATAATCTTTTTTGAATTAAAAGGATAGTAAAGCAATTTTAAAATAATCTACTCATTGAACCATGACAAACACAACTTACTAAATTTATCAATCTCAGAATAAAATTTTAATGTTGTATTATAGGTAAATAATATATTAAAATATAACCTGTAAGTAACACAGACGAACAATATATTAAAATATAACCTTTAACTAACAGCAGACTCCCTCTCATAGAGACATAAAGGTAAATTCAACAATAAGCATAGCTCTTTCATTTTAGCCTGTTTCATATGAGAATGCCAAACCACTGCCAAACTACTTAAAAAGAAAGAAAGAAACCAAAATTGACCAATGGTTATGGATTAAGGAGGAAGAATTTTTGCTTAGGGAGCATTAAGTTTATGTTAATGGTGGTGGAACAATTTGTAAAAGGATAACAATAATGCTTGTACAACACAAAGACTATAATCAATGGCATTGAATTAATTATACACATAGAAGTTGTGGAATTGGACAATGTTTTGTCGTGTGTTTCTTTGCCACATTAAAAAATATAATTACATGAATAAAATGAGTACAAGGAAGAAGAAAATGTTCTAACCTTGAGAGTGGTAATGATTATACAACTCTTCTTGATATGATTGAACTATTGAATTGCATGTTATTTGGATGAAGTGTCAATAAAACTGTTTTAAAAAAGTGCCATTGAATCTATTCTGTCTTGTAGCAACACTTTAGGACAGAGTAGGGTTTCTAAGACTATAACTTTTTATAAAACTATAACAGTTTTATCTTTTTCATGCAGATTGACTTGTGGGCTTACAGTACCAGCTTTGCAGTTAGCTTCGTAACACTTAGCCCACTGCACCATCTGGGCTTACTACAAAGCTACATAGTAGGCTAGAAAATAAATATTTGATCTACTCTATAATCTCTACTAGTTGTCATTAAGTCAACTCCAAATGTATCAACAGTCTGTGCCTCTGTGCCAAGTGCTGGGCCGTATGAGTTCAATAAACCAGAAGAAATAGAGAAAAGATAAACCAACCGAAAAGCAAAACACAAAGTGTCTCCGAAGCTGTGGGAGCAAGATCAGCCAGTCCTACAGTACCTTGACATTGAACTACTTAAAAACATGGAGGACAACCTGAAATACTTAAGAAAATCAGGTCAGAGTAGAAGGATAGTTTTGTGTTTTTTAATGGATGAGACACACCAAATTCCTCAGGCTATAAAACTTTACCAATCTATGAGCTTCACCAATTTGTGTTCGTACTTGAACCAATGCATATTCTCTCTCTCTCTCTCTCTCTCTCTCTCTCTCTCTCTCTCTCTCTCTCTCTCTCAACTCACAGAGACCCTATAGGAGAGAGCAGAAATACTCCCTAAAATTTCTGAGACTGAAAATCTTTACTGGAACAGACAGCCTCATCTTTCTCCTGCTGGCTGAGTAGTGGGTGAAATGCAGACACTGGTTGGTTAACAGCCCAACGCTTAGTCCACTGTGCCACCAGGACTCCATGGCTAACCACAAGACAACGTAGATTCAAACCCACCACCCACTCTGAGGGAGAAAGATAGCGCTGACTGCTCCTATAAAGATTTATATCCTTGAAAACTATGGAGCGTCTCTATGAGTCGGAATAGACTCAATGGTTTAGTTTTTTGTTGTTGTTTAGTCTTAGGATGTGTGTCAGAGTTTACAATTGACTATGTGGTATTAGATGTGCATTGCAATAAAAACACAAACTTTAAGCAGGAGTGCATGGCTCATGTCAGTGTGACTAGAAGGTAATAAACAATTTTTTTGAATAGTGCCCTGTCTAAATACCTGACACCATCTTTTAGATAACTTTACCATAACATCAGCTCAAGAACACAAGTCAATTTCATTGATCTTTTGCTTTACACATTATGGCACTACACGAACATAGCAATACTTGAGGGCTATACAGGGTTAATAGAAACTGCTCAGTGGCACCCATTCAAGTGACACCTCAGACATACTTATCATACCTTACTTAGGTCAGCCTCTGCAGGAGTCCTTGACTACAGCAGGCAAGAAATCACTTGGGGGAAAGGCTGCTTTTTCCTTAGACCTGCTAATTCGATTGCAAGGAAGGCAGGCACATAAGCCAGCCCAGGGGTCAGGCAACTGTTCGTGCCTCGCTCTACCTTCTGAGGAAGCAGCAAATGACCACAGGGCTCTTTGACATCAGGGACTCCTGAAGAAAACAAGTCCCAGGACCTCTGGGACCAGCACTCCATTAACTCCATTCCCAAAGCACATGTGTAGCATGCACAGTTCAGCCCCTAACTAAATTACGGCTCTGGAGAAGGCCCTGAAGCTGGAACAGGAGGGAGGGGTTTGATCTGCCGAACAGAACAATTAAACAAGGGTGTGCCGAGATCCTGATAGTTCCATCAGTAAGATAATGAGTTGACATATACTTAATCAATTACTATTTATTCAACCCCTTTCTAACCAGTGAGATGTTTTTGTTTGTTTGGCTGTTTTGATTTTTACTCTTTTGGGGCCTAACAAAGGATATATCATATTCATATCAGTAACCATAGGTTTCAAATGGCAGGGGAGTCAAACAAGCAGAGTTTGAAAGAACTTCCCCCACCTTATGAACCTCCTTACCCACCTCCCTCACCACCAGCTCAGACTCAAATCTATAAACAAAGCAGCATTAAACTTGCCATAATGTACATAACTATCCAAGAGGCTTGTGAACAAAGTGGCCATGGTGGCATTGAGTAATGACAGTAGTGGCTGGGGAAAGTGGACCTGGTATCAACAGAACATCTCATCCTATCTGGTTGATTATTAAGCTCTCTCTCTACTGAGGTGACTCTTTGGTAAGTAGTCATATGAGATGCAAATTATCTTCTCTTCTTTTGTCCATTCAAAGATGTGTATCCACATGCCTTTTCCCCATCCTTCTTGTCACCAATTTTTTATCATGTTCTTTCCAAGCTCTTGGCCATGCAATCAAACCATTGTCCACAGGCCATAAATCACCCCTCCCCGACAAAGTGGGCAATCAGGCCCAGTGTTCAAAGTTCTGCTAATTGGGAGGATTGCCCTTCACTATCTTCCAAGGGGATCCCAGAGAGGGGTTGTAGTGCTGCTGTTATATCATGGCATTGTTCATTGCTGTAGACATATGTGAATGCTGCACAATAAATAAGCAAGCCTAAAGAAGTAGTGATGCCTTTGAATTAAGATGTTGTGAAGAAATTAAAATTTACCAAGCACTTCCAGAAGTATGAGCACATCTGTGTTAAAAGAAGTACAGTTAGAATGCTGCTTAGAAGGGAGGGTGGCGAGAATTCATTTACATACTTTGGACAGGTTTTCAGGAGGAGCCAATTCCTTGGAAAAGAACAATTAAAATTACCATGGCTTGACTCAAGTGTACCTTAGTCCTCAAAGCAACATCTTTCCTTTTAAACACTTTTGTAAAGAGGTCTTTTGCAGAAGATTTGCCCAGTGAAGTATCTCATTTGATCTCATAGATATTGATTATGGATCCAAGTAAATAAACATAAAATCCTTGGCAATTGCAATCATGATGTCACTTGTTGGTCCAAGGTTTTTGTTTCCTTTATGTTGTAGCATATTGCATAGGGAAAATTGTAGATTTTGATCTTCATCAATCCTCTTCACTTTCAGCAAGCAAGGCTGTGTCAGCTGCATATTCTCCAAATAGTCCAGTATCTCAGATTATTTGTTCCATATACAGATTATTTAAGTATGGTGAATGGATAAAACCTTGTTGTATATCTTTCTGATTTTAAATTACAAAATACCCATTTGTTCTATTAGTATGACTGCCTCTTGGTCTATAAACCGATTCCACGTGAGTACAATTAGCTGTTCAGAAATGGGAATTCTTGGCAATATTATATATAATTTATTACAACCACATAATTAAATGCCCTTGTATAGTCATTAAAACACTAATAAACATTTCTGGTGTTCTCTGCTTTCGGCCAAAAATCCAACTGACAACAATGACTTCTCACATTTTATATCCTCTTCTGAATCTGGCTTGAATTTCTGGCAGCTACACATTAATGTACTGCAACTTTTTTAAATTTATCTTCAGTAAAATTTTACTTTGATGGGATACTGATGATATTGTTAGATGTGGTAGTTATATAATCTGTTGTCAATTTGAGAGGATTAAGAGTGAATGGGGTGGAGTTTAGCCTGTCAATTAGATCTCAGCTTGATGACGTCATTTGGAGGCGCTAAGGAGATAAATAGCTCCCCGGAGGAAGGACACAGGTTCACTCCCTGGGAGACATTTCTGATGAGAAGCCACATGAAGCTACCCTGATTCAGCCAGAGCCCTGGAGCAGAAAGAGCTACATGGAGACCCCTGCCAGCACTGAGATGCTTCCACCACCACTGGATCCAGACTTCCCACCCACTGGCCTGTGGTCTTCCTACATTCGGCATCATTGCATGTGTTGTGTGCATCTGATGAGGACTTTATAGATTGGTATTGGACACATGGGTTACTATCAGACTTATGGACTTGATATGGACTGAACTGGGATGTTTTCTTAATGTACAATTACTCTTTATATAAAGCTCTTTCTTATACACAAATGAGTGTCTATGAATTTGTTTCTCTAGTCTACCCAGACTAAAACATTAGACACTTTCCACATTCTGTTGGGTCACCTTATTTTTGAATGGGCACAAAGATGGATCTCTTCCAGTCATTGGCCAACTAGCTGTCTTTCAAATTTATTGACCAAGAGGAGTGAGCACTTATAGCATTGCATCTATTTGTGGAAACATCTGTTAGTATTCCATTAATTCCTGCAGCCTTGTTTTTTGCCAATACCTGCAGTACAGCTTGGACTACCTCAATGCCATTGGTTCTTGATCACATGCTACCTCCTGAAATGGTTGAACATTGACAAATTCTTTTGACATGGCAACTCTATGTATTCCTTCCATCTTCTTTTGATATTTCCTACCTCATTAATCCTTCAATATTAGAACTCAAGGGGAGATTAGGATTTTACTTCAGTTGGTCTACTTTAACCAGGTGAACCTTTTTTTTTAATTCTCTGAAATCACAGGTGAGTTAACAGAGATTAAGAACTCTTGTTTCTGAAATAAAAAGAAAAGCTTGATTCCTAGTTCTATCTCATTACTGTATATATCATCTTAGACAACTTAATTTCCCTCTCTGAGTCTCCATATGTTCATCTGGAAAATAAAGACATACCTAAGAGGATTGTCATGGAATAAACTGTTGCCAGCTCCATGCCGGGGTCTACTCTCCGCAAACCCCGGGAAAGAAAGGACTCTTACCCGGGTTTATCTGGCCTTGCCTATAACCAAATTTTGAACCCAAGAGTTGGTGCATTCATTGGGGCAGGGGTGGAGAGGAGGCGGGGGTTATGTGTAAAATACAATGGATCCTAATGCTCAGGAAACAGGTGTTAAAGTAGCCTAACAGTCTAAGCTGTAAACCTATCATCAAAATGATTCAGACATGAGATAATTTTCAGAAATCTTCTGACTACAGAAAGAACAGCAAGGCACAATTTTTTGGAAGCATAACAGAGATTTTGCACTGTGGAATCAGCCCATCATCAGTGAGGGAAGGAGTTGGACTGCTTGTTACAAAGGCCTCACACACTTAATAGTCTAGAATTTTAACACTGGATTTACTTATAAAAAATATAAAGCTGTCCTTTGACTGCAACCATATGGTTGAATGGTTTAATACTATGACAAGCCCATCAAAACTCTCCTATGTCTCCCATCCTTATCATAAACTTATTCAAAAATCCTGACAAATTCCCAACCAAATGACAAGAAAATTTTGCAAACATAAAACCACTCCCAAGGAGTAAGGATTATAGAATTTTGAAATGTGAAGACAACATCTTGCAACTGCTGCCATCATTTATAAATTTCGTTTTCTTTTTATTTAATCCAAAATTTTTCAGATGCTACCAAATTTGTATTTACTATGCCAAAGTTATGTGAATTTTTTAAAATCATTTTATTGGGGCCTCATACAATTCTTATCACAATCCATATATACATCCATTGTGTCAAGCACATACGTACATTTGTTGCCACCATCATTCTCAAAACATTTGCTTTCTACTTGCGCCCTTAATATCGGGTGCTCATTTTTCCCCTCCCTCCCCACTCCCTTCCCCCTCATGAACCCTTTTATGTGAATTTTTTAAAGAAAAATTTCTCTCATTTAAACTACAGGCCACAAAAAATCTAAAATTGGAAGTGAAAACAGAACGGGAAGAAGGTTTTCAATCTCTGTCTCAAAAGTCCTCAAAGACCTTTTATCCATAAATGGCAAGTTTCCGGGGCTTCCTAAATAAGCCCTCTTCTCTACCAGCTGCCCAAATTAACTCCATTACATTCATAAAAGCATTTCTCTTGTTTAACCAATGAAATGGTTAATTAATTAAGTGTCCGTAAATGGTTAACTGTTTCTCTGAGTGCTTAGAATCGCTCAGGGCACCGCACCTCTGCTGAGTCTCACAAAAGCTGGGAGTCCTCTTCATAGTCACAGGGGTGTGATGGAGGGAGTTCTTTGACCTTCTGCATCCAGGGCATCAGAGACATTGCTTTGGGAACAGGGGATGGCGGGGGGGCGGGGAGATGAGGCAAGGAGTAGGGGATGTCATAGGGGTCCCCAATGTGAATGCTGCCCCTAAAGCGCTTCTTTCTGGGCCAGGGAAGCTACCTATCACTGTGCAAAGTGCCAGCCCACTCCCTCCGCCCTGTCCAACCAGAATAAGTGGTCGTGTCTTGGCAGAAAAGGCATGCTGATGGGCAAGAATAGCCAAAGACACAAGCTCCAAAGAGGTGATCCAGGACTAGAGCCTAAAACTGAACAGCACTATTTCAGTCATCAACAGAAACTGTTTCCAGCTCACCAGTCTACTCCATTCTTTTACTACCTCTTGTTTACAGAGTCCTTGCCTGGTAAGCTGAATTATCATTTTCCAGTTCAAAATTCTATCTATGTAAAGGTTTACAAAATATGCCAGCAAAGGGAAATTTTCAACTTTGTTCTTTTCAGCTCACTGTGTGATTAACTGCAAGACGAGATCGAATCAACCGCCCTGCCTTTACCCATAACTGCCTCGAACTGATTTTAACACTTCCAGAATGGTTTGAGGAACAAGACAATAATTTTAGTAGCAATTTTAAGTTTGCGGGGGGG
>NW_022111329.1:1208543-1221176 GCF_000313985.2 Echinops telfairi | reverse complement strand
GTGGCGGTTCATTAATCCAAGAAAGAGTCAAAACAAATATGGGGGGGGCAGTGTAAGTCCCAAGACAACACTTTTTCTTTTTCTTTTCTTTATTAATGTTCCTTTTTATTTATTTGATATCTACAGGTTGGAGGCAAGAAGAAAGGAGTCAAGGAGAGAATACAAGAAGGAAATAGAAGTAGGAGGAAGGAAAGGAATGGAAAAGGAGAGGGAGGTAGAAGGAAGAGGAAGAAGGAAGGAAGTAGAATAAGAGAGTACATGAGGGAGGATAAGGGAGAGAAGGAAGAGAAAAAGGGGGAAGAAAGAGGAAAATAGGAAAAAGAAGCCAGCGAGGGGAGAAGGAATAAAGGAGAAAGAAGGTAGGGAAGTGAACAGAGAGGAAAGAAGGCAAAGTGGAGAAGAAGGAATAGAGGGCAGGAGGAAGAGGGGATAAAAGAGGGAAGAAAGGGGAAAGAAGAAAGGAAAAGGAAGAGAGGAAGGAGGAAGGGGGGAATAGAAGACAGAGGAAATAAGGTGAGAAAAGGAGAGAAAGAAGCCAGGAAAGAAATAGAAATAGGGAGAAAGGAGGGCTGAAGGGAGGATGAAGGACTGAGGGAAAGAAGGAAGGAAATAGAAGAAGTGAGGAAGTGAGGAGAAAAGGGGAATAATCAGAGAAAAAAGGAATCTAAAAGGTTATATATACATAATCACTAATTTTCCTTCTCTAATGAACCCAACTTTTACACAGGGAGAGAGGGAGAAAGAAGTTAGAGAAGAGGACGATGAGTGGGTAGGAGGAAAACAGGAGGAAGGGAGATAGGCAGAAAGAAAGGATGAAGGGAGAAAAAGGGAAGGGAAGAGGGAAGCACAGAGGGAGGGAGGCAAAAGAGGAATAGAAGGAGAAAGGAAAGGAAGGAGTGGGGAGGGAGGAAAGGAAGAAGAAAGGAAGAGAAGATTCGGGAAGAAGGGAGGGAGAAAGAAAGGAAGGAAGGGGAGGGAGAAACAATGGAAAGAAGGAGGGAGGAAGAAGGGAATGGCAGAACCTTGCCTGCAGGACTAATATATGTCATAAGAAAACAAGGAGAGCATTAAGATAGTAAATATATGGTCGTCCTGGGCCACCATTCATTGGACACCTTCAAATCAAGAGATGCAAACCAAAGTCCAGTGACCGCCAATTCCATAACCTTGGGATAGCAGTCATCTGCTTCTCAAACTAGAGCATTTCATGTCATTTGCCCATCTTATTTTTTAATGTGGAAAAGGTATTTAATTGTAATAGAGGCCAGTGTACAGTTTTAAGGGTAATTACTTCTTTATTTTTTTTTTTTTTGGATTTTTTTTAATCAATTTATTGGGGCTCATACAATTCGTCACAATACATAGATCAATTGTGTAAAGCACATCTATAATTTACTTCTTTATAATAGAGATAACCAAGAGGAGTTTCAGGATTAGATAAACCTTTTCATAAAGCAATAAAACACTTTGAAAATAATAAAGCAAGAAGTAGGTAGACTGAAGTAATGTGTAATAAAAGTATAGTATGGCAGAGTTAAAATCTGTACTCTGTGGAATTGAGCAACCCGTGATGTGTGAGTCACAGCACAGACATACAGCTTTCACAGGGAAGAGGAAACATTATGTTAGACGCAGCTAAAGCATCACCATAGTACAAAACGTTCTTGGTCTACATACAAAACCTCTTTTTCCTTCTTTTTTTTTTAATTACTTTAGAATAATCTCCTAGGGAGGAAATGAGTACAGGAAGTATTTTAGAAACCATACGCATGGATCCCAAAAAACATTCATGTGAAATCCAGTGCCTTAAAGTGCTTGCATGTGGAAATCATGACGGCAGGCACAGGATATGGGTCCACGTCCCCTCTATGAAATTCTCCAAAAAGCAGAGATTTTGTAAATTCAAATTACCTCATAAGCTGCTCCTTCTAAGACCATTGTCACTCCAATAAGACTACCTGCTAGCTTACTTCACTTCAATGGTCTAGAGACTAATAGTCTGTCCACAATCCCCTCACCTCTTACTAACTTTCATCATCTCCATGGGAAAAATACCTATGTAAATGATGCGCTACGTATTTTGCATGCTTTTAAATTTGCCCATCTTTTAATTGGGTTTTTTTTCTCATAGAGGTGCTGCAAATTCTATAGTTTCAGTAATTCATCTTTGTCCATTGTGTCATTGCTAAAGATTTTTTCCCACTCTGTGAGCTCTCATTTTATTCTTTTGATAAAGCGTTTTGATGTGAGGTGTTTTATTTTTAATAAGTCCCAGAAAGTTTTACCCTATCAACAACCCAAATTGTTCACATAAATAGAGTTTAATATGTACAATTCAACAATTCATGTGTTGTAGTCTGAAGCCAGCCTATACTTGCATGATTTTTTTCAACTATGCTTTAAATATTATATCATTGACTGAATTAATGACACTATCAATAGAATTACCTTATACCCCTGGGGATGATTTATAATGTTCTCTATCATAAAATGATAATGATGCCTCCAAGTGAGCCAGAGACATATATAAATAATAGACATATGAATAGATTTTGGGTTTGCACTTAATTCTAGCCCCAATCTAAGAACTATTACTTCTTGTGACGTGGCCCTTTTCCATACTCTCCTTCATGAAGAGATCACTGAAAATATGAATGCCATACAAAGTATCATGCCATACAAAGTATCATGAAGAAATTAGATGATGCCCAGCTACCAAAAAGAATAGCATCTGAGGTCTTAAAGACTTGTCTTTAAACAAGCAGTTATCTTTGTCTGCCATCAATTAAGTCTGCATAGAAGAAGCACACCAGCCTGTGGGATCTAAAAGTTACTCAGTCACTGCCATCGTGAGTCGATTCCGACTCATAGTGACCCTGTAGGACAAAGTAGAACTGCCCCTTTCTACTCTTTCCAGGAATAGAAAACCCCAACTTTCCCCTTCAGAGTGGCTGGTGGTTTCAAACTGCTGACCTTATGGTTAAGCAAGTAACTACTACAATAAATAACTACTACACTAACAGGACTACCAGTTTGCATCCAAATCAGGATGGAATGGTATCAGAGCTTAAACTCTGAATAGCCTATTTGCATAAGTCTATGGATGACAATAGAAGTTCAAAATCCATTTGCAGGGTCCCCACATGGATTAATCCTCCAGTAAATCCTCTCTGAGCATAGTCCATGGATGTAAATAGCCTTGCCATCAGACATCATTGTAAAGTCAATTATGGCTGATGTAGTTAGGTTAAAATACAACACCTTATCATTTAACCTCCCTTTTGATTCATTTTAAAGGTGACTCAGTGTTTAATATTTTCTGCTTCATTTTCTATTGAGATTTTTCTAGGTTTTATCTAGTTGGAAGTACGAGGAAGAAGAGGAAGGTGCAAAAGGAAGGGAGGGAGGAAAGGAGAAAGAAGGGGAGGATGGAAGAAGAGAGAAAAGGAGGGAGGAAGAAAAGGAAGGCCATAGTATTTGTAGTCTCTCTTAGATGATGAATAGCATACATATGTTTATAATTTCTGTGGTGTATGTATATATATGTATGTATACAGTATATATATATGTCCAATTATATATGTATAATTTCTTTTTTTGTACTTGAGACCTCCCACCAGCTCGGACTTTCTAGCAAACAGAACATTTGAATTAGGATGAGTAAGAACAGACATTTCTTAGTGTGGAGAATCTGGTTTGCTTAGCCCTGTACACCCTTGTCTTGGGCAATATCTGTCTCTAAAAAGCTTAATGAAAGCTAACCAAGTCTTTGGGCAGAACAGATTTGGATGTAAATAAAATGTGAACTCTCTGTTTTGTTTTGATTTCAAGAAAAAAAATTCATATGGGACTATTGTTTTTCATGTGGATTTTAAAGGGCTTTTTTTCATTCTTGATTATCCATACCTCATGTTTCCTCTTGTTTGACAAAATCGTAGGTGAGTGGGGGGTGGTGGAGATTTTCAAAGTTTCATAAAATATTAGCAATAGAACGGAACATCAAAAGGCATCTATTGGGCCACCCTCCTCATTTTAGCAAAAAGGGAACATAGACCCTGAGCGTGTGTGACTTGGGACTACATTCAAAAACATAAACATCTAAATAACTCTTAAGGACAAAGGAAGCCTCTTAAAAGTGGTTTTTTCATGTCTCACAGCAAGCATCAGGAATGCCAGGTAAAAATCATTCCATAGCGATGAGGTTACCCAACGGTCCCAAATCCACATAAAGTACTAGATATGGGAATCCTCCCCTGGTCTTGTTTCCCTCCCTCTTCCTGAGCACTAGTTCAATGTTCTAATGAAGCCCTTCCAGATGGAGTGATGAGTCAAAACAATAGGATGCCCAGTGGTTCAGGCTCTTTCAAAGTACCCTATGCACTATGTCCACTTCAGCTAAACCCTCTTAACTTGCAAGAGATAGGAAGCTTTCGTGAGGGCTAATAGCATACGTAAGCACGGTAAAGAGAAGGGATTATTTTTGAAAGGTAATGGAGAGCACGCTCAAATCAAAGCAAACGCCAGCTGGCCCCGCTCCCTGTAGACATGACGCAGACCATAAATGGCCTGTCTGGGGCAGATGGGGTAGTCTAGGGGAGAGAGCACAAAAGGGGAGACCTCTCAACAGAGTTCTATTATATTTTTTTGCAAAGGTAAGAGACCTCTTTTTTAAATCAGAACCTAGAGTTTCAACCTCCATAACAAATAAGCCATGACATTAATCTGAAAATATCATCTCTTTTTTTTTTAAATATCATCTCATCACCCCTTAAATAAACAATGGTCAACAAAATGAGGTGAGTTTTCTCTTTAAAGAAAGACCTTTTTCTTTTTCTTTCTTTTTTTTTTAAAAAAAGATGCTTTTGGTTTAATAGCTCAACTTTAGCTGATGGAAACAATTAAAACATGTGGAAAATTTCTCATTTCAACAGATTTTTGTTCAAAATTTGAACTCCTGCTGCAAAGGGAAACCAAACAGTAAAGATGTTTACCTTGTTTGGAGCTAAAAATGAAGTTTCTTTTCCTCAAATGAGGCCAAAGAGTCTCAGTTTACAATGCCCCAATTACCCACACTGACAGCCTAAATTTCATAAACCAAAGCCCATCAAGCCCTACCTACTTTCTTCACCCCCTCAGCTTGCCCTTTCTGCCCTCTGCTTCCATTTGATTCT
Source organism: Echinops telfairi (assembly GCF_000313985.2). Taxonomy (NCBI): domain Eukaryota; kingdom Metazoa; phylum Chordata; class Mammalia; order Afrosoricida; family Tenrecidae; genus Echinops; species Echinops telfairi. Next base: position 1,216,005 of record NW_022111329.1, on the reverse strand, counting down.
GGATCATGCTTCTAGGGATTTTTCCCAATGAGGCAGCTGTGGTGGAGCACTGCTCACAGGAGTTACTCTTGCCATTTATACTATATCAAATTCATTAGCACACTTCATTGACAAGTGTAATCATGTGTTCATTTTTTTTATTGTTGACTGTGCTAATGGGCAAAGTAAAAATGAGTAAAGTTTTTCTGTACTTCACATCAAATCTTTGTTATTTAATCTATGCTTTCAAAAACTAGGAACAATAAACTGTTATTCAAGCACTCCAGAATATTGCACCCTAAGTTATAAAGCAGGCTGTTCAACCATGTGAATCAGATGCAAACATTACAAAAAGTTCTAAATTAGTGATTTTCTATTTAGGAGGAAAACCTATCTCTTGAGCATTATGGTCATGACATGGTACATTTTTGATTACATCATTAAGAATCTAATTATGTTTGAAATGTCGATTAATTGTCATTAAACCATTAATCAATTTGGCAAGGACATTTCAACAACAGAGTGGTCCCTTTATTGCTCCATAATAAGACTGCGCCCATAATCAGAAGCAGCTTATAGATAGAAATGCCTCCTCCCTCCAGTTAATTCAAATAGAAGATTTTGTAAGTACTTTTGATTGATGGGATGGTAAATAATATTTAGACTAAAAGTTGAAGTGGATTGATTAAAAGCAATTTTTCTGTTTTGCACAATAAAAAGATGAACTCCATGGTTCGCTGAGCCAATTTTCAGAACAACCTCTCCTCTCTAATTGCTGCCAGGCTAATGTAGTAGAAGCCGAATCCTAGGAAGTAGAGAAATCCATTTACCCGGCCGTGACATTTAAGTAGCAAGCACAAGTAGTGGATTTTCCCATTACCCTTCATTTCAGCCCTCCTACATTCCACCTGTGACCCTTATGCGATGAAGGCAATATGCTTTCATACAATTTGGTAACTCTAACAAAGGTCCACTTCAAAATGTTTGAGAGCCTACTAAAAACGTTTTTTAGGAGAGCATAATTAAGTTCATAACCAATCTCACTAATTCCTGGTAATGTATTGGGGAAAACAAATTATTTGATAAACACTCTAATAAATGCACATCTTCCCCAAGTTTTTTTAAAAATAGCAAATTTCCTCTATCACAAATAACACAGTGCTTGTCACCAACGGTTCCAACCTTGCACTTTTCTTTAATAGTAAAAACCAGGCAATTTCTTTGGATACAGAAAGAGACTTCTTTGTTGTGTATCTTACCAAAAAAAAGGAAGCATCTTCTGGAAGGATCCGTATTGAAATGTAGAACAAAAATGAAAAGAAACTCTATAGTGTTATTTTTTTCACAACTCTCCTTTTAAAACACTTTCAGCCAGCTAAGTTAGCATCAAACTGACACAGAAAAGCTCCCCAAAGTATATCTTTCTAGAGTAAAGTCTGTCTTCCCAGTGTCTGGAATGGTGTTAGCTGTCATGGTCTTGGCTCCAGACTTTAGGCGCCTCTTGCACAACAAAACAATATGCATCATCCCAATGATGAGTTGAAAATCAGACCCCTGTGATCCACAGGGTTTTCAGTGGTTGATTTTTAGAAAGAGATAACTGATTACTTTCCCAGTTCATCTTTTCTGGGAACTCCATAAAGCCTGTTCAGTATCATAGGAACAGGCAAGTTTGCCCAGACAAGTCGTAGCTGTACATGAGGTATATTGGCTAGGAGTGAACTTAGTCACAGAGGCTCTGGCATAGAAGGGGAGAATTCACTGGGCCATCAACGTTACCTTTCTCAGTGTAGTGGAAGGCTCATGAATGTTTGCTGAATGAATGAGTGATAAGTGATTATAAGGCCTTTGGACTTTAGTAATGGGAAGGAGATCAAAGCATTATTTTTAAATGAAGCAAAGTAATTTGATTCATTTAATTTTTATTTTCCCTCCAATAAATTGTTATTGACCTCTAAAAAGAAGTAATAAAAAAGGAAAATTCAGAATTTTTTATCTCCAATAGAAATTTCTTCAGTAATTCATCAATACAACACTTAAAATAAAAGCATTCTCTTCTGGATTGAATGCAGAAGCTGATCCCATAAAACATCAGTCTCAAATGTAACATCTTCTTCAGTGTTAAACAACTGTTCAATACAAAAAAAAATAGTCTTTGGAAAAGTTGTTATTTAAAAGTTAAATGGTTTACCCTTTCCTTTATTTTATTATTTTCTTAAATTGCTAAATGATTTATCTGTCATAGTTTTTTCTAGTGTAATTTTAATAGCTTGGATATTAAAACCATCAAGTTGGAGGCTAGAGAGAAAAATGCCAGCCTCACTTTTTAATAATAGCAGTGCACCCAAAGGAACTTAAATGCAGTAAAGAATACTTGGGTGCTTTAACAAGTACATTTTAAAAGCAATTTGATATGCCAGTCTTGAGCTGAAAACAATTTTCAAATAGGTACCTCTTCACAAAGTAGTGATTTGAACTGACATGATTTGATACTGTGAATTGTTTCTGCAAAGTAATTCCCACAGGGTAGCAAAGTATGTGCTTAGAAGGATTTACATTACTGTAGATTCATTTTTTTCTCCACCATTAAAGAAGAAAACTGCATATTCATAATTGACTCGCAGTTTTTCAGCAACCATCAAGAAGTTCACCACTGTAAGAAGCATTGACATTAGATACCATAAACAAAAACATCATGTTTAATGATCTGTGCCACTGAGTTGTATTAAAATACAGGAGAATAGAGAGGAGTGGGCAGCAAAATGGATGAAACAAATATAGGTACAATACTTGCATTCCAGAATTTTCCTCTGAGATTGTGCATTAAAATTAAGATTGCTCCAAAGGATACAGAAGGAGTCTAAAACCAGTCCGTTCTCGGCATAAAATTACCATGATTAGAACGAATCAGTTGTCACTAAGTCTAGGATGTGAACTAGAGGAATGATGACAAGATGTCCACCACCTGGGCAGCTGAGACTATGCAGTATAATGGGTTGTAAGAACAATGGAATGATACTTTCCATCTTAGAGCTGAGGCACAGACTAAACCAACCCCACTGCTGTTGAGTAAATCCTTACTCACTATAACTAAAATTTTTGGCAACGACTAGGGAGTGCTTCCAATCCTGCATCGGTTTGTTGAAATATTTCCATTGGTATTCTGTCAATTCCTGGAGATTTGTTTTTCAGTAATACCCTCGGTAGAAGATGACGAAGAGGGATAAGGAAACAAGAGGATGATCAAGACAGAATGGGGGCTAATAAGTACAAGGTACACGAACCCAGAGGATCACCAAGCTGTTCATCATGCACCCCTTTACAACTAGTTGTGTCTGACTCCTGAACAACACTGAATAATACCCAGGGGCTGCAAATCTAAATCAAGTAAAACCTAGAGGCTCAGGTCTTAGAAAGAGGTCCCATTCCTTCAGACATGGACCTTAGGTCTCAGCTTTATCTATGTCCATTTGCCAAGGCAGTTGAGTCTATGTGAAATGAAAAAAGGGAACTTGCTAGCACCACTGGAGGAGTAGTTGGAAGGGTACTGGGGTAGCAGAGTCAGGAAGGAAGTAACTTGGGTGCCTGATACCTATTTTAAATATTCAGCCACATAAATTATATTGAGCCCCAGACTTTGTTTTGGAAGAAAATTAAATTGGATCTAAATAATTGAAGACAAGTGGAGAAAATATTTTAATAAAACTTTGTCATTTGACTCACAGTTCCTTGAGCAGCATCAGTTCATAACCTGAACATGTTTGTGCAGCCTTTTAACTGACTGAGACAGTTAAAGTTTTTTGTGCCAACCTGGATGATAAAAACATGGGGTTAATTGAAGGGCAGAGAGATAAATGGCTTGGTGATCCTCACCTTTCTAGTTCTCAGGTCCCTTGCTATCTGATGGTCAGACCAGGGTGAAGCTGCCTTAGCCAGTTCCCTGCTTCAGCTGGCAAGGCTCACTTCCTGCAAGACATCCCTGAGGAGAAACCACATGGACTTATCCCAGTGCAGCTCTGGGTGCTGGAGCAGCCGTGTGGAGAACCCTGCCAGTGCTGAGATGCTTACACATTCACTGATTTGGCTTTCCTCCTGCAGTTGGCATCATTGTGTGTGTTTTGTAAGATGGAGAAGAACTTTGGTGTCAGACATATGGGTTAACGTTAGACCTATGGACTTGGGCAGCACTGGGTTGGGATGTTTTCTTAATGTGCACTTAACTTTTATATAAAACTCTCTCTTCTACATGAGTTTCTGTGGATTTGTTTCTCTAAAGTACTCAGACTAACACACTGACTAAAAAGCTGATCATATTTATAAAAAGTACGTTCATCCATCTTTCCTATCTTAAATTGCCCATTCATTTCCTAAGTCATTATCAACTGTCTTTAAATTAACAATGGGCACCGGAAAAATAAAATGCCATACATTTAAATAACAAGTACACAGAGCCTTTTACTATTTTTAATTGAAGTAAAATTCATATAAAGTTAACCATTTTAGTGTGTTTAATTCCATAACATTTAAGGCATTCATAATGTGCAACCATAAACTCTATCTAGTTCCAAAATATTTTCATGACCTCAAAAAGATATCCCTGTACCCATTGTATGAGAGTTCTGAGCACCAGGTTTGCAGAAGACTACAGCTTACAATAACAAAAAATAACAAAACAAACTCACTGCCATCCAGTCAATGCTGACTCATAGTGAGTCCCTGTGGGCTTCCCAAGACTGTAGAAAGCCCAGTCTTTTTGCAGCAGGGGTGCTGGTGGTTTTGAACTGCTGACCATGTGGATCGCAGGCCATATAAATTCAGTTTCAAAAGAGCTCTTTCTAACTGATGCTATGAAAAGGTTGCCCTCAGAGAAAATGTGTTTGCTGTTACCCACCACCTGACCAACCCAGTGGGGGGCCAGTCTCTAGCTCAGGTTCTAACTTAGGCATGCCTTTGATGGAAATTAGGTTACAAGGGTCACATTATGAATCATGCTCTAATCAAGATAGTCAGAGGGGCCAGAATCAACACCGTTAACTTTTCTAAATTACAATAGTATGTGTATACCCTTTATGGTGCCTTTCCCTCTTCCATAGTCCCACCAGGGACTATGATGAACTAATTTGCGGGCACTGAAAATTCTGTGACATTTTGCTTTGTTTCCCATGTTCTATATAATTAGCCATGTGACTATGAATCATTCAGACATTATATGGTCTTCTGCTAATGGTCTCCCTCATTTGGATTATTTGTATTTGTCTAGATCTTTTTCCTGTTGAAGACTTAATAAAGGGACCTCTGTAAAATATCTTTAAATTGGGGGGTGGGGCTTTTTTCTCCTAAAATATAATAAAGCACTTGCCCCTCTATTTTCCCTTCTCTACATTCCTTGGCAACCACCAATCTGCTTGCTGTGTCTATGGATTAACCTATTGTGGACATTTCATTTAAATGAAATAATACATGACCTTTATGTCAGATTACTTTCACTTATTCACATTTAATCAAACAGTGGCAGTTACAGAATCTCATGTCAACTTGCAAAGGAGTGGAGTCTAGCCTGTCAATCAAGTCACAGCTTGATGACCTCATTTGAGGTGTGAAAGAGATAAATATCTCACTGGAGGCCAGACCCACACTCTCTGCTTCATTTTCCTGCTGACAAGCCACATGGAGCTACACTGATGCAGCCAGAGCCCTGGAGCTGGAGGAGCCACATGGAGACTCATGCCAGTGCTGAGATATTTCCACCGCCACAGGATCCACAAAACTTTTCATCCACTGGCCTGTGATCTTCCTGCATTTGGCATCACTTCAGGTGTTGCGTGAGTCTGAAGAGGAATTCATAGACTGATATTGGACATATGGGCTAATATCAGATTTATGGACTTGAATTGGACTAGGCTGGGATGTTTTCTTAATATACATTTATTCTTTTATGTAAAGCTCTTTCTTATAAACATATGTGTTTCCATGAATTTGTTTCTCTAGCCAACCCAGACTAACACATAAATCTACATTATTCGATTGTAAATTAGATATTTGTAGGGACACTGGTAATTGCTCCAAACTGGCTGCACTTCAGCTTAGCAGGTATTCCCCATGTCTCCTTGGGTCCACCTGGAGGACACCCTCCCACACAAAGATAGGCAGGACAAATTACAGCCAGAGGCATTGTGACTGCTACTTCTTCCTTCACCCTTATCAGAAAGGTACAGTCTGGTGCACACAATAGTAGCAACATAGCAATGCCTTTCAGTTATCTATCATCATGATGGTTATGGTTTCAGTAGGCCACTTCATTCAAAGTTGTTTAAGAGCCACACAATGACCTCCATAGTAGCTCCTTTCCTTTCCACAGCCACCATTGGAAGCAGTACTGTTTATCCAGGTTTGTAAGTCTCAGCCCTTCTCCCCCAATGAAAATAAACTGTGGGCTCTCAGATTGGTTTCTGGTCAGTTTTTTGGGGTCTCTTGATATCTACCTTTAAGGCAGTGGTTCTCAACCTTCCTAATGCCGCAACCCTTTAATACAGTTCCTTATGTTGTGGTAACCCCCCAACCATAAAATTATTTTCATTGTTACTTCATAACTGTAATTTTGCTACTGTTATGAATTAGGCAATCCCTGTGAACAGGTCATTCGGCCCCCCAAAGGAGTTATGACCCACAGGCTGAGAACCGCTGCTTTAAGGAGTCAATCCTTTTGGGGGGCTTTAGGCCTAACAATTGTCATGCCACCCAGAAGATTTAAACATCCTGGAACCTCGCAGACAGGATGGAGGGGATAGGACGATGTGGGATAAATCCAGGAATGGTCATTAGTCTCCACGTTTGGTTTCTTATCACAGTTGATAGAAACCTGAACACATGAGCATAAGGATGGCCCCAAAATACCACAAGGATTGTTAGAACTCCTGCATGGAATAGAAAGTGACAAGCCTTAGAAAGACACAAGGGCAAAGCCTAAGAAAGAAAGACACAGTTACATGTAGATGGATGCTTTTATTTCTGGGTTTTCTCTCTTACTCCATTGGTCTGTGTATCTATCATTATACCAGTATCAGGCTGCTTTGACTACTGTGGCTGTGTTACAGGTTTTAGTTCGGGTAGTGCAAACCATTTTACTTTGTTCTTCTTTTTGAGAAGTTCTTTGCTTATTCTACACCTCTTCTCTCTATATATCAAGTTGGTAATTAGATTTTCGATTTCTTTAAAGAATAACATTGGGATTTGGATTAGAAGTGAATTGTATTTGTAAATCTCTTTAAGTAATATTGACAGTGTCACAATATTGTTTTCCTGTCCATGAACACAGGACATTCTTCTATCTGTGTAGGTCTCTTGGTCTCTTGTAATACTGCTCTATAGTTTTCTTTGTACAGATCTTTTGTTTCTTTTGTAGGTTTATTCCTAGGTACTTCATCTTTCATGTGGCTATTCTAAATGGTGTTGCCTTTTTTAAAAATCATTTTATTGGGGACTC
>NW_022111329.1:1193400-1207164 GCF_000313985.2 Echinops telfairi | reverse complement strand
AACAACAACAACAAAGAAAAGCCTATAAATTGTTCAAAATCTGTTTGTTAACCTTTAGGAGTGTTCTCCGGTTCAGTCTGATGGGGTGCCAGGCCCTGGTCCCACAGTCTATTTTTGGTATTCCTTGGGTACTTCATAGCTCTGTTCCCCTTGTTGTTCTGTTGCACACCCTTAGTATTTCACCTCAGCATGGTGGGGTCAGATCGGGCACAATTCCCACACTGTGTCTCCAATGTTGTCCTCCATAGAGCTATGGGTCAGTGAGGGATATCATGTCTCGTGGTGGGGCCTCTCTGTGCATTGGCTGCTTTGAGTAGGAATATCATCTTCGGGGCTTGGGAGGCCAGAATGTGCTCCACTCTCTCCCTCCTCCTTCATTTGTTCCTATGTGCTCTGATCAGACATGTCCCTCTCCCTAAGCTGTAGCTTCAGTGCTGTCCTCTTAAGTGAATTCTTCAGGGGGGAATTCTTCTGGCTGTCCATGTAGTGGGGATTGGGCCTGGCCCCTGAGACCTTTCTATTGGTTCCCTGCTTCATGCTGGTATGTTGTATTCATGTCTTGGCGCACCAGGTTGAAGTCTGGTCCCTCTTTCCCTGTGAAGATATAAACAGCACCCTCCCCTTGGGTGGGTTAGTGCCCTGTTCCCCCACTACCTATGTCTTTTTTTTACCCCCTCCTTTTGAGTTTGTTACCATGTGTATCTTCCCCAGCTGGGTGGAGGGCACTCGTAATTGCTCTAGGCTAAGGGGAATGGTCTGGATGTCGGCAGTGATGTGTGAGAGGAAAGGGAAGAGAAAAAAAAAAACAGCCTTCTGAGACTGTGGAAGAAAAGAGAGAAGATCATTGGCCATGGGGCTGGAGGGGTCTAAACCCTGCCCAGAGGTGGCGGCAAGCTGTGGCTGTGTTGAAGTAAAGGCCTTGGGCTGGCCAAAGAAGCCTGGCTCTGGCCAAGACTGTAGCAGGGCTAAGGTTGAACCTTAGTTGGCCTCCACAGCGGTAAGCCAAAAGCCCACAGCTCCTCAAAACCTAGTGGATCTTGATGGCGGTCCTCCTGTGACCTAGCAGTGGGGAATTTTCCTCTCAGTTGGTCTCCTGCACTGAGAGGAGCTGTGGAGCCCCTCTGGTATGTGTTACTTGGTTGCCATCTTGCCTGCATTCTCTCAGTATTGCTTTCTCGATGTCATTTTTGGAGTTCTCTTCGCCGATACATAAGTCTGATAGATTTCTGCTTATTAATCTTGTATCCTGCTATTTTACCAAATACCTCTATTGTTTCCAACAGTCTTTTGTGAAGTCCTTGGGTTCTCTCTAAATAAAATCATATCTGCATATAGTAAGAGTTCAGGTTAATCCTTTTTAAAGAACCAACTTCTTGTCTTATTGGGTTTTCCATTACTTTGCTTTTTTTCCAGTTCTTTGTTTCTGCTCTAGTCTTTATGATTTCTTTTCTTCTAATGTTGGAGTGTTTATATTATTGCCCTTGTTCTAGTCATGTTAAGGTGTTGATTTTGAATTTCCCCTATTTTTCATGTGTTCCTTGTTTGATATAAATTTCCCTCTGATAATTGCTTTTGCTGTGTCCCAAAGGCTCTGGTATAATGTGTTATAATTATCATTTGTTACAAGGAATTTCTGAGTAGTGTTGATGTTCTCAGGTTTGTCTGCTGTTGTTGATTCTCTGTCCATAGTGATCTGGTTAATATTTTTTGTAATGCTGGTCTTGTTTTTATAAATTCCTTAGTTTTCCTTGCTTGGAAATACCATTATTTCTCTGTTGTATTTGAGGGATAATTTTGCTGGATATATAATTATTGAGTGACATTTTTTTTCTTTCAGCATTTTATATATGTCACTCCATTGTCTTCCTTCCTGTATAGTTTCTACTGAGAAGTCTGAGTTTATCCTTATTGCTTTTCCATTGTAGATGACTGGGTTGTTTCGGGGGTTGTGGTGGTGTTGTTTTTATTTCCTGACCTCAGGAGTCTCTCCTTTTCCTTGAAACTTGATAGTGTGACTACAATATGGCATGATGTTTTTCTTTAGGGAGCTATCCTACTTGGGTCTGTCAGCTCCTTGAACAGTAATTTTCTCCAACTTTGTGCTGTTGGGGAAATTTTCTTCTACAATTTCTCATACTATTTTCTCTGTAGATTTTTTTAAATTTCTTCTTGCTCCAGGATCCAGATAAGACATGGGTTGGTTCTGTTGATTGTGTCCCAGGTGTCCTAGTGTTCTCAGATTTTCTTCTATTTCCTTCACTCTTTTTGGTTGATTATTCCTCTCAATTGTAGTCAGAGTGATACTCTTTGAGCTCACTGATTTGATTTTTCTCTTCTTCCATTCTGTTCCTCATGTCTTTTGCTAAGTTGCCTAATTCAGTTACCTCATTATTAGTCTTCTGGGATTCCTTTTGGTTTAAAGGATTTTAATTTTTCAGTTTCTTCCATTGTTTACAGGAATATTCCCCACCTCTCTGGAAAGGACCTGAAATCTGAACATCATTCTTCTGAATTCTGTATCTGGTAGTTTCATGACCTCTTCTTCAGAATACTCCATTGGGTTTGGGTGATTTTCAGTTGTTTGTGTTTGTTTTTCTTGGGGTTTTGTTGGTTTACTGTGTTTGGGTACTGTTTCTTTGGTTTGGCCTCATGGTACATCTAATAGTGGTGTGTGGACTTCTGGGTCATGTAGAGGTATTTGGCACTGTTTAGTGACATGAGAGAGATCTATTGGAAGCTGGAAAATATACAGTGGTGAAATGGAGAGAAGTGGGGAGAAATGTGTAAATGAAAGATGGGGGAGGGAAGAAGAGAGAGAAAAAATTAATCATAGTAATAATAATTAGTTTTGTGAATAGGTCAACAAATTTGTAAAAATAATGGGAAAATGTATTTTAAGAGAGATAATCAAAATTAATAATTTCTACTGAAATATATTTCACAATGAAAAAGAGAGAGAGCAGAAAGAAAATGAGTGGATGAGCACAAAAACATGGAACAAAAGAGTCAAAAACACTCAGATGTGGCTGCTAATATCTATTGCTATAGCAACATGAATATGGGTGTATCAGTGCACTCAGAGGGGTAAAAAAAAATCCCTGTTTGAGTGGATTTGCTGAAATCTGAAAGATTGCCTGTTTTTCCGTGGGGAGAGTGGGTATTCTCAGAAGAGTGGCGCTGCACTAGAAAAGGAAGTGGGAGAGAACTCTAAAAAAATAATGAGAGTCGTGATAATTGTACAATTATTATTGATATGGTTGAATTACTGAATTGTATCACATATAGAGAGGAAGGGAGAAAAAAAAGGCAAAAAGTTAAGCTTGGGGCAACTAACTTGAGTGCCTACCTGCTGTGTCAGGTGCTTTTCTTTCCTTTCCAGATAAACTGCTCTCTGCTTGCCAAAAAAAAAAAAAAGTTAAACTTGGGCACTAATCATGTCTGCACCAAACTGCCCACACAAAGCTGTCTTCCAGAGGCCAACAAGATGAGAGGTGTGGCTAGTGTGTTAGTCTGGGTAGACTAGAGAAACAAATCTATGGACACACATATGTGTATAAGAAAGAGATTTATATATAAGAGCAATTGAATATTGAGAAAACATCCCAGCCCAGTCCAGATCAAGTTCATAAGTCTGATATTAGCCCTATATCCAATATTAATCTTTGAAGTCCTTTTCAGACTCACGAAACTCATGCAATGACACTGAATGCAGAAGATCACAGGCCAGTGGGTAGAAAATCGTTGGATCCAGTGTCATTGGAAACATCTCAGTGCTGGCAGGGGTCTCTCTGTGGCTTCTCTGGCTTCCAAGGTCTGGTTGCATTCATGTGGCTTGTCTTCTGCAATGTCCCCCAGGGAATAGCAGAGAGAGAGAGAAAGAGAGAGAGAGAGGTGTCTTCCACCTCCAAGGCAGAAGTACCAGATTTCCCAGAATTCTCAGAAGGCTATGCCCACATGGAGGTCTCATTGGCTATCTCCAGATTGACAGCCTAGACTCCACCCCTACACTCTTAATCCTTAAATTGACACCAGATTAGGTGACTACCACAGCTGGTTAGGTTACCTCAGGCTGAGAAAAGCCAACTGTGTATGGGAGGAGTGAGGCTCACAGAAGTGGCTGATGGGGCTGGTCAGTGGTAAAGGGGATTGCTACTCTCCTACTTTAAGAAATTTGAAAAAAAAAAGGGGGAAAAAGAAATTTGACCTACTTAGCTTTCTGTTGAGATTCTAGTTGCCAGAAATAACAGGATACCCCTCCTAATATACCATCTCTGGTAGTTGCTGAAGAGATCTTGTCCAGAACCACAGTTCACCTTGAATGGCATGGTGAATACTGAACCTTCACCATCATCCATCAGAGGTATTTGCATAACCCCACTATACACCAGGAGCTCACATCTCAACAATTTCAAGCTACAGGGCCTGGATTATCAGTCAAATTCTGGGATATTTTTTGGTCAGGGAAGATAAAGGTGGTCCCTTAAGCTGTGATGAGTAAAGTCAAAACCTACACTTGCCCTACTTAAGGTAAAAGAGCTACAAATCTTCTTGGGTATATTAGGGTATTTAAGGTCCTTTATTCCTCACTTAGCCCAAATCTTACATGTTTTGTACCAACTAGTAAAGAAAGGAATGATATGGGAATCAGTCTCTTGAGGCAAATTTGAAGATGTATGAAAGTGTAGGGGTGGAATACAACCTGTCAATCATGTGATGCCTGTTGATGCTTCCTTGGGGGTATGGCCTTCTTATAAGGAGGACCCTAGGAACCTCCTTTTTTCTCTCTTCCTGCTTGCTGGGACTCTTGGCCACTGAGCCTGAGAGCTGCTCGAGTCCTGCCATGTTTTCACTGGTCTTGGCCACACACAACTCTTCACCCACCATCCTGTGATTTAGCATTCTGCATCAATGCATGTGGCTGGATGAGTCTGAAGAGGGTCTTATGGACTATCAGATTCATGGACTTGAGTTGGACTGGACTGGCTTACTTTCTTGATGTATAATTAATTGCTTCATGATATAAAGCTCTTTCTTATACATAGATGAGTGTCACTGGACTTGTTTCTCTAGACAACCCAGCCCTAACACAAGAAATGCTGCCCTTAGAGCTATAGCCCCAGGGAAAGTGTGTGAATGGATGCTGCTGGTTGCCCAGAGGGGTATGTATTGAGATTGTGGCAATGGTGATAAGGATGGAACATTCCCATAGGTTTTTGGGAAGGGTGCAGAGACCAGGTACAGCCCTATGGAAAGCCAACCCTATGCAATGTCCAATAGTTTGCAACTGGTGGAAAATGTCACCAGAGGAATCTTTGTATACATATACTATCTCATTCAGTTCTCATACAATATTGCATTGAAAATTCTTAGAGCAGTATAGTGACTGGATTTATGTACATTATCCTGGTACAGTTCCGAATCAGTAATACTTTTTTTGATTATGGTGTTATTTTTCAGTGGAAAAAAATATATATATATATACCTTAAGCAAAGTTCTTGTGAACTCAAGTCACAATATAAATTTAAAAGACAGTGACTCTTACAATCCCTTGGGAAAGAATGGTTGATATCAATAAGGAAGATGAACAAAACAGACCAGGGCCACTGAAATTGTTCAATACTTGTGCTTTACATTTGTTAACAAATTTAATTATTTTGGTGAATGAGCTGTGAGAGTCATTTGTTAGTGCTCTGAAACCAATTTGCCTTGAAATTATTAAAAGATATTTAATGGGACCAACTTGAGCTTATTTGGAACATTTTGCATTAAAACCAAAGTTTCACTAAAACAATTTAATGTGCATAGAGCATTACCACCTGAAAAGAAGAGGGGACCTGGAAGAGTTTAAATCCTAACTGCTTTACAAGAGCCCTTTCAACTTGTAGCTCTGGGAGGCAGTTCTTTGATAGGGCTGACTCCACATTGTCCTCCTGGCTTTTTATTGTTGCTGTTGGTTAATGTTTTTCTTCCTGCATTTTGATATTCAGTAAAACTCTTGCTCTTTCCCTCCAGAAAATAAAATTTTTTTAAAAACTAATATTCACATATTACAGCTCTAAGTGGAATAAATAATTTAGTGTTCCATTCCAATGCCAACTACAAGGTTGGTGGTTCAAGCCCAGAGTTATCTCAGCACACAAGCCTGACACAAAGGCATTACCTAAGGTCAGGCAGGTATGGCTTGTACCCTGGGAACATGTGAGTGTGGGTACCAATGAGCAGTTTCTATTCATCATCACAGTTTCACTGCCAGTTATGAGAGAGCATTCAGCAAATTAAGACTAGTTATCAGAGGCACTACTCCTCATAGATACCATACTAGCTAAGTCATCAACTATTACAAAAGGTCACAGCTTTGAAAACTTCACACACATGGGGCGACTGTAGGTGAAAAGCAACTCAACTCTACACTAACTTACAACAAAAATATTCACGTGACTCAAGAATCAAACAATATGTAAAAGTGTCCCTCTGATCTCAATTCCCATCTCCCAGCAGGTAAGCACTTTTAATAATGTCTCATAACCCTTACAGAGTTTCTTTGAATTGAGAAGCAAATGTAAATATATGTGAATGTGTACTTGTATCTCCTACCCTTTTTTTCCACAAAAGGTCACATATTACATAATCTATTCTGCACCTGTGTTTTGCTTTGTCTTACTTAACAATGCAGTTTACCTGGGAGATCTTTCTATGCTGTTTATTCTTCTGTTCTGTTTCATTTTAAATAATTGTCTGCATTCCATACATCACTACTTATCAGGTGTTGGATATAAGCTGTCATCCTCATTAATGACCAACCCATAGTAATTATATCCTTCATTTAAAAAATATTTACCAAAAAAAATCATATATATATGACCTATTATTATGTGATAGGCTCCATTCAAATCACTGGGGTTTCAGAAATAAATTAAATTGTTATTTTTATGGCATTTAAGGGGCTCATGCATGGTAAAGTAAAGGATCAGGAAAAGAAAGACCTTCAATGAGATGGAATAACACAGTCTGCATCAATGATTTCAAACAACAATTGTGAGTGTGGTACAGGACCAGACAGTGCTTCATCTATTGTACATAGGATCACTGTGAGTCAGAGCCAACTCTGAGACACTGAGTTAGTTAATTGTGCCAGCCTGGCCGATAATCACATGTGGGTCTGGTTGAAAGGCGGAGGGATAAATGGGTGGTGAAGCCTTGCCTTTCTAGTTCTCGGGTCTCTTGTTTTGTGATGGTTGCATCGGGTGCAGCTGCCTTAGCAGTTCCCTGCTTCAGCTTGCAAGGTTGACTTCCTACAAGACATCCCCAAGGAGAAGCCGCATGGATCTATCCCGATGCAGCCCTGGGTGCTGGAGCAGCCGTGTGGAGACCCTTGCCAGTGCTGAGATGCTTACACGTTCACGGACTCAGCTTTCCTCCTGCAGTCGGCATCATTGCCTCTGTTTTGTGAGGTGGAGGACTTTGTGGACTGGTGTTGGGTTAATGGGTTAATGTTGGACTTGTGGGCTTGGGCAGCATTGGGTTGGGATGTTTTTGTGATGCACCTTTTCTTTACATAAAACTCTCTCTTATACGTGAGTCGCCGTGGATTTGTTTCTCCAAAGTACCTAGACTAATACAGACACCTAACAACAACAACCCCCTAGAGGAGAGACACGAAAATATGAGAGGACTCTGAAAAGTTCACGGGAAAAATGGAATTAAAAGATGATGGAATTTTCCCACAAATTTTGTAAAGCCTTCCTTGTACACACACATATACAAATACATATACATATATAATAGTATCCCTTATTATTAGAAACAACAGGAGACCAAGTAAATATAAAGTTCAGGATGTCCAGATGAGTAAAATGCGCTTCATGTTCATGGTTTTAAAAGACATAAGCAAAATTATTAAAGCCCTGGCTTCCCTAGAGCATTTGTATAAGGTAAATCTCCCAATCTCTGCAGCTTAAAACTCATAGGGAAAACAAAACGAGCCAAAAAAAAAACTCACAGAAAAGTTAAAATAAGTTCTGATTGAGCAGGTCTTCTCAGGTGATCCAAATCTGGTATACAAGGGGGTACCAAAAAAAAAGGAATTTTAAAAAAATCATTTTATTGGGGCTCATACAACTCTTATCACATTCCATACATACATCAATTGTGTAAAGCACACTTACACATTCGCTGCCCTCATCATTCTCAAAACTCTCTTTCTGCTTGGGTTCCTGGAAACAGCTCCTCATTCTTCTTTTCCCCTCCCCCTCCCTCCCTGCTCCCCACTCCCTCATGAACCCTTGATAATTTGTATTATCTTACACTCCCCAGCGTCTCCCTTCACCCACTTTTCTGTTGTCCATCCCCCAGGGAGGAGGTTATATGTAGATTTTTATGATCAGTTCCCCTTTTCTACCCCTGCTTCCCTCCCGGTATCGCCACTCTCACCACTGGTCCTGAGGGGTTCATCTGTCCTGGATTCCCTGTGTTTCCAGTTCCCATCTGTACCGCTGTGCATCCTCTGGTCTAACCAGGTTTGCAAGGTAGAATTGGGATCATGATAGTAGGAGGAGGAAGCGTTTAAGAACTAGAGGAAGGTTGTGAATTTCATTATTGCTACACTGAACCCTGAGTGACTCATCTCCTCCCCACTATGCCTCTGCAAGGGATGTCCAGTTATCTACAGATGGGCATTGGGTCCCCATCACGCGCTCCCCTCATTCATGATGATATGATTCTCCCCCTCCCTGCCTTTGGTGCTTGAAACCTGGTCTCCTTGGCCCTTCATGATTACACATGTTGGTGTGCTGCTTCCATGTGGGCTTTATTGCTTCTGGGCTAGATGGCCAGTCTTTTGATAGCCGGGCACCATCATCTTTCTTCACCACGTTTGTCTTCAGCAATCATGTTGGGAAGGTGGGTCTCATGGTATAACCACTTAGCTGAGCAAGGTGCTCTTGTATTAAGGGAATGCGCGCAAGGAGGCCCACTGTCCACCTGCTACCCTACTACTAAACCTATAAATATATGCACATAGTTCTATTTTCCCCATAATCATAAATATATTTACATATGTATATGTTTTTCCCTCGCTTTTTCTTCACCTTTTCTGCATTGTCAAATCACTGTCTTTTCATGTCTTCAGCATTCGCAGAAACAAAAAGAAGTTTCATGGAGTAAGGTCAGGTGAGTACGGTGCATACAGCAAGAGAGGCATGCTGTTTTTTGCCAAAAACTGGCACACTGAGATGGCTGTGTGAGCAGGTGTCATGGTAGCAAAACCAGTCCCACATCTACCACAATCAGGCTTTTTTGTCACACATTGTTATGCAATCTTTTCAAAACCTCTAAATAGAAAGCTTTATTGACAGTATGACCTGGTGGAATGAACTCCAAATGTAATACAAGTTGACACTTTTGTCCATTTGGGAAGTTGAGGGACACCCAGAATGAGTTTATCATCTATCAACATTTCACCTTTTATTAAACCAGAAAACACTTGAGTTTTCCCCATAGTGCCATCCTTGTAAGCTTTGTTCAATATCACAATAGTTTCTGTGGCATTTTTCCAAGCAGGAAACAAAATTTCACAGCTGCACACTGTTCTCTTAGATTGGCCATCACAAAAAACGAGGTTCACGTGAAACTGCTTTTATGAAAAAATTCACTCTGACCAGAAAGAATATTTCCAGTTGATACCACTGGGTACACTAACTCAGAGTAAATTACTCAATGCTCACCTAGCAGGGGAGCATGGGGTGGGGGTAGGAGATGCATACTATGAAAGCTCTGTCCAGCAGAGCTTTTTCCATTTTAGGGGGTACCCCCTTGTATTCCATATTGTTTGTCATCCGCCATCTTTAATGTGTAGTTCCTCAGTTCTCAATTCAGACTGTCTCCATTCCAGCCAAAAGAGTACAAAAGATTATGTGAGCCAATCCTGGAAATCAGTAATTCACTTCTGTCCACATTCCATTGGCCAGAACTCAGTAACATGGCCATGTCCAATTGCAAAGAAAGCTGTAGTACAAGTGTGGCTGTATGCTCTGGAAGAAATAAAAAATTTGCTGAACAGCTAGCCCATCTCTGCCTCATCTATGTATTTTTGTGCAAAAGGAAAATTAGGTGTATATAACTTCATGAAATGATCACTGAAGATATACATGGGTGCTACAACAAAGTGAGGTGAAGAATAGTGTCTGGAGTCTTTTAGACTTGTATTCAAATTTAGACTCACTTAGCCATCTAAGTGAGGACTCACCTAAGTCCATATGGATGAAGCACACCGGCTTGTGTGATCCAAAGATAACAATAACAAAATTCAAATATGATGAAGGGAAAAGCATCAGAGCTTAAATTGTGAACACCCAATTTGTAAAAGGCTATGGAGGACAGTGGGAGCCCCAAATCCACGTGCACAGTGTCTAGCCAGATTAAGCCTCTGGCAGTTCCCCTCTGGTCACAGTCAAGGGACAACTTTGCTATCAGTCAGCAATTATTGTCAATGCAATGATGATGGATGAAATTACACTTTAATATGATACCTGATCAGTTGACCTCCTTATTAACCCAACCTGAATTTTTTCTAGTTTTAACTATTTCTCGCTTATTCCACAACAGAAATTTTCTCTATGGCTTATTTTAATTTTGCTAGTGGTCTTTCTGTCTTCATCTTTATTTTTAAGTTTTGGGGTTTTTTTATTGTTTCTGTTATGTTTCTCAGTTTATGAAACAGAAGAAGTGGATGCATAGAAACAATAACTGATGGTTTATTGGGATGGTGGGGGGACAGGTGTGTGACTGAGAAGCAAATAATAAATGCTGGAGGGGGGAAGATGCACAAGAACTGATTTTGGTGGTGTATATACAACTTTTTTATTTTATTTTATTTTTTAAGATCATTTTATTGGGGGCTCTTATAGTTCTTATAACAATTCATACATCAATTTTATCAAGCATATTTGGACATATGTTGCCATCATTATTTTTAAAACATTTAAATTCTATTTGAGCCCTTGGTATCAGCTCCTCTTTTCACCCTCCATCCCCCTTTCCCACCGTCTTACCCCTTGATAAATTATAAATTATTATTATGTTCATATCTTACAATAACCTCTGCCTCCCTTCCCCCATAGTTTCTTCCCACCTCCTTTTCCCACCTGCCCCCTACCCTCCTGGTATCAGTACTCCCATTTCTGTTCCTGAGGGGTTTTTCTGACCTGGATTCCATGTATACAACTCTTTTTAAAAGTGACTTCAATATGGAAGTGTATATGTGAATTTTATATCAATAAAACTTTTTTAAAAGAAAATTAGGAGTATATATTTAAAAGCCTGTGGTGAAGATTTTCGGGTTGGTTTTTTTTTTCATGATTTAATATTTTTGCTTAATAAAGGATTCGATGATTCTGTAGACATACTTTTAAACTTATTTTTCTTTCTTTTTCCCCAACAGTTTTATTGGCACATAATTTACATATCATACAATTCCACAGTTCAATCGTTCGGTCATATCAAGAGGCATATACAGTCAGCACCACATCAATCTTAGAGCTTCCCTCCACCCCCACCCCATGGTTGAATCGCCTTTACAATGAGCTGTACAATCATGATCAGTTCTAGTGCTCCCTGCCCCCACCCACCTTCATTATTTACTCCCAAAATCCTCTTTCCCTCCCTATCACCCATCCCCCACCCCTGCCTGCCCTATAGCGCTGTGTATCAATTATTCTCATTGTGGCTCCACTGCTCCTGTGCTTCACAGCTGGGAAACCCACAGAAAAAAAATAACAAAACCGCACTAAAGTGGTAAGGTTAAAATCATAACAGTACAAAGACAAAATACAAATAAATATAAAAAATGAGTAAGAAGGAAAAGACCCCCATCAACATTCAAATAGCCAGAGAGAAAATTTCTGCCATGGAACAAGCAAGAGATACTTGACCCCTGTACAAATTCAGGTCATGTTTATATGGGGGTCAACTGTATCAAGTTCAATCCAGCATAATCAAGATTACAGTGGTCTCTGCCTGCCAGCAGCTCATTCTGACTAGATACTCTGCAGATGGGTGAAAAAAAATTTTTTAATCATTTTATTAGGGGTTCATACAACTCTTATCACAATCCATACACACATCAATTGTGTAAAGCACATCTGTACATTCATTGCCCTCACCATTCCCAAAACATTTGCTTTCCACTTAAGCCCCTGGCATCAGCTCCTCATTTTTTCCCCTCCCTCCCCGCTCCCCCTCTCTCATGAACCCTTGGTAATTTGTAAATTATTATTTTGTCATATCTTGTTCTGTCCGACGTCTCCCTTCACCCACTTTTCTGTTGTCCTTCCCCCAGGGAGGAGGTCACATGTAGATCCTTATAATTGGTTCCCCCTTTCCAATCCACCCTCCCCCTACCCTCCCAGTATCGCCACTCACACCACTGGTCCTGAAGGGATCATGCCCCCTGGATTCCCTGTGTTTCCAGTTCCTAGCTGTACCAGTGTACATCCTCTGGTCTAGCCAGACTTGCAAGTGCAAGGTAAGATTGGGATCATGATAGAGGCGGGGGTGGGGGGATAGAGGAAGCATGTAGGAACTAGAGGAAAGTTGTATTTTTCATGGTTGCTACATGGCATCCTGACTGGCTCATCTCCTCCCCAAAATCTGGTGAAGATTTTCTTAAACCAAAATTATTTTCACTTTTTATTATGAATTGGATTAAGGTTTACAGAGAATATCATCAGTTTTACAGTCAATAATTCATTTATATTTCATTTTATCTCACTGACTGAAATCCCTACAATGTCACATCATTTAACCCACATTTTTGTTGTTTCCTGTTTCCATTCTTCCTTCTCTCTCATTTTTGTTTGTTTTTTTTAATTTGGTGTGCTTCAATCAACTGTAGTGTTATTCTTTTTTATTCTGAAATTGTCCTTGTCTGGTTTCCCAACAACTTTGAAGTCAAGGGTTTCCTTTCTTCTGTATACAAGTGATTCCAGGTTCATCTTTCAGATTCCCTGCCTTGAGTATGGATCAGCCCATTTCTAGGTCTTGAAAAACTCATGCACTGTTTAAGTTTCTTCCTTTTCACTCCCCCCACACACCCCTGTCCACCAAATGCCTGATCAGCTTTGAGCATTCTTTATGAGGAATAACAAACAAAAGAGGTTACCCAAAGGCAACCCCTGCAATCATTACATAATACCGGCTTCATAGGTAGCCTAAAGGCTAGGATCGTAATCTTTTTATTAACGCCTTGAATTCAGAAATAAAGTAGAATGATTACATATTATTACAACTTTTCTCACTCAAAGCAATGAGAGACAGACCTGTGAGGCGACAAGTATATTTTATGGTTCTAATAGAAACACTTACAAGCAGCAAGCCGATCAATTTCCAGAAGTCTCTTAGCTAAAAAAATAGAGCTGGCCAATGCTATATTGCCTATTCCAGTCTCTCAATATTCATATTTTATTTTAATTCTTTTTTTTAATTAGGGGCTCATACAACTCTTATCACAATCCATACATACATCAATTGTTTAAAGCACATTTGTAAATTCATTGCCCTCACCAGTCTCAAAACATGTGCTCTTCACTTAAGCCTCTGGCATCAGCTCCTCATTTTTCCCCCTCACTCCCCGCTCCCCGCTCTCTCATGAAGTCTTGATAATTTGTAAATTATTATTTTGTCATATCTTACACTGACCTAAGTCTCCCTTCACCCACTTTTCTGTTGTCTGTCCCCCAGGTAGGAGATTATATGTATATCCTTGTAAT
>NW_022111329.1:1168379-1183078 GCF_000313985.2 Echinops telfairi | reverse complement strand
GCAGATGAAGGGGGAGGAGGAGAGAGTGGAGCACATCCTGGCCCACCAGGCCGTGAGGATGATGTTCCCAATTAGAGGAACCAGTCCACAGGGAGGACCACATGACTGGCCCCACTATGAGGCATGATGCACCTCACTGACCTATAACCCTACAGGGGATAACACCAGAGACACAGTGTGGGAATTGTACCTAATCTGATCCCGCCACACTGAGGCAAAACACTAAGGGGGTGCAACAGAAAAGCAAGGGAATGGAGTGGTGAGGTCCCCAGGGAATGCTGAAGGTGGACTTTTGGGCTAGGGCATGGTGCCCCAACAGACTGGACTGGAAAACACTCCTAAAGGCCAACAAACAACCCTTGAACTAAAAAAAAAAAAAATGGGTGGAATATCCCCTGGTGGGGCTTTCCCCAGTCTCGGGCTATGCTGCACAGAGTTTAGCTCACCTAACTGGGTGGGGGGCAGGCATAAATGCCCTAGGCTAAAGGGAGTGGTCTAGAGATCGGCAGTGGAGTGCGAGAGAACAGGGAAGCGACAAAGAGGAGGAAAAACCTAAGCCCACTGAGACTGTGGTGGGTTAGAGAGAAGAGAAAAAAACAAAAGTAACAATATAGCTGAGCCCAGATCCCTGCCCATGGGGCTGCAAGGAATTAATCCCTGCCCCAAGGTGGCAGCAAGCTGTGGCTGTGTTGAGATAAAGCCCCTGCACCTGTTCTAAATAGTCCCAGCCAAGACAGTGGCGGAGCTAAGGTCAAACCCTATCCGGCCTCTACTGTGGTAAGCCAAAAGCCTTTTCTCACTGATTATTTTTTGAAATGCATACTTCCCTACTCTAAAAGGATCTTGTGCAGCAGATCAACCTAATGCTGCACATCTTTTGATCTTTTGGCTGCTGTTTCCATGAATATTGATCGTAGATCCAAGAAATACAAAATCTTTGGCACCTTTACCCTTTTCTCTGTTTTTCATGATGTTACCTATTGGTCCAGTTGTGAGTATCTTAGTGTTCTTTGCACTGAGTTGCAATCCATACCGAAGGCGGAAATCCTTGATCTTCATCAGCAAGTGCTTCAAGTCCTCCTCATTTTCAGCAAGCAAAGTTATATCATCTGCATATCACCAGTTGTTAACAATCCTGACACCACACTCTTCTTCATATAAACCAGCTTCTCTGATTATTTGCTCAGGATACAGATTGAATAAATTTGGTGAGAGGATACAACCCTGATGCACACCTTCCTGATTTTAAACCATGCATTATTCCATTTTTCTGTTCACATAACTGCCTCTTGACCCATGAACAAGTTCCTCATTAGCACAATCAAGTGTTATGGAATTCACATTCTTCTCAAGGCTATCCATAGTTTGTTATAATACACACAGTCAAATGTCTGGCAAAATCAATGAAACACAAGTAAATATCTTTCTGATATTCTCTGCTTGGAGCCAAGATCATTCTGACATCACCAATTATTTCCCTTATTCCACATCCTCTTCTGAATCTGGCCTGAATTTCTGGCAAGTTCCGTATCAATGGAATGCTGCAACCATTGTTGGATAATCTTAAGCAAAATTTTACTTGTGTGTGTTATCAGTGATATTGTTCTATAATTTGACATTCCATTGGGTCACCTTTCTTTGGCACAAATATGGATCTCTTCCAGTCAGTTGGCCAAGTAGCTGTTTCCAAATTTCTTGGCATAGACAAATGAATGCTTCCAGTACTTCATCAGCTTGCTGAAATATTTCAATTGGTGTTCTATAAATTCCTTGAGCCTTGTTTTTGGCTAATATGCTGTCTGAACTTCTTCCTTCAGCACCATTGGCTCTTGCTCATCTGCTACGTCTTGAAATGGTGGAAAGCCTTAGTTCTTTTTGGTATAGTTATTCTATATATTCATCTCTTGTTGCTTCCTGCTCATTTTTTTTTTTTTTTGTCATAGATTGCAACTGAAGGCTTGAATTTTTTCTAAAGTTCTTTCAGTTTAAGATTTGCTGAGCAAGTTCTTCCCTTTTGGTTTTCTAATTCTAAGTCTTTACACATTTCATCATAATATTTGACTTTGTCTTCTCAAGCTGCCCTTTGAATTTTTCTATCCAGCTCTTTGAATCATCCTTTCTCCCGTTTGCTTTAGCTACTCTCTGATTAAGAGCAAGTTTTGGCGTCTCTTCTAACATCCATTTTCATCCTTGTTTTCTAAGTTTTTAATGATCTTTTGCTTTCTTCATGAATGAACAATGTCCTCCCACAACTCATCGTGTCTTCTGCCTTTAGTGTTCAATTCAGCAAATGTGTCCTTGAGATACTCTCAAAATTCAGGTGTGATAGACTTAAGGTCATAATTTTTTTTTAATTGAGGGCTCTTACAGCTCTTATCACAATCCATACATATAGCCACTTTTTCAAACACATCTGTACATATGTTATCATCATCTTTTCCAAAACATTTTCTTTTTACTTGAGCCCCTGGCATCAGCTCCTCATTTTCCCCCTCCCTCACTCTCCCTCCCCCATGTCTCCTTAATAATTTATCAATTATTCTTTTTTTTTCCATGTCTTACACCAACTGCTGTCTCATTTCACCCACTCTTCTGCTGTCTGTCCCCCTCGGATGGGGGGGCCATACATCAATCATTGAAATCGGTTCCCTCTTACTCCCCCCCCTTCCCCCCACCCTTACACTCCTAGTATCACTGCTCTCCCTTTCAGTCCTGAGGGGTTTATTTGTTCTGGATTCCCTGTGTTGTGAGCTCTTATCTATACCAGTATACATGTTCTTGTCTAGTCAGATTTGTAAGATAGATTTGGGGTCATGGTAGTGGGGGGAGCATTAAAGAACTAGAGGGAGGTTGTGTGTTTCATCAGTACTATACTGCGTCCTGATTGGCTCATCTCTTGCTTGTGGACGTTCTGACAGGGAGTGTCCAATTGACAACTGATGGGCTTTGTGTCTCCATTCTGCCTTCCTGTCATTCCCATTAATATGGTTTTGTTTATTTGCTTGTTTGTTTGTTTTCTTTGGGGTTTTTGATGCCTGATATCTAATCTCATCGACACCTCATGATCACACAGGCTGGTGTGCTTCTTCCATGTGGGCTTTGTTGCTTCTGAGCTAGATGGCTGCTTGTTTATCTTCAAGCCTTTAAGACCCCAGATGGTATATCTTTTGATAGCCGTGCATCATCAGCTTTCCTCACCACATTTGCTTATGCACCCACTTTGTCTTCAGTGATTGTGTCAGGAAGGTAAGCATCTCAGACTGACGGATTATTAGAACAAAGTGTTATTGTGCAGAGGGAGTACCTGAGTAGAAGCCCAATGCTCATCTGCTTCCTTAATACTAAACCTAAAATATATGTACATAGATCTATTTCCTCATCATCACATATAAATATATTTACATATGTACATGCCTGTATTTAGACCTCTATAATTGCCCTTTGTCTCCTATTTCTTTCCTCTATTTCCTTTTACTTTCCTCTTGTCCCACTATCATCTTCAGCCTTCATTTGAGTGTCAGGAATCCCTCTGGATTACATTGCCCTTGATCAAGCCCTACCAGATCTCCTACGCCCTCCTTGCCATTGATTTTTGGTCACTTATTGTTCCCTTGTCCCTTGTTAGCACCCACTTCCTTTCTCCCACCTCCCTCTCTCCCATGTCCCTCCGAAACTGTCACCCTGTTGTTCTCTCTTCTGGCTTGCTTATCCCAACTATCCCATCCAGATAGACACGCAGTGACAACAATATGCACAAACACAAGACCAAGCACAACAAAGCAACAATAGCTACTACAACAACAACAAAAAGGCAATGACAAAAAGAAAAAGAAAAGCCAATAAATAGTTCAAGATCTATTTGTTGTCCTTTATGAGAGTTTTCCACTCCACTCCACTCGAGTCTGATGGGGTGCCACGGCCTGGCCCCACAGTCTACTTTTGGTGTTCCCTGGGGACTTTATTGCTCTGCTCCCCTTGCTGCTCTGTTGCACACCCCCAGCTTCTCTCCTTGGTGTGGTGGGGTCAGGGCAGGCACAATTCCCGCCGTGTGTCTCCAGTGTTGTCCCTTGTGGTGCTATTGGTCAGTGAGGAACGTCGTGTCTCGTGGTGGAGCCGACCCTATGGTCCTCTCTGTGCATTGGCTGCTCTGAGCAGAAATATTGTCCTCAGGGCTTGGTAGGTAAGGATGTGCTTCACTCTTCTTTCCTCCCCTCTCATTTGCTCCTGTGTGCTCTGATCAGACACGTCCCTCTCCTTGAGCTGTAGCTTCAGTGCTGTCCTGTGAAATGAATTCTTCTGGAGTGGATGGGGTGGGGGCTGTCCACTTAGTTGGTAATGGGGCCGGCCCCTCAGGCCTCTCTGTTGGTTCCCTGCTTCATGCCAGTGTGTTGCATTCTTTTCTTAGAGAACAGGAGTGAAGTCTGCTCCCTCTTTCCCTGTGGAGATATAAACAACACCCTCCCCTTGGGTGGGTTAGTAGGCTGGCATCTTTTATGACCTTGAGATCTGTTCCACATTTCCTTCCACTCTATCCTGGACCTTCTAATGTGATTCCTTTCAGATGAGTTGGCAGTGGTAGCCAGATGCCATCTAGTTCTTCTGGTCTCTGGGTTGTGGAGACAGATGTTTGCATGTCCCATTAGTCCATTGGACTAATTGCTTCCTTATAGCTTTAGATTTTTAACACTCTTCTTTTTTCTAAACAGGGAGAGACTAATAATTACATATTAGATGGCTGCTCATGAGCAACAAATGCAGTTTGGAGAGGTGTAATTCTCATCTACAATTATTGCTAAATTAACACTTGGAAAAGTGTTTGATGCTTATGGTTCCCAGATATTTGAGGAGGGGAAATCCCAGTGTGGAGCTAGGAAGTGATTGCAATCCCTTATTCAAGTCTAATTCTAGGTCAGCTAATGATCTATGTCAGGGACTACTAGGAACTCAATCTGAACCTACATTTTCCTTCTGCTAGGCACACTACTAGACTACATTTTCTGGCTTATTTGTAGTAAAGTATGATCCTGTGCCTGAGTTTTATCTGGAACGGGTACATACTACTTCCAGGTTAAGTCCATTAGATACCTCCCACTTGTTCCATGCTCTGTGGTTATTCTGACTGAATGAAATAAGATGACTCCAAGAGCACTACATCAGTGGAAAGACATGTATAGACAATAATACCAGTAAAAACAATGGAGCAGCTCAATCCTAGTGGCTAAAACCAGGACAGGGGCTGATAGTGGAACAGTCCATCACTTGCTCATATGTAAGTTCAGGATAAAGCTGAAGAAAATGAAAATAAGTCCAGAGTCAAATTATGACCTTGATCAGCAGGGTTGACCCCCAATTCCAACTACTAGGGCACCCCCATCCCCCACCCTAGAGAAATGCACTTCAGAGGACAGCACTGAAGCTGCAGCTCAGGAAGTGGGGCAAGTCTGATCAGTAGCAAATGAAAATGGAAGGAGAGAGTGGAATACACCCCACCCACCAAGCCCTGAGGACAATATTCCAGCTCAGAATAGCCAATGCACAGAGAGGATCACAGGGTGGGCCCCATAATGAGAGGCGGTGACATGTGCCTCACTGACACATAGTGCTAAGGGGGACAGCACTGGGGACATGGTGTGGGAGATGTGCCCGATCCGACCCCACCACACCAGGGTGAACACTAAGGGTATACAGTGAAGCAGCAAGGGGAGCAAAGCAACGAAGTCCCTGAGGAATGCCAAAGGTGGACATGGGGGCCAGGGAGTGGCACCACAGTGGACTCGACTGGAAAACACTCATAAAGGTCAATGAACAGACCTACAACTGTTTGAGGGCTTGTCATTTTTTGCTGTAGGGTTTTCTGTTTTTCTTTTTTTTTTTCTCTATTAGCTGTTGCTGATTTATTTTTTGTCTTCTTTTATTTATTATGTTTTGCTCTGCTTTGTTTTTGCCCATATTATTGTCTATTTATGTCTATCTGGACAAGATAGGCAGCATGAACAATCAGGGGGGCAGAACAATGGGACTGATATTTGGCGGGGGGTGCACGGGAGAGGGAGAGATGGGGGAAAAGGATGGGAGTACCAACAAACCCAGGGACAAGGGAAGAATAAGTGATCTAAAATTGATGGCGAGGAGGGCAGAGGAGGCTTCGGGGGGCTCAATCAAGGCAATGTATCCAAGAGGAATTACCAAAACCCGAATGAAGGCTGAGCATGATAGTGGGACAAGAGGAAAGTAAAGGAAATAGAGGAAAGAAGTGGGAGGCATAGGACAATTACAGAAGTCTAAATACAGGCATGTATATATGTAAATACACTTATATACAATGACGGGGGAATAGAGATATGTACATATATGTATTTATAAGGTATTACACTAGCAGATGGACATTGGGCCTCCACTCAAGTACTTCCTCAATGCAAGAACACTTTGTTCTATTAACCTGGCATTCCATGATGCTCCCCTTCCTGACACGATCAGGCATCAAAGACCCAGAGCAAAAAATCATAATGTGAATGATGGGGGGTGGGGGTGGAGTGGAGGCCCAAAGCCAATCTGTAAGCAATTGGACATCCCCTTACAGAAGGGTCATGGGGAGAAGATGGGCCAGTAAGGGTGCAGTGTAGCTTTCCTCTGGTTCTTTAATGCTTCCTCCCCACCCCCACCCCACTCCCCACCAACTATCATGACCCTAATTCTACCTTACAAATCTGGCTAGACCAGAGCACGTACATGAGTACAGATAAGAGCTAGAAAGACAGAAATATAGGGCAGATAAACTCCTTGGGACCAATATTGAGAGTATCCATACCAGGAGGGGAAGGGGAAGGTGGTGGGAGAAAGGGGAAACCAATCACAATGACCTACCTATAGCTCCCTCCCAGGCGGATGGACAACAGACAAGGTGGTGAGGGGTGGACATCGGACAGTGCAAGACATGAAAAATAATAATAATTTGTAAATTATCAAGGGTTCGTGAGGGAGGGGGGGATGGGAGGAGAAAAATGAGGAGCTGATACCAAAGGCTCAAGTAGAAAGAAAATGCTTTTAAAACGATGATGGCAACATATGTACAAATGTGCTTGAGACAATGGGTGTATGTATAGATTGTGGTAAGAGTTGTATGAGCCCCCAATAAAATGATTCTTTTTAAAGTCACATATATGCTTTCATAGGTAAGTCACTTTAAAAAAGAATTGTATATACATCATCACAATCAGTTCTAATGTACCCTCCCCACTCCTGCATTTTTTTCTCCTCAAATCCCCTTACCCTCCCCACCCTCATCCCAATAAACCATTGCATCATTAAAAAAAAAAAAAAAAAGGCCAGCCTTACTGGTTGGGTAGAGACTGATGAGCCCAAGATCATGGCCCTTAGTCCCTCTAACAAGTCTGGAATGAAACTCACTTCCTTCTTAAAAAATCAACCATTTAAAATCAAAAGGGCAGCATTTACCCAAAGTCAACATTCAGAGGGTTAGGAAAGGAAACAAGAACAGAAACAAGAAGCAATGAGATAAGTATAGGTACATTGAGGGATTGCAATATGGGAGTTGAAACAAAATTTTTAAGAACTGCTGAATGTAAAATGCCTGATCTACTCTGTAAATCTTCACCTAATTCACAATAAAATTTTAAAATTTTTAACTATATTTGTTGCTATGTAATTAGTTGCTATTGAGTCAGCTCCATCTCATAGCTTCTTTAGGTACATACAACCAGACAAAATGTTGCCGTATTCTTAGCATCTTCATGGCCATTGATGTATTTGAGTCCATTGCTGTGATTATTGTTTCAATGGTCAATTGTGTCAATCCATCTCATTTTCACTGATTCTCTACCAAGCATGCATTTTCTACAACTGGTCTAACCTGATGATTCCAAGTAATGTTTAAGTCAAAGTCTTGTCATGTTCAAAGATGGGTAAAAGGACAACAGGAACCCAGGAAAACAACAAACAAATTCACTGCCATCGAGTTGATCCTGACTCATGGCAACCCTGTAGGACAGATCAGAACTGACGCTGTGGTTTCCAAGACTGTAACTCTGTAACTCTTCATGGGAGTAGAAATCTTCATCTTTCTCCCCAGGAGCAGGTGGTGGTTTCGCACTGCTAACCTTTTGGTTGGCAGTTCAAGGACAAATATATGTTATTCCCAAACCCACACTTCTGATCACTATTCTAAGCTTGTTCACATATGTCCAGGTCAGTTAGGGGTAAAAAATGCTACCATGGATAAAGACAGACATTACATAATGGCAAAGGATCAATTCAATAAGAATATAAATGTGTGGGCAACTAATAACAAAGCTTCATGAAGCAAAAAATTTTTAAAAACTGAAATGGAAAATGAACAAATACAAAAATATAGCTATGGACTTCAATACAATACATACATATGATGAAATTATCTTCATAGTCAATAGAACTAGTAGGCAGAAAATCAGCACATAGTAGTACTAGTGGTTGTTGTTGTTAGGGGCCATCTAGTCAGTCCTGACTCACAGCAACCCTGTGTGCAACATAGCAAAATACTGCCTGGTCCTGAGCTATCCTCACAATTTCTGTTATGTTTGAAACAAGCAACAACAGATTATGCATTCATTTCATACTTATTGAAGAGTCACCAAAATAAAGCATATCTTATGAACCACGAGGTCAGCAGCTCGAGACTACCAGCCGCTCCTCGAGAGAAAGGTGGGACTTCTGCTCCCATAAAGAGCTGCAGTCTCAGAAACTCCCAGGGGAAGTTCTATCCAGTTCTATAGGGTCACCAAGAGTCAACATAGACGATGATGGCAAGTTTGTTTTGTTTTGAAATAACAAAATAAAAAACCTCAATCCATTTCAAAGAATTGAATCATGCAAACTGTGTGCTCTGACAATGGCAAAACTAAGCTAGATGTCATTAACAGAAGCAGAACATAAAAGCTTCCAAACACTTGGAAATTAAACAATGTACTTCGAAATAATCCATAGACCAAAGAGGAAACCTCAGGGAAAACTAAAAAACGTTTTATTTTGAAATGAAAATATAACATTGTATTAATGTGGGTTTGACTAGCAGGCATCCTCAAACTACGGCCCGCGGGTCAAATGCGGCCTGCTGAGGACATTTATCGGGCCCACCAGGTGTTTTTGCCCTGTTTGTTTTTTTACTTCAAAATAAGGCATGTGCAGTGTGCGTACGAATTTGTTCATACTTTTAAAAAAATCTATAGCCCCACGCTCCAACGGGTCTGAGGGACAGTGAACTGGCCCCCTGTTTAAAAAGTTTGAGGACCCCTGGACTAGAGAAACAAATCCAGAGACACTTATAATGTGTATAAGAGAGAGCTTCATCTCAAAGAGTAATTATATATTAAGAAAACATCCCAGCCTAGTCCAGATCAAGTCCATAAGCCTGATATTAGCCCACATGTCTGATAATAGTCTATAGATTCCTCTTTAGACTCACACAACACATGCAAATGACACCAAATGCAGGAAAATGACAGGCCTGTGGGTGGAAAGTCTTGTGGATCCAGTGGCAGTGGAAGCATCTCCAGGGCTCTGGCTACCGTCAGAGTGGCTCCATGTGGCTTGTCAGCAGGAAAACAAAGCAAAGAGAAAGTATGTCCCACCTCCAGGGAGGAGGAAGTTCCCAGAATCTTCCTGATGGAATCTTCGATGGGACCTGATTGATAGGCTAGCCTCCACCCCTTCAGCCAAGTTGACAAGAGATTATGTAACTGCCGCAAAGATATTAAAATTTGCGGAATGAAGCTAAAGTGATGCTTAAAAGGAAATATTTTAAAATCACTTTATTTGGTGCTCCTACAGCTGTTATCACAATCCATCCATTATGTCACACATAATTGTACATATGTTGCCATCACTGTTTTCAAAACATTTGCTTTGTACTTGAACCTTGGGAATCAGTTCATTTTCCCCCTTCCCCACCCTCTCTTCCACATGAACCCTTGATAATTTATAAATTATTATTTTTTCATATCTTACACCAACCACTGTCTCCCTTTACCCATTTTTCTGTTCATTCCCCTGGGAAGTGGGAGGGAGTTATATGTAGACCATTGTGATCAGTTCCCCCTTTCTACTGCACCATACCCCACGGGACCACTACTCTCATTATTGGTCCTGAGGGGTTTATCTGTCCTGGATTCCCTGTGTTTCCAGCTCTTATCTGTACCAGTGTACATGCTCTGGTCTAGCCAGATTTGTATGGTAGAACTGGGATCATGATAGTGAGACGGAGGAAGCACTAAAGAAGTAGAGGAAAGTTGTGTGTTTCATCGTTGCTACACTGCACCCTGACTGGCTCATCTAAAGAAGATGTCCAATTGCCTGTAGATGGTCTCCACTCTGCACTCCCCCTCATTCACAATGATATGATTTTTTGATTTTTGATGCCTGATACCTGATCCCATCAACACCTCATGATCACACAGGCTGATGTGGTCTTCCGTGTGGGCTTTGTTTCTTAGTTAGATGGCCGCTTGTTCATCTCCAAACCTTTTAAAGGGAAATTTAAAGCATTAAATGGTCATATTAGAAAACAAGATATGTTTCAAATCAATAATGTAAGCTTCTACCTTTAGAACTAGAAAAAAAAAAGAACAAAGTCAATCCAGTACAAGCACAAGAAGGGAATAATAAAGATGAACAGCAATTGATGGAATTGAAAGCAAAACAATAGAGAAATCAATGATATCCAGAGCTGGTTTCTTTAAAATATCAATACAATTGATAAATCTCTAGGAAGATGGATAAAGTAAAATGCAAGAAGACACAGATTATCAGTACAAAAAAATGTAAGAAAGAACATCACCTCAGACTCTAAAATTTTTAAAAGAATAAGAGAATTTCACAAATAGCTCTCCATCCATAAATTTAATAATTTAAATAAAATGGACTATCCTGAAAAAAATTAAAACTACCAAGATGGAATAGATACCCTGAGTAGTCTTATAACTATTAAAAAAATACAATTAATGGCTCAGCACCTCTGGAAAGATTCTCAAGCTTATAGTGTTTCGCTGTAAATCTGCCAAACAATTAAAAATCACATAGCATGAATTCTACATAACTTCCCCAGAAAATAAAAGAGAATACTACACAACTCATTTTATGACACCAGCATTACCCTGACACCAAAATCCAGTTGACATTACAAGAAAACTACATGCCAATATACCTTATAAATATTTTTTTCAAACTTCCTGAAGAAAATATTAGCAAATTATATCCAGGAATGTTTATAACAGTGGTTCTCAACCTTCCTAATGCCACAACCCTTTCATACAGTTCTTCATGTTGTGGTGACCCCCCCCCAACTATAAAATTATTTTCGTTGCTACTTCATAACTGTAATTTTGCTACTGTTATGAATCGGGCAACCCCTGTGAAAGGGTCATTCAACCCCCAAAGGGGTCATGACACACAAGTTGAGAACCACTGGTTTATAAGGAATAACACACCACTATTGGTTCAATATGCAAAAATTAATCTATGTGATTTTTTCATTGTAACAGTCTAAAGAGTTTATCAATATATGCAAAAAAGTTGTCAAAATTCAACATTCACACATGCTTTTAAAAACTCAGCAAAGTGAAATAGAATGAAACATTTTGTGAAGGTACCTTTAAAATATATATATATCTACTGCTAACATGTTTACTGATTAAAAACTGAATGCTTTCCCTCAAAGGTCAAGAATAAATGATATATACAGTTAATGCTCTCAGACACTAACCAAAAGTTTGGAGGTTTGAGTCCACCCATATTTGCCTTAGAAGAAAGACCTAGCTATCTATGTCCCCAAAACCAGCCATTGAAAGAAGACCCTTTGGAGCAGTTAGACTCTGACCCACCCTGGGTCATCATCCATGGTAGCCAACTTAACAATTGTTTAAGGTCAGGAGTAAAGCAAGAATGCCTGCAGTCACCATAGTGTAAAAGAAGGCAGATGAAGAGGAGAGTAAGGGGAATGTATCTAGATAATTTATTTCCTCACCTCAATACTCCCCACCAGAACCACTCCAAAGCCAACTCTTTATACATATAAATGAAAACATACCCAACACATAGTTTTAAATATATTACACCTATTATCTGGATGTCCTAGTTAAAACTAATTTTCATCCAAATTATCAAAATAGCTCCCTCAATTCACTCTGAGCGTACATAGGTAGTCTTAAGCGTAATAGGGAAGAATGACAGGGAATTCAATTAAAAGCAAGGTTATGAGGTTTGCAATGAAAGAAAATTTTAAATGAAAAAAGGATTTCAATGGCTCCTATATGAAAATCACAACCCTGCCAGGTCAGAAGGGGTCAGGATACATTTGTTGGAGCTTTTTAATACCATTATATTCTCTGCATATAATATCTCTATCCTAATGAAAAGGGGACAGAATAAGATGGTTTAAAAGGTATAATGCTATTTAGAAAAATCAGTTTATGACAGTTATTTAGAGGTTGATTTTCTCCCCGCATGTAATGTGTTCAAGCAATTTAAAACTCTAATAGGCCCCATTTCATGCCTATTCTTTCAAGAGTAGAGTTTCATGCAAAATGTAGAAACTTCCATTGGCACCATTATGCAGGCTACTTCATCTATGAAGGGGGGGCTCCATATGTTACTCTGAATGAACAAGAGGAAAGTGGCAAAGAGAAAGCAAGTGCTGTGTTCTGAAGTTGTCTTTCCTCCTGAGGATCTTTAAACAATACCTTTATTTGGTCCTGTTTTCCAATTGTCTCCTCCAGCAATGTGGCAATAATTTAGCAGCATTATGTGCTGTCACTTCTGCATTAGTAAACATCAAGACCTGATGAGTAATTACAGAATAACCTCAAAATAAAATGCAGTGAAGAGTTCTAATTAAATTTTAATGTTACTTAACAATTATTCTACTTTAAAATGAGAATTTTCCAGGCAAGTGTCCTAATGAGTAATCAGAATGCACTACTGGCCCCCCTGAAAAAAATTTATAAATTAGAAAATAAACATGAAATATTACCACCAGTGTGCATGTGTGTGGAAGCATTTATAATCAAAATTAATATAGTACATTAAAATTTTAAATATAAAAGCACATCAAAATGCTCTCACAACCAGGGGGAAAGATTCTTATGAAATCTCATATTTTATTCTGAAGAAGGGAAATGCTCAATTAGTCTCCATTCAAACAGTAGACAATAGAGGAGTTTACGTTGTCGTGTACTGAACATGGAACTAACACAAGTTAAACTAAGCTTGTCTCCAGCTTCTCGTAGAATCACATAACTAAGAGGACATTTCTATCCAAGCTCAGAACCAAGGGCTCCCATTTACTATGTCCCTTAAAAATCTGCAAAGAAGGGCACCCGCTCCCATATGCTACTGCTTCCACCCATAGAGCATCCATCTGAACACTTCACACAAAGCTCTTTAATGCTGACTTAGGTGGACATCGTAAAAATCTGTTACCCATTGCTTTCATAATCCTGGGAAAATGTCCCAGTCCTCTCTTTACCCATCACCTGAATAAACAGATCCAATCCTTTTTATCTTTGAAAAAGACTTATGCCCAAACTCCTTGGCCAGTATCTGCTGAAATCTCTTATACTTCTTGTAGCAGATTTAAAATGTGCCAATTTGCTGGACCTTGATTCTCTGTTTGGCAGCAAAGTAATGATATAACGTGGTAGTTATGGAATAATCTCTCATGAGGTGATAAGCCAATCCATTGAAAACAAATTAAGAGTGAGATGCAAAAACCTTATTTCCATCATAATCCTGATCAGATGGAAGTGATGCTTCTCTGCTATGTCGCCTGCAGCACCTGTATCTTATAGGAGATAGAAGGAGAAATAACCAAGCAGAAAGGAGAAGACGCAGGAACAGCATGGGTCCCTTGGAACTGGAGTCCAAGAAACTGCACTAAGCAACTCATGGGTCCTGGGAGGATTGTGCCAGCACACATGTTGGTCTCCAAGGAAGGGCAAGCCTAAAGATGCTGAAAGGTGACAAGGGCCTTTCCCAGGGCTGACAGAGAAAGAAAGCTGTCCCCTCGAGTTAACACTCTGAATTTGGATTTTCAGCCTCCTAAACTACAAAAAGACTAAATTTCTGTTTGTGAAAGCTATCAATTTGTGATATTGTTGTAATAGCAGCAGTTACAGATAACTAAAGCACCTCCTCTACAGGCACCTGTCAAATCACTTATATTGCTTCTACTCATAATACAAATCAGTTGCTGCCCAATAGGGCTTATGAGAAGAAGTGAATCCCTGGGTGATGCAAATGGTTAACACATTCAAAGGCTAACCAAAAGGCTGGCAGTTCGAATCCCACCCAGAGGCACCATAAAAGAAAGACCTGGTAATCTATTTGTGAAACCACAGTCATTAAAAACTCTATGGAGCATAGTTCTACTCTGATACACATGATACTGTGATTCAGAACCTAATGGACAGCAACTGATTTAAATACAATCACACTGGGGGAAGAGAAGGATTGCCTATAGAATTCTGCAAATGGGAGCTCCAGTGGTGCAATCGGTTAGCGCACGGTACTTATACAGAATTCTGCAAATGTGTTCCTGTTCTATACTTCCTCCCAGCTTAATCTTTTTCTCCAAGATGCAAAACTAACATAAGCCTGCCACTGGCAATATTTGTATTGAGCTATAATTAACAAATCAGACAATTCAATAATTC
>NW_022111329.1:1164421-1166714 GCF_000313985.2 Echinops telfairi | reverse complement strand
TGTTTTGAGAATGATGTACAAATGCGCTTTACACAATTGATGTGTGTATGGATTGTGATAAGAGTTGTATGAGCCCCTAATAAAAATGCTTAAAATAAATAAATAAATAAAAATCAGAAGAAGAAAAAAAAAAAGATAGTCGAGAGGCGCCAGAGACCAAATCAGTCGAATTAGAGCAAACATGCTTTATTGGGGAGAAAAACCCAGCCTGGGTGAGGTCCCACAGTCCACAACGTCTGGGTCGAGGGAGTAGCACTCCGGACTACAGGAGTGGTGTTTATATAGCCGGGGAACATGTGACTTGAGCCCATATAAGGTTTAGTAGTCAGGGATTAGGAGATACAAGTATGTCTGGGTTTCTGGAATGTAAGGTGTCTTCCTGGTTCTGGGTGTATTCCTGCTGGGTGCAGAGCAGTGGGCACTGAGCCAAACAGGCTGTGAGCAAAATGGGCCGTGAGTAAAAGAAAGGAAAAAAAAAACTTGCAAAGCTGCTTTACATTAGCCAGCTCTGGTCACCTCCGCAAGTGTGTGTGTGGGAGATTCAAGGCCACTTGCTGCTAGTTGTTTCAGCCAGCTCTGGTCAGCTCCGCACAGGTGAGGGAGATTCAAGTTCACTTGCTGCTAGAAGCTGGCCTGGTATTGATCTGGCCATACACATATCAAGAAGGGCTGTGCAATCATTGTCATAATCCACTTTGGAACTTTTCTCCATTTATTTTACACATTAATGCTGAGCCACTCACAAATGTGAAACCTTTATTTTCACTTGCCAATTTTTCATCAGCTAGGGATATGTACCCTTATGTGGACTCTAAACTTGGATATTTCTCAGCATTGATCCTCCAAGCAGTTATGTACATCACACCCATTCATAGTAGAAGTTGGTGTGCTGCTACTAATGAAGATGTTTCTTTACAGGTGACAAGAAATAGTGGGACCTTTTCCTCTCCACCCTCAAAAATACGTAGAGAAGAAGATATCTCCTAACTTTGGCGTTGGAAGTTTTCTTTGGCCAAGGCCAAAGCTAACTTTAGAAACTTCTGCCAAACTCCCTGCACAGCCTGAGAGGAGAAGGAAAGGAGAAAAGATACATACAGCCTCACCTAGCCATAAACTATTCCCATTCCCATGACTTTACAGAAGCCAGACAGGGAATTCTCCACTTATTCCGCAAATTGTCTGTGTCATGTGGAACCAACATGGCACTGACCTCAGAGTTGTTGGGGAATTGTTAGACCCCACCACCACCACCCCCTAAAGAACATGAGATGACTTCACCAAGCAGTTGTCAGTAAGTTAATTAATGCTTCAGACCCAAGTTTGGGACTCAGACTTGAATTTGACCATCACCTCTGCTGCTGTCTAGCACCTTGTAACCTTGGAAAATTTACTGAAATTCTGAGCTTCTCTTTCATCATTCATACATTGAGACTCAAGAAACAAAGGTGCAATAAACATGTAGACGTAGCATGGTGAGAGATTCAAGTCTTCAGTTAGTGATAACTCCTATGTTTACCATTACTACCCTTACTAATGCTACTTTTCTTCACAAGCAGTATCACTTCCTGGCTTCTGTAATAATACTGTGGATCTTCTGTGAAAAAGTTTCAAGTCACCATTCCTCTCTTACGCCTCCCTCATTGTCTACATCCAAGAATTCCCCAATCTTCCCAGTTACACATCCATCCTCTCGTTTGCATTTCCATTATGCCTTCTCGGATTCATACCTTCAATACCTCTCATCTAAATTTTCACTCAGTCATGTGCTGAGTGTGGTGAGTGTGGTGGAAAATACAGTCATCTATGATGCTTACCTCAAAATATACGAAATACCATCTGATGATGGTGGCAAGACACACAGACATTAAGGCATGTGGGATAGAGTTATTAATTAGGAATTATCTCTTGAAACTTTGCTTTTGTGACAAATCTACACTCTATCTTTCCATTTGAATCGTGCAAGATTTAGCTGCATTATTGTAACATAAGGCCATTTCCCCCACTGGTGTTTCCACTTATATCTAATCTAATGTAGATTTTTTTTTTCAGTTTGTCTCTTTCCATTATAAGTGCTCTGAGTTTTTCCAGTGTTTTTGTTGGATCTATCCTAGAGTATTTACTACACATCTAATAAATATTATGTCCTCATTCCCCTGTCAGTGTGTCATACTGAAGGAGCTTGCATGTTACCATGATGCTGGAAGTTATGTCACTGGTATTTCAGATACTAGCAGGGTTCCCATAGTGAACAGGCTTCAGCAGAGCTTACAGACTAAGAACAGATTAAGAAGAA
>NW_022111329.1:1161069-1163082 GCF_000313985.2 Echinops telfairi | reverse complement strand
GAAGAAAGCTGATGGTGCCTAGCTATCAAAAGATATAGCATCTGGGGTCTTAAAGGCTTGAAGTTAAACAAGCTGCCATCTAGCAGATAAGCAACAAAGCCCACATGGAAGAAGCACACCAGCCTGGGTGATCATGAGGTGTCTCTGGGACCAGGTAACAGGCATCCAAAGATGCAAACAAACAAACATAATGTTGAGAAAGAGGGGGGTCAGGACAGAGACCCAAAGCCCATCTGTTGACAATGGGACATCCCCTCACAGAGGGGTCACAGAGAATGGATGAGTCAATCAGGGTGCAGTAAAGCACCAATGAAACACACAATATTCTTCTGGTTCCTTGAGGCTTCCTCACACACACACACCCCACTATCGTGACCCTAGTACTGCCATTCACTGTGAGATAAACAGGATAATGTGCATAGGTACAGCTAAGAGATAAGACCCCACAACACTCAGAATCCAGGAATAGGAATGGGAGTAGCAATACCAAAAGAGTAGGGGGAAGTTGAGGAGTGGTGGGGAGGAAGGGGGAACTGACCATGATGATCAACATATAACCACACACACACCCCTCCAGGGGGCTGAACAACAGAAACTGCAGGGGAAGGGAGACAGCGGTCGGTGTAAGATATGAAAATAATACAATTTGTAATTTATCAAGGGGTCGTGAGGGTGGGGGTGGGGTGGGAGGAAAAAGAGAGGAGCTGATACCAAGGTCTCAATAGAAAATAATGATGGCAACATCTGTACAAATATCTGTACAATACAATTGATGTATGGGTTGTTATAAGAGCTGTAAGAGCACCCAATAAAATGATCTTTAAATAATTTCTTAAAGCAACCCTGAGTATAACCTACATGCATTTAGGAATCACCTCAAGAACAGATTTGATGCATTGAACACAAGTAGCAGGAGACCTGATGATCTGAGGGACGGCATAAAGAGTATCATAACCAAAGAAAGCAAAGATCATTACAAAGGCAAGAAAGAAAATACCCAAGTGGATATTAGAAGAATCTCTTGAGCCTGCACTTAAAATCGAGTAGTTAAAGCAAATGAAAGGAATGACGAAGTAAAAGAGCAGGACAGAACATTTCAAAGGGCAGCTCAAGAAGACAAAGCAAAGAATTATAATGAAATGTGCAAAAGACCAAGAGTTAGAACACCAGAAGGGAAAACCCCATTAGACATATCGCAAAGCAAAAGAACTGAAGAAAACTTCAAGTCTCAAGTTGCAATATTGAAATACTCAATGGACAAAATGAAAGCATCAATACATGATGAACAATGGAAGCATCAACAGATGATGGAAGGAAAATAGACTCACTATACCAAAAAGATTTGGTCAAAATTCAACAATTTGAAGAGATAACATGTTATCAAGAACTGATGCAATTGAAGGAAGACATCCAAACAGCATTGAAAGCATTGGTGAAAAAGAAGACTCCAAGAATTGACAGACTATCAATTGAAATGTTTCAGTAAGCTGATGAATCAAGGAAGCAGTCACTCACCTATGTCAAGAGAACTACATGGCCAACTGACAGGAAGATATCCATATTTTTTACCATCCCAAAGAAAGCTGGCAAACAATCCACAGAGAAGACCATATGGCCGGCCCCACGATGAGACACGACATCCCTCACAGGGGACAACACTGGAAACACAGTGTGGGAATTGCGCCCGATCCGATCCCACCACACTGAAGCAAAACACTAAGGGCATGCAACAGAACAGCAAGGGGAACAGAGCAACAAAGTCCCCAGGGAATACCAAAAGTAAACTTTGGGGCCAGGGCTTGGCACCCCATCAGACTCGAACGGAGAACACTCCTAAAGGCCAAAATCCTTGAAATGACTACAGAATTTTCTTTGTTGTTGTTATTGTTGTTGTAGTTGTCATCGGCTTGATGTGGTTGTTGTTTTGTTTTCTTTTGTTGCTCATTTTTGCTCTGTCTTTTTCTTGTGCATGTTATTATCTCTGCAGGTCTGTCTAAATAAGATAGGCTGGAT
>NW_022111329.1:1153775-1158682 GCF_000313985.2 Echinops telfairi | reverse complement strand
TTTATTATTTATCAAGTGTTCATGAGTGTGGGAAGGTGGCAGAGGGAGGGGAATTTTTATTTTAACAAGCTTTCTAAGTCTTATGTACATGAAGTTTAAGAATTGCTACTATACATGGCAGTTTAAACAAAGGATTGTTCCAGTCCTCTACCACAAATTCAATAAGAAATACAAACAAACAAAATGCTTGGCCTTGAGGGACTCTAAATCAGGGAGGAAATTACAGTGATACAGAATTGCAGACAGGCATGAATCAGTAATGAGTTGCATAGGTAAAAATGTTTCTAATATGCGTTGAGAAGTGTGATTCCTCACCGCCTCCCACCCACCAAGGTCACTGGCTGCTGTGAGGGGAGATAACCCCAGAAAAAAAACTTGCTTCCCTAACCACCACAGCTCGTCTGAACAAAGAGACCGCTTCTCCTCTAAATCAACATAATCAGCATTCCCAGTAGCTCCCTGCTCGGACTATCAAGGCTGCTGCCAATAGCTACAGTGGTCTGCTCCCATTGTCAACACTATACCTAATACCTAAGCACCCCATAGCCCATAGCCCAGGCTTCTTATCCTACAAGATAGATCTCCCGGGTGTGTGTGGTGTGTGTGTGTGTGTTGCGGTGGGGGGGGGTGCGGGGAGCAGTTCAAATCTAACTGCTCCCCCTTCTGGTTTACACTGAAGGGTAAGACTGAGGTTTCTGTATGCTATGAAGCAGGTATGTTGAGTTGAAGCAATATCCAAAGCAGCAATCTACCAGGAGACCTCTGATACTAATAAAATAGACCTCCTTAGGAGGTCAATCAAAGAATGACAGCCTCTTGGTCCCAGGAGGCTGTCAAGCTGTTTCAAATTGCTACAGAAAGTTATTATTATCATGGTCAGTCCTCTACCTATCTGCTTCTTACATATCCCACTAATATCCCTCTGAAATCAACGAGGCAGACCTCTCTGAGTCAGTTCTGGCCAGTCTACTCCCTCCTCCTGTTAGGCTTACAGACTGCCAACTAAGGCTGCTGTGTGCTGGGAAACAGGCATCTTTAAGTGTAGGCTATATCATAGCCAACACACTACATGCGGGGGTGAGGCTCTGAGAGCAACAAGGCAGAACTAACTACGTAGGGGCCCATTCATTCAGTGTTACAGCCTCTCCACCACATGTTAACTCTAAACTGATGAACTGACACAAATTCCTACAGAAATTTCCCTAGAGTGAAGCTGGAAGGTAGGTGATCCCTGTAGAGATGGCTCTCCAAACCACCACAAGGTCCTGGGGCTCTGAAACCAACAAGACAGATCTTTCAAAGGCTCTTTTGGGGAGAGTGCCAGCACTCCCTTCTCCTGAAATGGAGGATAGTCTGCCTGTGTTTCCCTTGAAGGTCAGCTCACATATCAGCAACTCCCACAGAACAAGGAGGGAAGCCTCAGCAAAACTTGAAAGCAACACCCAACTCCAAAGACTGGATGTGTGTTCTTTTTCTTTTCCTTTTTTCAAAACCCTTTTATTGGGGCTAACACAGATATCATAGCATCCCATAGCTCAATCACATCAAGCAATTATTTTTAATAATTTTTTATAATTGCTACCACAGTCCACTTCAAAACCTTCTCTTCCTTCTTAACTCCTTGATAATATGACTGAACATGTGATTGCAGAAACAGAAAGTGGAAGGGACCAGTAATCAGAGAAAGAGAACTGCTGCCCTGTGGGGCAGATTCACTTGTGCACAATATTGTATCTAAGTGATGGACAGGTTGACTACAGTGTGTTCTCTGGCATGATTGGGAGATAACGAAGGTTGAAAACTGATAGCTGAACTTTTATAATCCTAAGTAAGCCCTGGAGGGAGAAGGAGACAACACACAGAGAGAGGGGAAATAGTCAAAGGAAAGGTCAAAGGCTCTTCCCACCTAAGAGGATTTTTGTTTTTATAGAAGCTTCAAACACATGAGAAAGTTGGACATTGAGTAAGGAAGACTGAAGAAAAGTCAATGAATTTGAGTTGTGGTATTGGTGAAGAATATTGAAAGTACCCTGGACTGCCAAAAGAACAAGCAAATCTGTCTTGGAAGAAATACAGCCAGAATGCTACTTAGCAGCAAGAATGGTGAGACGTCATCTCACATACTTTGGACATTTTATCAGACTAGACCAGTCTCTGGAAAAGGACATCATGCTTGGTAAAGTGGAGGGGCAGTGAAAATGAGGAAGACCCTAGCCAAGATGTACTGATACATCGGCTGCAATGTTGGGCTTAAACGTGAGAGCAATAGTGAGGAGGCAAAGGGGTAAGCAGCGTAACTTTCTGTTATCCATAGAGTCACCACGAGTCAGAAGTGACCTAATGGCATTTAACAACAGGAACAATATTTACCTCTGCTGCAAATAGATTCTTAAATGTAGTGAAGAAATAAGAAAACAAATTATGAAAACTTCTTAGACATAACCAAACACCGTGAGGGAATAAGTCACTGGCCCGAGGAAATCAGGACCACAGTCTCAGGGGCCATTAAGAGCAATAACATAGTCCACAAAGACAATGGTGTCTATCTTACTTTGGTGAATAGCAACTGAGATCTTTAAAACCTGTGAGTACAACGATTGGTCTTTCCCGGCCTAGAGGTAAGAGTAATGAAAACAGAATAGACATAGAAACAATTAGCCCAGTGGACTAATGGACCACCAGAACATCAATCTCCATGACCCTGAGACAAGAGTAACTAGATGGGAGAGGAAGCACTAAAGAACTAGAGCAGCGGTTCTCAACCTGTGGGTCACACCCTTTGAGGAGTCGAATGATCCTTTCACAGGGGTCGCCCAATTCATAACAGTAGCAAAATTACAGTTATGAAGTAACAACAAAAATAATTTTATGATTGGGGGTCACCACAACATGAGGAACTGTATGGGTGTATGAAAGGGTCACAGCATTAAGAGGGTTGAGAACCACTACATTAGAAGATCCTGTATAGATCCTGTATAGAAGAAAAATGGGGTGGGGGGACTCAAAATCTTAAGAAACCAAGTTTAGATAGATACTTGCAGAACCCCCAAGACTGTGACCCTTCTTCAGTTTTCAGGTTTGGAAATTAACTCATCCCTGTGGTTCAATTTTCAGCCAAATAATAGGTCTATAAGGTAACAATAGTACTAGTAAGGTATTCATACATTAGGATAATTAATCATTTAAGATCAAAAGGCAGCATTTACTAAAGGAAAAAGAATTAGGAAAGAAGGAGGAATGGAAACAGGAAACAAAGGAACTAGGATAATTGATATTACATTGAGGGAACTATAATAAATGAGATGAAAAATGTGTATGAATTGTTGAATGTAAAACTGATCATCTCCTCTGTAAAACTTCACCCAATTCATAATAAAAAGTTTTTGAAAAAGAAAGAGAGAACTGTGGTGGAATACTAGGGACAACTGAATGGAAACACGGTGGATAAAATTAACAAACACGAAATAAAATTAACAAATTCTTTTGAGCACAAATCTACCTAAGCTGACTCAAATGGAAATAGAAGGTTTCATAACAGAGGGGATTGAATCAGTGATCGAAAGCATAAAAACAAATAAATAAAATAAAAATCCTGTGCCAGATTATTTCACTGGGGAATTGAACTAACATCAATTCCGTTTAAAGTCTTCCAAAATATATAAAAGGAAGGATTCTTCCTAATTCATTCTGTGAAGCAAACATAACTCTGATACCCAAACCAGACAGACACCACAGAAATGAAAAATACAGGCCAATATCTCTCAAGTATAGAAATTCAAGATGCTAAAGAAAATACTAGCTGACAGCATATTAAAAAAGTCGTACCCAAAAAATGTCATACATCAGGCAAAGTAGGATTTGTTCCAGGAATGCATGGATGGTTTAACATTAGAAAATCAAACAGTGTGATACACAATATCAATAACCAAAGAAAAACAACCATATGATCCATTTTATGGATGCAGAAATAGCATCTGATAAAATCCAGCATCTTTGCCTGATGAAAATCCTCAAAAAGACTGAAATAGAAAGGAAGTCCTTCAATATGATTATGACAT
Source organism: Echinops telfairi (assembly GCF_000313985.2). NCBI lineage: Eukaryota > Metazoa > Chordata > Mammalia > Afrosoricida > Tenrecidae > Echinops > Echinops telfairi. The sequence goes on along the minus strand of NW_022111329.1, from coordinate 1,154,624 downwards.
ATATGAAAAACCAACCGCCAATATTAAATGTAATGGAGAAAAATTGAGAACTTTCCCACTTGAAATCAGGAACAAGATAAGAATGCCTACTTTCCCCACTTATATTTAAAAGTGTAGTAGAAGTCCTGGAAATAAGACAAAATAAAATAAGGTATTCATATTGAGAAAGAAGTAGAATTATCTCTATTTGTGTGTAATATGATTCTACTTATAGAAAATCCCAAAGAATACACAAGAAAATGTCTAGAGCTAATAGAGGAAATAAGCAAAGTTACGAGTTACAAGGTCAATAAACAAAAATCATTTGGGTCTCTATACACCAATAATGAAAAATCTGTAAACCAAAATTGGGGAGGAATTCATTTACAATAGTATCTAAGAGACTGAACTACCATGGCATAAATTTAACACTAATGTGAAAAAATTATAAAGTTATAAAACACAGCTGAAAGTTTAAAGAAGACTTAAGTAAAGGGGAAAGTGTTCTGTGTACATCTTGTAAGACTTAATATTGTTAGGATGTCTATACAACCCAAAGCTATCTGTAGATTCAATGTAATACCAATCAAAATTGCAACATCCTCCTGTTAAAAAAAAAAGCCCATTGTCATTGAATCTATTCCAATTCTTAGTGATCCAATAGTAGACCTGTTTCATATGATTTCCAAGGCAAAACCTTTTATGGGAGCAATGTTGCATCTTTCTTCTACTAGCAGCCAAGTATTTTTTTTTCTTCAGCTTTCTTTATTCTTTTAATCATTTTATTAGGGGCTCATACAACTTTTGTCACAATCCATACATACATCAATTGTGTAAAGCGCATTTGTACATTCATTGCCCTCATCATTC
>NW_022111329.1:1145335-1153085 GCF_000313985.2 Echinops telfairi | reverse complement strand
AACGATGTACAAATGCGCTTTACACAATTGGTGTGTGTATGGAGTGGGATAACAGTTGTATGAGCCCCTAATAAAATGTTAAAAAAATAAAATAAAATAAAATAAAATGTTCATGGGACTCTTAAAATTGATGAAAATATTCTGACTTAATAGGAAGTGATGCTGGACATATGAATCTGTCTTGTCAGCAGTCATCATCCTCTATTCCCAGAATGCGAGCATTTTATGTAATATTAAACATCAATAAAGTTGGTTTTCAAATGACAAAAAAAAAAAAAAATTTTAAAACCAATCCTCAACTTTACCTGGAATGGCAGGAGGTCCAGAAAAACTAAAGCAATGTTGAAAGACAAGGACAAAATAGGAGGATTCATACTTCCTGGCAGTGATTTATACATTGGGATACTAACCAAAAGGTCAATGATTCAAATCTAGTATCCATTCTGCAGGAGAAAGGTGGGGCTCTCTCCTCCTATAAAGACCTACAGTCTTGTACACTCTTATGAATCAGTTCTAATCTGTCCTATAGGGTCACTATGAATTGGAATTAAATCAACAGCCACAGTAATCAAAATAGCCTGGAATTGCTAGAATAGTAGACACAGAGACCAGTGCAATCGAATTGAGAGTGCAGAAAAAAGCCACCATCTATGGTCAATTGCTTTTTAGTATGAGTGCCAGGTCCATTCAATAGGGAAGAGTTTCTTTAATATATTGTGTTAGGAAAATTTGTTTCCCACATGCAGCAAAATGAAACAGGATACATACTTCACATCATACACAAAAAGAAATTCAAAATGGATTAAAACCATAAATGTGAGGTCTAAAACCACTAAATTCTTAGAAGAAAATGTAGAAATAACATTCTTTTTTTAAATCATTTTATTGGGGGCTCTTACAACTCTTATAATCCACATATCCATCCATTGCATCAAGCACATTTGTACATTTGCCATCATCATTCTCAAAACATTTTCTTTCTACTTGATCCCTGGGTATTGGTCTCCCTTTTCCCACCCTTCCATTGTCCATTCCCCTGGGAGGGGGTTATATGTAGATCATTGTGATCGGTTTCCCCTTTCTCCCCCCACTTTCTCCATCCCCTCCTGTTATCATTACTCTCAATATTGGCCCTGAGGGGTTTATCTGTCCTGGATTCCCTGTGTGGTGAACCCTTATCTGTACCAGTGTACATGCTCTGGTCTAGCACAATTTTTAAGGGAAAATGGAGGTCAGGATAGGGGGGGCTGGAAGCACTAAAAACTAGAGGAAAGTTGTATGTTTCATCGATGCTATACTGCACCCTGACTGATTTACCTCTTCCCTGTGACCCTTCTGTAAGGGAATGTCCAATTGTCTAAAGATGGATGTTGCGTCTCCACTCCTCACTCCCCCTCATTCACAATGATATAATATTTTGTTCTGCTTCTTTGATGCCTGATACCTGATCCTATCAACACCTCATGATCACACAGGCTTGTGTGATTCTTCCATGTGGGCTTTGATGCTTCTGAGCTAGATGGCCGCTTGTTTACCTGCAAGCCTTTAAGACACCAGATGCTATATCTTTTGATAGCCGGGCACCATCAGCTTTCTTCACCACATTTGCTGATGCACCCATGTTGTCTTCAGCAATCAATTGTGTCGGGAAATTGAGCATCACAGAATGCCAGGTTATTAGAACAAAGTGTTCTTGCATTGAGGGAATACTTGAGTAGAGGCCCAATGTTCGTCTGCTACCTTAATATTTAACATATAAATATATGTACATAGATCTATTTCCCTATCATTATATATTCTTACATATATACATGCCTATATTTAGACCTCTATAAATGTCCTTTGCCTCCTAGTTCTTTCCTCTATATCTTTTTACTTTCCTCTTGTCCCATTATCATGTTTGACCTTCATTCAGATTTCAGTTATTCCTCTCAGAAACATTGCCTTTGATTAAGTCCCACCAGGCATCCTACACCCTCCTTGTCATCGATTTTAGATCATTTGTAATTCCCTTGTCCCTGGGTTTGTTAACACCCTCCTTCTTAGAGACAAACATCAAGTAAGTTCTGATCCACAGCAACCCTATGCAAAATGGAATGGGACACTACCTAGTCCTGCAGCATCCTTACAGTGCCTGAGCCCATTGTTGCAGCCACTACATCTATCCATCTTGTCCAGGAGCTTCCTCTTTTTCACTGCCCCTCAACTTTACCAAGCATGATGTTCCTCTCCAGGGACTGGTATCTCCTGACAATATGTCCAAAGCATGTAAGATCAAATCATACCAGTCTTGCCTTTAAAGAGCACTCTAGTTGTACTTCTTCCAGGACAGATAGATGTGTCCTTTTAGCAGTCCATAGTACTTTCAATATTCTTCTCCAGCACCACTATTCAAATGCATCAATTCTTCTTCATATATCCTTATTCAGTGTCCAAATTTTCACATGCTTGTGAGGCAAATATGTAAATACCATGGCTTAACAATGATAGTACAGGGAATAGTAAGTGTTCTAAAATTGATGAGGAGGAGGGTGTAGCTTTTCTGGTCATGTTTGATCAATCAAAAAGTATCTGAGAGGAATTACTGAGAGGTGAATGGCAGGTAAACATAATAGTGGACTAGGAGAAAAGAGAAAAGAGGAAAGAAATATATATATATGGTGAAGAAAGTTGATGGTGCCCGACTTTCAAAAAACATAGTGTCTGGGGTCTTAAAGGTTTGTAGTTAAATAAGCAGCTATCTAGAAGAAAAGCATCAAAGCCCACATGGAAGAAGCACATTACCCTGTGTGATCACGAAGTGTCAACAAGAAGAGGTATCAGAAGTTCAAAAACAAGAGACCAAATCAATGTGAAGGGGCATGGATGTAGTAGAGACCCAAAACCCACTTGTAAGATAATTGGACAGTCCCTCGGTTTAGCATAAACACCGAACTATCCGCTAGTTCTTTATATTTCTTCCTGTTACTATTACGGTTTTTATTTGTTTTACTTCATCAATCATGTTAGATTTGCATAAGTTCATTTGTATATTTAAGATCGTTCAGTACATGAAAGCCAAGATAAGTAACCCTTCAAAAATGGTAAGAGGAATACTGGTTCCCTGGAGGTACAGGAAGAGAAGGGGTATGAAATAGGGAGGGAAATAGGGAGCTGATAGCACTGATGACTGTATAATCCCAGTTTATTGGATCAAACAACACAATTGTATGTGAATGGATATATTGATCATGTAAGATATGGTGCAAAAAAACTCTTATAAGAAAAAAGGGAGGGTTCCTGGGGTGAAGGGGCGTGGAAGAAGGGGAGCTGATATCAAGGAGTTCAAGAAGAAAGAAAATATTTTTTAAACTGAACTGATTGTGGTAGTAATTATACAATACTGCTTGATGCGATTGAACTATGGAAAGTTATGATCTCTGTAAGAGCTCCCAATAAAAAGATTAATTTTTTTAAAAAGGAAATACAATGGCTTGAGTCAAACACACTCTAGTCTTCTAAGTAACATCCTTACTTTCAACACTTTAAAGAGATCTTTTGCAGCAGATTTATCCAATGCATTTCCACTTTGGATCTCTTAACTGCTGTTCATCCAGCATTGATTGTGGATTCAAGCAAGACAAAATCCTTGACAGGGTCAACCTTTCTCTATACATCATGATGCTACCTATTGGTCCAGTTGTGAAGATTTAGGTCTTCTTTACATTGAGTCACAATCCTACAATCCTTGATCTTCATCAGCAAGCTCCTCAAGTCCTCCTCACTTTCAGAACACAAGATTGTGTCATCTGAGTAGGACAGTTGTTAATTACCTTCCTCCAATCCTAATTCCACATTCTTCTTCATGTAAGTCCATTTCTCTGATTATTTGCTAAGTACTGTATACAGATTGAATAAATATGGTGAAAGGATACAACTCTGTCACTTACCTTTCCTGATTTTAAATCACACAAAATTCCCTTGTTCTATTTGCACAACTGCCTTGAACAAGCTCCATGAACAAGCTCCAAATAATTACAATGAAGTGTTCTGAAATTTCTATCCTTCTCAAAGTTATCAATAGTTTGTTATGATCATACACTCGAATATCTTGGTATAGTCAATACAGCACAATTAAACATCTTTCTCTGCTTTCAACCAAGATCTATGTTACATCAGCAATGACATCCTTTGTTATACATCTTCCTCTGAATGTGACCTGGACTTCTAGCAGCTCTTTGTTGATATACTGTGGCAACTCTTGTTGGATGATCTTCAGTAAAATTTTCCTTGCATGTGATGTCAATGATACTGTTCTATTCCTTGAGCATTCTGTTCAATCACCTTTCTTTGGAATGGACAAATATGGATCTCTTCCAGTCAGTTGACCAGGTCTTCCAAATTTCCTCGCATTAAAAAAAAAAATTCCTAGCATAGATAATTAAGTGCTTCATCAGCTTGTTGAAGGATTTCAGTTAGTATTCTGTCATCCTGGAGCCTTGTTTTTGCCTAATGACTTCAGTGCAACTTTGACTTCTTACTTCAGTAACCTTGGTTCTTAATCATATACTACCTTGTCAAATAGTTGTATGTCCACTAGTTCTTTTTGGTACAGTGACTGTTTCTTTCCATCTTATTTTGATCCTTTCTCCATATTTCAATCTTTTGTTCACAGAATCTTTCAAGATTGGAATGAGAGGCCTGTTTTTTCTTTAGTTTAAGACAATGTGAGCATACTCTTCCTTTTTTGTTTTATAACTCCAGGTCATTGTACATTTAATTATAATATTTGACTTTGTCTTCTTAAAGTACCCTGTGAAATTTTCTATTCAGCTATTTGACTAAACCATTTCTTCCATTTGCCTTAGCTACTCTATGATTAAGACCAAGTTTCAGAGTCTCTTCTGACATCCACCTTGATAGTTTCTTTCTTTCCTGCCTTTGTAATGATCTTTAACTTACTTCATGTATGATATTCTCGATGTCATCACATCTTGATGGCATCATATCAAGTCTTCTGTCATGAGTGTTCAATGCATCAAATGTGTTCTTGAAATGTTCTCAAAATTCATGTTGGATAGACTCGAGGTTGTATTTTGGCTCTTGCTGACTTATTTTCATTTTCTTCAGCTTTAGCCTGGACTTACATATGAGCAAAGATGGTCTGTTCCACAACCAGCCCCTGGCCTGGTTTTAGCTGTTGATTTTGAGCTTCTCCATCATCTCTTCCCACAGATGTAGTCAATTTAATTCCTGGGCATTCCATTTGGAGAAATCCATGTGTATAAGTCACCTTTTTGTGTTGTTTGAAAAAGGTATTTGCTATGAACAAGTCCTTGGTCTTGTGAATTCTGTCTTGTGAGCTGCAGCTTTGTTTCTATCACCAAGTCCATATCTTCCAACCAGCATTCCTTCCTCTTTGTTTCCAACTTTTGCATTCCAATTGCCAATAATTACCAATGCAAATTGATTGCATGTTTGATCAATTTCCAATTGTTGGTGGTGGTAGAATTCTTTAATCACTAGGTTTTGTGGTTGGTGCATAAATTTGCATAATAATTGTACTGATTGGATTCCTTGAAGACATATAGGTATAATCCTATCACAGCATTATACTTCAAGACTGATTTTGCACTGTCCTTTTTTATAATGAATGTAATGCCATTCCTCTTGATTGTGTTATTCCTGCCATGATTGTCTGATTTAAAATGGCCATTACTAGTCCATTTCAGCTCACTACTGCCTAAGATATCAATCTTTATGCATTCAATTTCATTTTTGAAAACTTCCAGTTTTCCTAAATTCATACTTCACACACTCCAAGTTCCAATCATTAGAAAATGTTGACAGTTGTTTCTTTTTACCTTGAATCATGCCCCATCAGCAAATGAAGATCGCAAAGGCTTCACTTCCATAGGCTTTATCCCACTCCGATCACCATGTTTCACTCCACTCTTAGCCCTCCGACCTGAGGGGGCCATCCTCTGCACTGTCTCTGGCAATGTTATGTTTCCATTCATTAGGTCTCCAGTATCTGACAATGCTTAAAAGTTATGCATAAGGTTTTCAGCAACTACTTCCTCCAAAATAGTCAGCTGGTTTCTTCTTCATTGTGTGCTCTTAGTCTAGAAGTGCTGCTGAAACCTGTTCATTTTGGTTACCCTGCTGGCATTTGAAATACCAGTGACATAGCTTCCAGTATCACAGAAACACACAAGTCACCACAGTACAACAAACTGACAGACAGTACTGCCATTGAATTTAAAGTACTGTTGCAAAAAGAAAGTAGACAGCTTTTTAAAAGAAAATACATGGATTATTGATAAGTCCAGATTAAAATTTAAGTGATCGGACACTATTTACAAAAACAATGAGGGTTGGAGATAGGACAAAACTTTCAATAACACTCATTCACTAAGGAAGAACTATGCCTGCTGGATTAAGACATGTTCTACAAAAGCAGAGAGATTATGAAAATAGCAAGTATATGATAGTGTTAAATTGTTAATATTGGGCATCCTGAAAACAGGATATTGAACCAAAGTCCAATAATTTCCAAATCCACAAGCTAGGTTTAGTAGTCATCTGCTTCTTCTCACACTAGGGTGTCCAACAGAGTATTTCAGTTCCTTTAATCTGCTACAGGTGTATTTAAAGTAAGATCTGGTTCACTTAGAGGCATTTCTGAATGGACCCTTCAGGATGTTTTGCACCTCAAAAAGACGAAGCCTAAAACCCCAGTTGTCCATAGTATGTAGCCTGGGTCATCAAGGGCTGGGTAGAAATTTGGTCAAATGTGCCAGAGTAGAAACATAAAATAGGGCATAGACTCTGACCCCACCACAACGGGGCAAAACACTAAGGGCATGCAACAGAGCAGCAAGGGGAGCAAAGCAATGAAGTCCCCAGGAATTCCAAAAATAGACTTTGCAGCCAGGGCATGGTACCACATCAGACTCAACCGGAAAACATTCCTAAAGGTCAATAAACAGACCTGGAACTATGTATAGGCTTTTTTATTTTTTTGTCATTTTTGTTGTTGTTATTGTTTCTTGGGGTTTTTTTTCATTTGTTGCTTTGTTTTGCTCTGTCTTGTTTTTGTGATTATTATTGTCTCTGCATGTCTATCTAGATAAGACAGGCAGGATAAACAATCCGGAGGAGAAAACAATGGTTTTGGGGGGACATGGAAGAGGGGGAGGTGGGGGATATGAAGGGGTGTCAATCAACTCAGGGACAAGGGAACAACAAGTGATCTAAAATCGATAGCGAGGAGATCCTAGGATGCCTGGTGGGGCTTGATCAAGGGCAATGTACCAAAGAGAAATTACTGAAACCTAAATGAAAGCTGAATGTGATAGTGGGAACAAGATGAAAGTAAAAGGAAATAGAGGGTAAGGGGAAGGTGGGGGGAGAAAGAGGGATCACAATGATCTACATATAACCCCCTCCATGGGGACAGAAACAGAAAAGTGGGTGAAGAGAGACATCAGTCAGTGTTAAGACATGAAAAATAATAATTTATAAATCAAGGGTTCATGGGTGGGGGAATGAGCTGACACCAAGGGCTCAAGTAGAAAGAAAATGTTTGAAAATGATGATGGCAACATAAGGCATGTACAAATGTGCTTGACACAATGGATGGATGGATGGATGGATGGATGGATGGATTGTGATAAGAGCTGTACGAGCCCCAATAAAATGATTCTTTTAAATAGAACATAGACTTCCATTGGATGTGTGTATTTGTAATGTTAAGCATTTTTCCTAA
>NW_022111329.1:1139772-1143476 GCF_000313985.2 Echinops telfairi | reverse complement strand
GCTAGAGAACGGCAAGTTCCTCTAGCAGGTTTTCTGTGAGAATCTGCAGTGATTGGTGGATACTTCCCTCACCATAGTAGTCTGCAACATTGTTGATGACCATTCTCTAATTATAGACAGGTGCTTCTGCTGGCAACACTCCATACCAGTTGGAGTTTACTCTGACACAAGCCCAATTGTTGATAAAAGCCAGGTAATTTTTGTCATCTGGGGAGTACTAAAGGTTGCCAGTTGAATGTTGCCTCGATACTATCAAAGGCAACTTCTAAAGCAATTGTGGTGAAGAAATTGGATGGTGCCCAACTATCGAAAGATATAGCATCTGGGGTCTTAAAGGCTTGAAGTTTAACAAGCAGCCATCTAGCAGGGAAGCAAATAAGCCCACATGGAAGAAGCACACCAGCCTGTGTGGTCATGAAGTGTTGATGGGATTAGGTATCAGGTATCAAAACATCCAAAACAAACAATTATATTGATGAGAAAGAGGGGAGTTGCAGTGGAAACCTAAAGCCCATCTGTAGACAATTGGACATCCCCCTACTGAAAGGTTACAAGGAAGGAACAATTCAACCAGGGTGCAATATAGCACCAAAGAAGCACACATCATTCCTCTAGTTCCTGACTGCTTTCTCCCCACCACTACCATAACCCAGTTCTACTTTATAAATCCAGCTAGACCGGAGTACACACATTGGTACAGATAAGAGCTTTCAACACACGGAATTCAGGACAGATAAAACAGTAGTGGCAGTAGTGGCAGTAGTGATATCATGAGGGTAGGGAGATTGTTGGGGTAAGGGGTATAAGGGGGAGAAAGGAAGAACCCATCACCCCAGGGGGGTAAATAACAGAAACGTGGGTGAAGGGAGACAACGGACAGTGTAAGATATGAAATAACAACAATAATAAATAATTAATCAAGGATTCATGAGGGTGGGAGAGTGGGGGATGGAGGTGGAAAAATGAGCTTATACTAAGGGTTCAAGTAGAGAAAAAATGTTTTGGAAATGTTGATGGCAACATATGTACAAGTGTGCTTAGTATAATTGAATGATGTTATAAGATTTGTAAGAGCCCCTCAATAAAATGTTTTTTTAAAAAAAAAAAAAAAAAGCATCTCCAAATGCTTACCCCTGCTTGTCTTGCTCAATACAAGCCTGTCCATGAGAATCCTGCCTAGCACCCATAGAAGCCAGGTAGAAGGAATCTTACCTTTCTCTAAAACACCTGTCTGTGTCCTGTCAGGGTTTCTCATTTTCATTGCATAAATAGATGCTATGAAACATGAAATTGCTTTCTTAATGGCTTTTTTAGATTTTTCATTACTATTTTATAGAGAGGAGCCCTGGTGGCATAGTGGTTAGTCATGGGGCTGCTAACTGCAAGGTCAGCTGTTTGCAATCACCAGGGGCTCCTTGAGAGAAGGACAGGGCTTTCTAATCCCATTAAGAGTTACAGTCTTGAAAACCCACAGGGGCAGTTCTGCTCTGGGTTGCACCATAAGTCAGCATCCATTGCAATAAGTTTGGCTTTGGGTTTTTGAGTTTATAGAGAGCCAACTGATTTTTATTTTTGACCTTGTACCCTGCAACTTTGCTTATTTCTTCTGTAATCTGTTGAAGTTTTCTTGTGGACTCCTTCGGGTTTTCTAGGTGTAAAATCACATGATCCACAAATAGAGGTAAGTCTACTTCTTTTCCAATCTAGATTCCTTTTATTTATTTACTTACTTACTGACTTATTACTTTTCCTTTTTTTAAAAAAAAACTTATTTGTAAGAATTTGGTACATCATAAACTACAATAACTATGACTCTGAAATGTTTTACCTATTAAAACACCAGAAGTCGCCACATATTCAAGTCTCCCACAGGGGTTGTTTTGTTTTGTTTTTCAAAACCATTTTGTTGGGAGCTATTACAGATATCATATCATTCCATAGTTCGATCACTCCAAAAATGTATTGTACAATGGCTACCACAATCAGTTTCAAAACTTATTAATTTTTCTTATTGCTATTATTACCTCCAAATGTGCAGTCCTTGCCCTAAAGCAATTGAGGCAGATCAATAACCAGTCCAAGCTGATTGAAAAGATAAATCATTGAAATTATTAAAAGACCAGTCCCCAGAAGACACTCCCACTGTAACCAGAACTATACCTGAGTGCTTTGTGAATTACGAGATTTACAAATTTAATGCAAGATTTATACTTGGTTATTCTCTTACAGATATTAACATACAGGTGGAAAGTCCCATAGGCGTAATAATGAAATTCACCAAGGAGAAATAGATTACCTCTATGCTGCCTGGTTCCCCTCTGCATATCAAGGACTCAAAGGGAAAAACAAAAGAACCCTCAAACTCACTACCATCGAGTTTATTCCAACTCATATGGAGTAGAACTGTCCCTGTGAGTGTATGGGATTTTTAATCTCTATGGGAGGAGGCAGCCTCATCTTTTTCCCCTGGAGTAACTGGTGGATTCAAACCACCGACCTCGTGGTTAGCAGCTCTTCTAGTATTTGTATCTCAAAAGGGGAATTAGCATATGAAAACTTTTCTTAGCTCTGATCTCCACAGAACCTGGCAGAGTATTTATTTTTGATAGGGTGACTTATATTTCAATGGTTTCTAAGTTATGGTTTAGGACCATCACACTATGGCTATGAGATTTATAAGTTATAAGACTTCTAATACAATATTGAATATAAGTAATGAGAGCAGATAATATTGAGGAGAAAGTTGTCAATCTTTCACCATTAAGCAAACAAGAAATGTTGGCTGTTGCCTTTTCAGATATTCCTGGAATCATACTGAGGAAATTTTCCTGTTCTAAGAAAGCAGGTTAGATTTTATCAAGTACTTATTCTGCACCCATAATGATGCTCTTGCATTTCTTTTCCTTTGTTCTATTGATATGGTATGTTATGTTGATTGATTTTTTTATTGTAAACCCATCCTGTATTCCTGGAATGAGTCCCAAATTGTCAGGCTATATGATTCTCTAAATATGCTATCAAATTTTATTCACTAGTATTTTGTTAAGTTTTTTTTGCATCTATATTCATAGTTTTCATTTTTTGTCTTGTCTGCAAAACAAAGATAGCAAGGCTATTTTTGTTTCATTTATTAAGGGCCATTATTGAACATTTGGATCAATATTTTATAGAATAATCCTGGCCAAAAGGGAGGAAATGTAGAACAAATTTTAAAATTATCTTGGAATCCAGATTTTGGGGGGTGGGGGGTGGCGGGATGGAGTAGTCATAGAGACTGGATGAAGAAACTATTGACCTAAGCTTATATATAAACCTTAAACAAACAAACAAAAATATCTCCTATAGTCTTCTTATAGCCAAAAAATAGATTAGCCCAACTAGTAAAGAATGACTTCCTTCATATAATTAGGTTAAAATTTAACTTGATCTCCCTTTAGATTAATTTTAAATTTATTATTTAGCTTTTCATATTTTCTACTTTCTTTTCTATTGAGATTTTTCTGTTTTATTTTGTTATTATGTTACTTTTTGTTGGTATTTCTTTGGTAATGTTTTTCTGTATATGAAATCTAGGATAGGTAAATCTATAGAGACAGTAACTGCATTAATGGTTTCTTGAGAGAATGGCAGGGGAGGTTTTGGGGGAATGGGGAACTAATAACAATGAGTACACGAAAGAAAGAAAAAAATTATAAAATTGATTG
>NW_022111329.1:1134297-1135903 GCF_000313985.2 Echinops telfairi | reverse complement strand
GCAATTCCCCAGTGTGGACCAATGCAGAACATGACCTCAATCTTTCAGCCAGCTACCAAATTGCAAGGCTGTGCTGACCCAACAAATTATCCAGAACCTGGAATAGGGCTTCCTTGGTTACTGACAGTATCCAATCATGTTCAACATCAGGACAGACTGTACAAGGAAAATAAAATGGATATTGTTTACTTTTAGACCACGGGGTTCAGAGTGAAAGGACAGATGTCTATGAGGAGACCTAAATGAGAAGAAGGTGGGGATAATGGGTGACATTTATTCCAATAATAGAATAATGATGTCAATAGAAACTTGTATTTCTTGAGCACTGGCTCTGTTCGACACCCTGTGTTAGGTAAGTGTCTTTCATGTACTATCTTATGCTAGTAATCTCTGGTCTGATTCTATTTCAACAGAATCACAGTTTCTGGAGAAAAGCACTATTATTCTAAATCACCGGATAACTTGTCACATGCCAATTGCTTGTTTGGCTTTTATTTGCTTTTGTATTTGTTTGTTCGTTGATTGGTTGTTTAATTAGTTGTGGAGTTTAGCCATCTTGCTCCAAAAAGACCTAAGAAAATGATCAACTGAAATATTCTGCTGATGCCCTGCGTGCAACACTATGATAATTCTCAAGCAAAACTGACATCAGGACAACAGAGCAGTTCGATGGAAAATAGATTATTAGCCTGACTAGGAGAGCTGTGAATTTATATAAATAAGAAAGATTCATCTATAAACTCCCTATCACCAACTTTGAATGGTTAGTAGTTATATTGTCCTAGGAATGGAGCTTACCTAATTGCTATTGATCCAATACAAGACTATAAATTCTCAGCTGCTTGGGAAAAGGACAAGGAAGGGAAAGAAGGGAAAGAAGTCTATTATACAATCCAGGTATTATTTGGAATGCTAAGGGAAGAACGTTAACCCAATTCTAGTCTGGATGTGCTGATCTTCATGACAAATCACAGATGAGACTGAAACAATTTGCCTGTCAATAAATGCTTAAATGATGTTACAATCACTTAAGTAACTAGAATACACATATTAAAGCCTTAATTTATCATCCTTTTGCCAAAGCACTTTTGTTAGAATTTAATATTTCTCTAGACCCAAACTCCAGGACCAATCATTACAATTACTTCAAGTTTTTCCACTAAAGGGTATATGCCTTCATTTATTCTCTCTTGAGAGTAAGAGGAATTATAAATGAGTGTCCCAAATCAATGTTATTACAAAATTTTGAATTTAAATACTGTTCATAATTTGATGAGGTTTTTCTCAGGTCCTTGATCTGGGATCATTTCCTTCTGGAATGCTTTTTGTTTGTTTTGTTTAAATGGAAATACCTTTTTTATTATTATAGTATACGTGTTTTACTGTTGTAATGTGATATTATACATAAGAACTTAGCCATGGTATCTTTTTTCTTTTTTTAGATCATTTTATTGGGGGCTCATACAACTATTATCACAATCCACACATACATCCATTGTGTCAAGCACATTTGTACATTAGTTGCCATCATCGTTCTAAAAACATTTTCTTTCTTCTTGAGCCCTTTCTTTCTTCTTGAGCCCATTTTCCCCTCCCTCCCTGCACC
>NW_022111329.1:1131813-1133129 GCF_000313985.2 Echinops telfairi | reverse complement strand
AACAACAACAACAACAAAAACAATGACAAAACACCAGAAAAACCTGTAAATAGTTCAAGGCCTGTTTGTTGACCTTTAGGAGTGTTTTCCGGTAGAATCTGATGGGGTGCCATGCCCTGTCACCAAAGTCTATTTTTGGTATTCCCTCAGGACTTCCTTGCTCTGTTTTCCTTGCTGTTCTGTTGCATGCCTTTAGTGTTTTGCCTCCATGTGGTGGGGTCAGGTCAGGCACAATTCCTACACTGTCTCCAGTGTTGAAGCCATGGTATTTTCAATTGACTCATATGCCTGTGAAAGCTGGACAATGAAAAAGGAAGAGCATAGAACAATTGATATATTTCAATTAAGACATTGGCAAAGAATATTGAAAGTACCATGGACTATCCGAAGAACAAATAAATCTATTTTGGAAAATGAATTTGAATATGGTATAAAGATATGGGAAAAATTAATTAGGAGACATGATATTCTAATATTAGGAAGTTCATAGTATCTTAGATTACAGAAATATATGAGAGTTATTCAAACTTTATATGGAAAAATATTATTTTCATGAACTTTTGAAACCTCTCATGCACATCTTCATATGTATGGACTGTGATAAGAATTGTACGAGCCCCCAATAAATTAATTTTTTTTAAAAAGGAAAGAAAGTGACAGCCAGACTGATTTCTAAGCTGTCCTAACCCAGACACAAGGCTCCCTAGTCACATACTGGCTTACTCTTTGAGCTGCTAACCTCAAGGTATCAATTCCAAACCACCAGCTGTGGGATGGGAGAATGAGACTTTGTACACTCCTGAAGATTTACAGTATTTGAAACCCACCAGAGTAGTTCGATTCTGTCCTATAGGGTCGCTATGAGTACAAATTGATCCATACAGATGCTATCGGGCAGGGTGGAACTGTCCCTGTGTGTTTCTGTGGCCTTAAATCTTTACAAGAGTAGAAAACATCATCTTTCTCCCACAGAGCAGCTAGTAGTTTCAAACTGCAGCCCAACACATAACTCACTGTGCCACCTAATCCTTCTTCAATATGGACACAAAGCAATGATTAAATTTCCAAGAAGTAAATCTAAATGTAGAATTTGGGGAAAATCTAAATGTGGAATTATATAACCAATAAAATTACATTCAACATAAGGAGGAAATAATTATTTTTGTATATCAGAAAACTTAGAAAGTTAATGAACATCAGATTATACTGGAAAATTACTGAGAGATCTGTTCCTTAACAATGAAAACAGGAACCGATTACAAGACTCTACATATAGCCTCCTCCCTGGGGGATGAACAGCAGAGAAGAGGGCAGAG
>NW_022111329.1:1129720-1131174 GCF_000313985.2 Echinops telfairi | reverse complement strand
AAAAGAAAAAGAAATAATAAAAATACACTAACCCAAAGAGATAGAAAAGATACATTAGCTAAAATTAAATTAAAAATTGATATGCTCTCTCTCTCTGCTGGGACCTTGCTCCTGAGGTCATGACCAAGAGATCAAGGATCACAGGCTTCAATGTGGATTAAAACTCAACATAAAGAAAACCCAGATCTTGAAAACTGCACCAATAAGTAACATCATGAGAAACTGAGGAGAAAAAAATTGAAGTTGTCAAGGATTTCATCTTTCTTTGATCCACAATCAATGCTCATGGAAGCAGCAGTCAAGAGTTCAAATGATACATTGCATTAGCTAAATCTGCCACACAAGACCTTTTTAAAAATATTGAAAGGCAAGAATGTTACTTTGAGGATTAAGATGTGTCTGATCCAAGCCATGGTATTATTAATTTCTTCATATGCATGTGAAAGTTGGATGTTGAATAAGAAAGACCAAAAAGAAAATATGACGCATTTGAACTACAGCATTGGCAAAGAATACTGAAAGTATCATAGACTGCCAAAAGGAAAAATAGAATGATGTTGGAAGAAGAACGCTCCTTACAAGAAAGGATGGTTAGATTTCATTCATCTCACAAACTTTGGACATGTTATCAGGAGAGAGAAGTCCCTGGAGAAGGACATCATGTTTGAGGGGTCATCAGAAAAGAGAAAGTCCCTCGACAAGAGAATTGGCACAGGGGCTGCAACAATTGGCTCAAACATAAAATCAGTTGTGAAGATGGTGCAGGAGGGGCAGGGTTTCGTTTTGTTGTACACAGGGTTGCTATGAGTCAGAACCAACTCAAAGGCACCTAATGTAGGCGCCAACAACACAAAATAAGGACACTCAAGAAATCCCTGTCAATGTTTTTATAATTCCGATTTCCATACCCAACTGTGATACCTTTCGACATGGTCTAGGAAAATAGTCTTGGCCCTGAGGAAAAATGAATTGATTGGAACAGTTGTGGGATGGTGTGTAGAAAACCATTCATTGTCGTTACTCTTTCATAATAGCTGAATTCTCTTTGTGGGGGAGAGTGGGAATACAAGTGAGTACAAACAAGTGGAGGAAATACATGTGCGAATATGGTAGTATTTCAGAATATTTTGTTGCTTTGTATTTTAGTCCAAAATAAGGCAATGACATGAAATCTGCCATGGTTGAAAAATAAATAAGCTGTAGATGATAATGCTAAAAAAATTATGTACAATAGACCCCCAAATAAGAATTCTTATGTAAGTCTTGAGACATATCTGTGGATAATGATTTTATTGTTATTGTTATATTATCACCATATTAAAATTATAAGGCATAAAGTAGGAAAAAAAGAGAATTTATTATGCCCCCTCCCCAGAAGAATGTACTACAGAGGACAGCACTAAAAATATACAGTGAACCCTCGCCACTTCGCTCTTCGACTTCCGCGGCTTCAC
>NW_022111329.1:1126304-1127473 GCF_000313985.2 Echinops telfairi | reverse complement strand
GGGGGGGGGGGGAAGAGGGAGAAAGGAGGAACTGATCACAATGATGGATATATAATATCCCACCACCACCACCAGGGGGACAAATGGCAGAAATGTGGGTGAAGGGAGATAGCTGATGGTGTAAGATACAAAAATAACAATAATAATATATAATTGATCAAGGATTCATGAAGGTGGGAAGGAGGAGGAAAAAGAAGAGCTGATACCAAGGGCTCAAGTAGAAAGAAAATGTTTTGAAAATGTTGATGGCAATATATGTACAAGTGTGTTTGATACAACTGATTTATGGATTGTTATAGGATCTGTAAGAGCCCCCAATAAAATGATTATAACAACAAGAAAGAATTTATTATGAACTTAGAGCTATGAGATTTGTTACATGTAATTTCAAGTTTCATAAAAGATCAAATAAAAATTAATTAATTAATTAAAAGATAAAATCATCTAAATTATCTGGAGTTAGTGAATGACATTTAGAATGGTTTAATCATTATTACTTAAAATAAAATCCACAAGAGACACTCTTTAATTATTATAAATCATGCTTTTTATATTGTATCTTTATTCTCTGATAAATATTTATAACTCATTCTCCTTACATTTTCTGACTTTCTAATTGAAAAAAATAATAAGTGCTTAAAATCTGTAAGTGCAAAAAATGCCTTTGGGTGGTGCAAATCAGCAAACAGTTTGCTCTTGATTGGTAACCAAAGGGTTGGTAGTTTGAACCTACCCAACAGCACTATGGGAAAAATAGACCTGATGATTAGCTTCTGTAAAAATTACAACCAGGAAAACCCTACTGAGAATTTCTACTCTCCCATGTCACAAATCAAAAACAACAACAACAAAAAAGTCTGTCAGTATAGAAATTAAAGGTCAATAGTTCTGGCTTTTTATTCTCATTCTGATTAACAGCACAAATCTATTGCTTTTCTGAAGCAACTGTTCCTGTCTTTATTAAATCTTTTTCTATATAATTTTTTAATTGAAATAAAGGACGACAAACACAAATCCAGTGCTGAGAATTACTTACATTGTTATTTTCCTAATTAAAAATTATATCATGTTTAATTCAAGAATA
This sequence comes from Echinops telfairi, assembly GCF_000313985.2. Taxonomy (NCBI): domain Eukaryota; kingdom Metazoa; phylum Chordata; class Mammalia; order Afrosoricida; family Tenrecidae; genus Echinops; species Echinops telfairi. Next base: position 1,126,389 of record NW_022111329.1, on the reverse strand, counting down.
ATACTAGCTCAGTGTAGAAGATTAGAAAAAACTGTACAAAAATAAAAATTTCAACATTCATAATTGATAATAACAAAAACAAGAG
>NW_022111329.1:1123633-1125727 GCF_000313985.2 Echinops telfairi | reverse complement strand
TTTCCCGTTAGAGTTGCTATGAGTTGAGACCAATTCAATGGCAGTGGTTTGGTTTGGTTTTTAGCTCCTCCCCAGGAATCCCTGGGAAGCATAAATAGTGTCCAACTACTAACAAAGACGGGCTTTCGAACTGCCTCACAATTGAGTAGGTAGAAACATCTAAAAATCTACTTCTAAAAGCTTACCGCCTTGCAAATCCTATGGAGCTGTTATACTCTGCACAGTGGGTCACTGTGAATTGGAAATCAATGTGTACCTAGTAGCTACTAATAACCATATTCCACAGGTGGCACAAACAGGTCATGCTGAACTATTAACCAAAAAGTTGACATTTCAAACCCATCTAGCACTACACCATCTGCATTCTTAAAGCTATAACCCAAAGATCAGATTGGCGGGTCTGAAAAGGCACTCTGGTGGCCTAACAGGTTGCATGCACATCAAGTTAACCGCAAGGTCAGCAGTTAGAACCCACCAACCCCTTCTTGGAAGCTCTGTGCTTCTGTAAAGATTTACCGCTTCAGAAACCCACAGAGACAGTCCTACTCTGTCCAATAGGGCCTCTATGAGTTTGAATTCACTCAATGGTAGTGGTTTTGGTCTGGGTTACTAATCTGATAGAGACTAGAGGGACCTCTGAGACAATTATCCCAAGACCCTGAGCCAACCTTCTAACTTGAGACTGAAGACACTACCCACTATCCTTCAGCCAAGTAGTAGCTGTGTCTATAAAATAAACAAGAGCACTTTGGGAGAAGGTGCTCCTTAGAACAAGCCACTAGGGGAGACTAAAAGGGCAACATTTGCCCAAAACCAAAGATAAGAAGGCAAGGAGGGACAGGAAAACTGGACAAATGGAAATAGCAAGCCCAGGGAAGACAGAGAGTGCTGATACATTGTTGGTATTACAACCAAGGCCACAGAACAATTTGCATATGAAGCATTGATGGAAAACTACTTGGCTGTGTAAACTTTCACGTAAGGCACATTAAATGTTCCAAAGATAAAAGAATGCAGCCAAGAAAACACCATGAGTCTTATAATTTCACCACAATCCACAGCAAATTCTCATGCCTCTTCCCTAGCTCTTCTGTAGCTTTGAAAACCAAAACCATCACTACAAAAGCCAGAAACCTGCCAAGACATTGGAAGGGTCAGAGCAAGGTTGGAGCTCTTTCAAAGCCTCATTCCCAGATAATTATTATTTTATCTGTTTAGACCATAAGTTATTTTTTGACCTGTTTGGAAGGAAAAGTTTGAAAATTTCCCAAAATAGAAAACAAAAGACAATGACTTAGATACATAGTGGCTTTAAATAACAAATACTTCCTCATTAGTCTAGAAATCTGATTCCAGGGCATCAGCTTTAGGGGAAGGTCCTTCTTTGTCTCTTTCTATTTCTCTCTTTCTGTTTCTAGTAGTTGCTGGCAATGCTTAGCATTCCAAGACTTTTAGACAGAAGGATAATTCAAAAAGTATAAGAAAAATGGAATTAAAAGGCAATGGAATTTCTCCAAGAAATTTTTGAAGCCCTCTCATACATTAGTTTCGTGATCACATGGTAATTCCTCCTGTGTGTATCTCTTTGGTTCTTCCTTTTGGAAGACACCACTAAGAAGGAATTTCACTTACTAATTCCTAGCTCCAACTTAAAAACAAGTAGTTCTTGCATCATGACCCTGCTCAATACTCACCCTCAGGAAAGGAACACAGAAGATAATGGTGTAATAGCAAAATGTGGCAAAGAATTTGGGTGCCCAGCTATGGTGTCAGATGGTGTCTGGGGTCTTAAAGGCTTATCTCCAAACAAGCAGCCAACTAAGTCCACCTGAAAGAAGCACACCATCATCAGTCACCAAAAGATTAGAATCCATATAATCCAAAATCCAAGGAGGGATCAGAGCTTAAATTGTGAGAATCCAGTGTGCAGAAGACGATGGATGACAGTGGGAGGCCAAGATTCATTTGTGGAACTACACAGGAAATTAGCCTCCAGAGAACTCCTCCTATCTAAAATTGAGGGATGGGAGGAAAGTGGTCACTAAACAAAATGCTTGGGAGAGAGGAGTGTAGAAGATCAAAGACATAAATCTG
>NW_022111329.1:1120828-1122856 GCF_000313985.2 Echinops telfairi | reverse complement strand
CCCCCCAAAATTTTAAGATATTATAATCTTCCAAATGGATAAAAGGATGTGTCAACCTACCATTTATCAACAATCCATGGTACTAGAAGTTAGTGGAACAAGTTCTTCAAGGTACTAAGAGAAATTTATTTTCTACATAAAATTCTATATCCAAACTTTCCATCAGTATGAAGAGAGAATATGGACATGGCCCAGAATTCAAAGATTCACAAAATTTGCTTCACACCACACCATTTCCTTGAAAGGTACCTGAGAATGTACTCCAATGAGATGAGGGATGATAAAACAAAGGGTATTACAGGGAAATCCTAAAATAATATACCCTGCAACCAACCTAAAAAGCAACCAATTTACAAAATTATCCATAGGCTCCCAAACTTTGCCCATATCCAGGATAACTGTTTTTTTAGCCCCCTTGGATCATTCCGATGGAGTGATGCAATGGGTTACTCACTGTGCTGCTAACCACAAGGTCAGCAGTTTGAAGCCACCAGCTGCTCCACAGGAGAAAGAAGGGGTTTTCTACTCCTGTACAGAGTTACAAGCTCAGACACTCACAGGGGCAGTTCTACCATCCTATAGGGTCGCTATGAGCTGGCATTGGCAGAATCACTGTGAGTTTGGTTTGAGTTTTTAGATCATTCCTACACCCCACGGGGTGTGGTATTGCCCATTTGGGGAAACACTGATAAGAGATCCTGGGATCCAATTGTTAAACATTTAACAACACACCACTGGAAGGCATGTGGTGGCAAAGTTTGAGGTTTTAATAAGGACAATTAGAGTCTCCATTTGAACCTTTCTCAATATTTTGCCTGACTCAAGTGTTGGGACACAACTCAAAGAAAGAAATACAATGCCAACAGATACTTGGACTGTATGAATACTACTTAGATAGCTATGAGTGTATATAGGTTTTGCATGTTAAAGTCAAATTTTTTTAACTTTAAGTCTACAAAATATGTCTGCTCTCTGAGAAAATAAGGTAGCCAAATACAGGAGATCAATCCCAACCTGCTTATCCCTGTGTAACATTGTAAATGCCACCATTTGTCCAAGGAACCGGCCCTTTGGATATAAAATATTGTTACAGGATGTTGAAATATGCCTCAAATATTGCCCTTAATTAACTTGTATTTCCCTTCTGTCCATTTTTAAACCCTTTCCCCACAAGAATGCATCCCATCATTTATCAATTTTGACCAAACCTGGACCACCAATTATGCACAGAAACGACAGTCACAACCTTCAAGTCAAGCCAGCATAGATGTTCATTGATGAAGGAGCCAAAAATCACCAGACATACTTGGAAGACATTTGAAAGCAAGACCTCTGATAACCATTTCCTATCAAGAATCCTAACTCTGCCCTGATGGGTATTCATGACCTTTCCTCTGAACTACCACTTGTCTGTCAGTTTGTCATTCTGTGGTGGCTTGTCACTCGTATTTCAAATGCCACCAGGGTCACCCAAACTGAAAAGATTCAGCAGAGTTTCTAGACTAGGAACAGACAACGAAAAAGGACTCAGCTCCCCACTTTGGAGGTAGTAATTGCTGCAAACCGTATGCATAACTTCCAAAGTTTGTCAGATGCTGATCCTGGCCTAATAAAGGGAAGCAAAACATTGTTGGAGATAGCGCCAGAGAATGGGTCCCTTGGTCTGAGGGCATTCAAAACGTGCTGAGAAGGAGCTACTTTCTCAGAGTGGAGTTGACCATGGTGACATAAATGGAGTAAAGCCTGTGGGAATGGATCCTTCAGGGTCTTCATTTGCTAATGGGGCAAAATTCAAGGTAAGAAGAAACAGTTGCAAAACTCTGCTAATGAATAGAACTTAGAATGTGTAAAATATGAATCTAGGAAAATTGAAACTCATCAAAATGAAATGCATAAAGATACATTAGTGAGTTGAGGTGGGCTAGTATTGGCCATTTTGAATCAGAAAATCACATGATTTGCTCTGTGAGGAATAACACAAGTAAGGAGGATGACTTTGCATTCATTGTCGAAAAGGACATTGCAAAA
>NW_022111329.1:1117298-1118648 GCF_000313985.2 Echinops telfairi | reverse complement strand
AGGCAGCCGCACACTGGTCCGATGATCAAAGAGCGAGAGACAAGAAAGGCGAGGCTCACCAAGCCATTTATCTCTCCACCCTTCAGTTAATCCCACTTGTGTTTATCGGCCAGGCTGGCACAATAAACTGTCTCAAAGACCATAGAGCCAAAACACGACCTTGACCCTATCCCACCTGAATTTTGAGAACATCTCAAGAACAGATTTGCTACATTGAATGCAAGTGACAGAAAACTGGATGAGTTATAGAAAGACATCAAGAACATCATTCATGAAGAAAGCAAAAGGTCATTGGTAAGCCAAGAAAGAAAGAAAATATCAAAGTGGATGTCAGAAGAGACTCTAAAATTTGTTCTTAATCAGAGAATAGCTAAGGCAAATCAAAGAAAGGGTTTAGTCAAAGAGCTGGATAGAAATTTTCAAAGGGCTGTTGAAGAAGACAAAGACAAATATTATAATGAAATGTGCAAAGATCTGGAGTTTTTTAAAAAGGACAGAACACATTCAGTCTATAATAAACTGAAGAAAAAACTGAAGCCTCAAGTTAAATATTGAAAGGTTCAATGGGCAAAATATCGAATTATGCAGGATGCATCAAAAGAAGATAGAAGGAATACACAGTCTCTGTACCTAAAAGAATTAGTCCACAGTCAACCATTTCAGAAGATAGCATAGTAGCAAGAGCCAATGTTGCTGAAAGAAAAAGTTCAGGCTCCACTGAAATCATTAGCCAAAAATGAGGCTCCAGGAATTGATGGAATACCAATTGAAATGTTTCAACTAGCACTAGAAGCACTTACTCATCTATGCCAAGAAATTTGGGAGGCAGCCACTTGGCCAACTGACTGGAAGAGATCTATGCTTGTACCCTTTCCCCACAAAAAAGGTGACTCAATAGGATTCTCAAATTATAGAACAATATCATTGATATCACATACAAGTAAAGTTTTGCTGAAGGTCAACCAACAATGGTTGTAGCAATACATTGACAGGAAACTGCCAGATTCAGGAGAGATCATGGAACAAGGGATTTTTTTATGACATCAGATGGATCTTGGCTCAAAATAAAGAATACCAGAAAGATGTTTACTTGGGTTTAATTGACTATGCCAAGGCCTTTGACTGCATGGGTCATAACAAAGTATGGATAACTTTGATATTATTAGGACTTCCAGAACCTATCATTGTGCTCATGTGCAACTTGTACATAGATCAAGAGATAGGTGTGCAAACAGAACAAGGAGATATTGCATAGTTTAAAATCAGGAAAAGTATGCATCAGGATTGTATCCTCTCACCATACTTATTCAATCTGTATGCTGAGCAAATCATCAGAAAAGTTGTCTTTTT
>NW_022111329.1:1096125-1104239 GCF_000313985.2 Echinops telfairi | reverse complement strand
TTACACAATTGATGTGTGTATGGATTGGGATAACAGTTGTATGAGCCCCAAATAAAATGATTTTTTTAAAAGAAAAAAAAATAAAATAAAAAATAAATCAATAAAAGAAAAAAATTGAAACATATACCAGCAAAATTGTCCCTCAAATATAATCATGAAATTAGAACAATTTAAGGTAGACAGAAATCGATGGAACTTATGAAAACAAGACCAACCTTTCAAAAAAAATAAAGGAAATTCTTCAGATCAAAAAGTAACAATGGCAGACAATAGCCTGGCACACATGACAACACCACCTAGATGTCAACCCAGATACAGAATTGGACAAAGTAAGCCAACCCTCCAAGACTCAAAATAGGGAACTAGTGATATAACTTTGTGATAAAGACAATTACAAAGTAAAAAGAGGGAATAGGGTACTTCTACAACGTCCTAATGGGGAAGAATTAAAGTAGATTTAACTCAAGTGAAAAGGAGGAGAGAAAAGTGATGAAAATTGAAAGGCACATGGAAACAACTAGTCCAATGGACTAACAGACCATAAAAACACCAGTCTCCACACGCGTGAGACCAGAACTAGATTGTGCCTGGGTACCACTACCAACTGCTCTGAAAGAGAGCACATTAAAAGATCCCTAGATATAGTGAGAATAAAACGTGCAGCAAACTTCAAAATCATAAAAATAACAGGTTCAGACTTGCATATGATGGATCGAACCGTTGTATTATATTATACTTGGTCTTGACCCAACTTGAATTTGCTCTACGTTGAAGTATTTCTCACGTACGTGTTCAATGACAAAAATTTCTTCTCTAGCTGTTTAAGTATTGATGGTGGCCTTTACTTTCTTACTTTATTTGTATTTTCATCTTTATATTATTATTATAAGTCTCTTCTTGAGGTTTTGTTGTTTTGTTTTTTATTGTTTCTGTTGGGTTTCCAAGTCTGTGATGTACAGGAAGAGTGGATGCATAGAGACAAAAATTAATTCAATGGTTTATCCAGAACAAGGCCAGGTTGGGTGTGGGTGTGGAGATTTGAGAACCAAGAAATGAATGCAAGTGTGGGGAGGGAGCACTGTAATTGATTGTGATGATGTCTATACAACCCCTTTTCAAAACAACTTAATTATGGAAGTGTATGACATGTGAATGCTTTATCAAGAAAACTACTAAAAGGGAACCGATTACAAGGAACTATATGTGACCTCCTCCCTGGGGACGGACAACAGAAAATGGGTGAAGGGAGACATCGGACAGGGCAAGATATGACCAAATAATAATTTATAAATTATCAAGGGCCCATGAGGGAGGGAGGAGCAGGGAGGGAGGGCAAAAATGAGGACTTAATGCTGGGGGCTTAAGTGGAGAGCAAATGTTTTGAGAATGATGAGGGCAATGAATGTACAAATGTGCTTTACACAATTGATGTATGTATGGATTGTGATAAGAGTTGTATGAGCCCCTAATAAAATGATTTAGAAAAAAGAAAAAGAAAACTACTAAAAAATTTTTAAAAGAAACCAAACTTGACCAATGGTTTCCATGTGTGAAGGAATAAGAGTTTTGCTTAAGGACATTCAGTTTATGTTAATGGTGGTGGAATGATTTGGAAAAGGATATGAATAATAGTTGTACAACACAAAGAGTATAATCAATTGCACTGAATTATACACGTAGAAATTGTTGAATTTAAGAATATTTTGTTGTGTATATTTTTGCCATAATTTTAAAATAATAATTACATGAATAGCAATGAGTACAAGTAAGAGGAAAGTTTTATACAATTGATTGTGGTGATGATTATACAACTCTTCTTGATAAGATTGAATTGTATAACATGGGGATAAAGTGCCAATAAAACTGTTTTTTAAAAGTCTATAGCAAGCAATATCCTACATTTTAAGACAAATATTCTTTTATTTCTGTTAAATGGGACATACAATTGTTCCCTATGCAGCCAACTTTTACATATAACTGTAATTTTATTTCACTTTAACAAAACACAGATGGTAAAAAGACAACATTGTGAAGATATAATTACAATAATAAATAAAATAATGTTTTAAAAATACTAGGTTCACTGATCAGATAAAAACTAGCAGAACCCTCAGAACTATGGCCTTTAGTCACCCCTCATGTCTAGAACTGAACTAGAACCCAGTTCAATTTTTACTCAAATAATAGATCTACAACACTAGAGAAGTATACACACTTTAAGATAAATATCCATTTAAAATAAAAAGGGCAGCCTTGACCTGAGGACAAATTTCAGAAGGATTGTAAAGGAGAAATGGAAACAGGAAACACTGGGAGGAAGTGGGACAGGTGATGTTACATTGAGTAGATTGCTATCAGTAAGGTGTATGAATTGCTATATGTAAAATAAATTATCTACTCTAGAAATCTTGACCTAATTCACAATAAAAAGTTAAAAAGACAAGCAAGCAGGAAAAAAGGAAGAGAGCAAACAATATGTCACCTTGGGCTAATCTGCTACCCAAGGCCTGTTTAAAGTGTTAAAAAGCAAAAATGTCATTTTGAAGTAAGTCTATGATGTGCCTGATTCGTAACATTTTCAATCACCTCATCTGTACATGAAAGCTGGTCAATGAATATGGAAGACTGAAGATGAACTTTGAATAACAGTATTGGTGAGCAATATTAAGTATACTTTAGACATCTAGATGAATGGACAAATCTGTCTTGGAAGAAGTATAGCCAGGATGCTCCTTAGAAGGGAGAATGGAGCACACTGGATTCAGCGACTCAGGAATTCCAAAATGCAGAGCTCCAACTCTAGATCTGTGCACTTGAGTGAATGGCAGAAGAATTATTGTGGAATCACAACTGGCATATGTTCTTCAGGACAGAAGGCAGATGCATACCATGCCCAGATACTGCGCGTTCAGTATGCATGGGCAAACTCAGAGGTCTCCCAAGTCTGGGCTACCAAACTGTTCAAAAAATACGCTGAGAAATATTCTACAATTATTGATTCTGACAACGTTGAAACTGGCTTAAATAATTATGCAGAAAACATTTTAACTTTGACAACATCTCAGCAAGCTGACAGTGACAAGTGGCAGTCTGTATTGACAATAAGTAATTTTCAATTATCAAAATGAGTAATGTACAAGAGATGATGTAAGCTGGCAAAACATTCAAAGACTCTCTATTGGCATCTGCTGACTCATTGGTAGTAATCTGTAAGGAGGCTAGTGCCTTTGATTTTCCAAAATTTATTGTGTATGGTTTTGGAGACAATACACTTTCAACTACCACAAGTCACAGTACAGACAGGGCCCAAGCCAGCCCAGAATATGTAAGTTCTTTAGAGTATCCTCAGAATACACAAGCACTGGTGGTGACTAACACTCGTAAAACTTGTCTTGCATTCTCAGTGCCTTTAGGTGAATCAGCCACTACAAAATCCCATGCCATACAATTATTTGGAAATTTCAAAAAGGAAAGCCATGGCTCTCCAAAAGCCAACATGGGACTAAATATGTTCTCATCTAACCAGTCTTGTTTGCCTTCTGGCTGTCAAAATTCCCAGGAAAAGAAGGCTTTTTATAGTGTTGGTACCAGTTGCAGTGATACACTTTCCAATCCAATTCTGAATAAGGTTTTTACTAAAATTAAAGATAATTGCCAGAGAGAGGAAAACAGCATGCCTACTTTTAAAACTGTTAAAGAACAATTATGGGTTGATGAGCAAAAAAAGTACCAACCTCAGCGGGCATCAGGACCTTCATATGGGCAGTGTAAAAAAGTCTCTGGGAGCTGGTTGATCTTAAGGAATATTTGGAAAATTTGTTCCTCCTGTACCCAAGCCAGATGGGGGAGATAAGAATAGTGGGATGCAGTACAAATCTTATGGGGCAGGACCTACAGAATCAGCATATCCAGTTGATGAACATTTGAAGAACCTGGAGCCAGAGATGATTGAACTTATTAAGAATGAGATTATGGATCATGGACCTCCAATAAATTGGGAGGACATAGCAGTAGAATTTGCCAAAACCATAATAAAGGAGATAGTTGTGTGGCCCATGCTGAGACCAGACATCTTTACTGATTTATGGGGGCGTCCTAAAGGAACTCTGCTCTTTGGTCCTCCTGGGACTGGTAAAACTCTAATTGGCAAGTGCATTGTGAGTCAGTCTGGGGCTACATTCTTCAGCATTTCTGCTTCATCTTTGACTTCTAAATAGGTGGATGAGGGAGGAAAATGGTTCGTGCATTGTTTGCTGTTGCAAAGGTGCCAGCAACCAGCTGTGATATTTATTGATGAAATTGATTCCCTGTTATCTCAAAGGGGAGATAGTTAGCATGAATCTTCTTGAAGGATAAAAACCGAATTTTCAGTTCAATTAGATGGAGCAACCACATCCTCTGAAGATCGGAGTCTCACGGTAGGAGCAATCAATCAGCCACAAGAAATTGATGAGGCTGCCCAGAGAAGATTGGTGAAATGACTTTATATTCCTCTCCCAGAAACTTCAGCCAGAAAATAGATAGTACAGTCAATCTGATGTCCAAGGAGCAATGTTGTCTTATGGAAGAAGAGATTGAACTGGTCTTGCAGCAATCTGATGGATTTTTCTGAGGCAGATATGACACAGCTTTGCAGAGAAGCTTCTCTGGGTTCGATTCACAGTTTACAAACTGTTGACATTGCCACAATAATAGCAGATCAAGTCCAACCCATAGCTTACACTGATTTTGAAAATCCCTTTACAACTGTTCAATCCAGTGTGTCTTAAAAGATTTCGAACTCTATGAAAATTAGAACAAAATGTTTGGCTGTGGAAAATGAATGGTACAGTTGCAATGAAAGGGTGGCACCTTTCTGATGACTTTTTTTTTTTCTTTTTTTTTAGCATTGGCTACTGGGAATTTATCAGTTGCATATTTTAGTGTATATTATAGGTTCTGTACCTCAAATCCTGAAATACAATGAAATAACAATTGCTTACATTTTATAATTGTGTGACATAATCCATATTAAATAAGTTTTACTTACCTTCTAGTCTTTACTTGATGTATAAACTTTTATGCAAAATGGATATGAACTTGTTGGGTCTTGTTTCTATGAGGTACTTGTTTAAAGATGCTTAATATGTAATATGTGCTCAAATTTAAATTAAGAGTAAGTTTGCATTTGTAAAAAAAAAAGAAGGGAGGATGATGAGACTTGCTGACATATACTTTGGACATGTTATCAAGAGGGGCCAATCATGAAGAAGGACATCATAATTGGCAAAGTAAAGAGTCAGCAGAAAGAGGAAGACTACAGTGAAGTAAAATTACTTGGTATAGGTCTTCTAATCATAGTCTGCAACTCCCACCAAATGACTGAGTGGGAGCATGTACTCTAACTCTGACATTAGTCAGGGTCACCTTTATGCTCTGTAGAAAAGTGAGCCATTCAGAAGCAGGAACAGAGAATCCCATGACAATCCAGAAAACAGAGCCACCATCCAAGTGTGTGCACTCTGCCTAAAGGGGTAGAGACAGGAGAGGCAGCAGAGGTCACAGTACTTAGTTGGTGAGACAAAGAAGAGGTCCTACAGTGAGACCATGAAACACAGCACTGGGCTTCCAGGCCAAAACAAGCTGTGGGCCTTCCTGTAGCAGCGTGGCTTGCAGAATGGGGTTCACTTTAGGCATTTATCAGCATTAGAGGAACAGTGTAGCACTAACCCAACCAGGGCAGGAGCCTCAGGGGTGCATGACTGCGAGGGTGAGGATGAGAGACTTACTGCATAGTTGAGAAGAGTCACTACTGTAGAAAAAAGATTATATCCTTACAATGTATTCTGAGCCAGCCCTGTGGTAGCCTGCTAACTTCCCTAATAAACCTTCATATTTGTGAGTATTGTCTGTGAGATTTGTGTAACCATTACAAAGTTCACTGAACCCAGCAAAGAAGTAGAGGGCCTGCGAGAGACTGTTGTTGTCAGAATAAGATAAGGAAAGATGAAGGGTGAAAGCATGTCTGACCGCGCCTCATAGGAATCATACTTGGCAGGTGATCTCATAGGAATCATCCTTTGCTCCCCACTTGTGTAGTGAGAAGAGGTCAGACACGCAACCCTCACACCCTTTCCTTCAAGACATTCTCCAAGATGGACTGACACAGGAAATGCAACAATGGATTCAAACATAGCTGCAATTGTGAGGATGGTTCAGGATCAGGTCGTGTTTTGTTCTGTTGCATAAGTATGTAAGGCCACTCTTAGAAGGAACCTTCTAACAGCAGCTAATAGCAACGTTTGCACATTTTATCCCCAATATGTTACATTTATAAAAAGCTTACAAAAGCTTACTTCTTAGCCGGAGGGAGGAGTGGGGGAGGATTTGTGTTTATTTCAGTGATCTTTTTCTTAAACTCCAAACACAAAACTTCCAAATCACCAAGTTGGTTCTAAACTTTATAATAATAACAAAGATAATAACTTCATTTATAATAAACACATTATTTAATTTAGTGCTAGAAAATATGTGCTATTAAATTACTTCCATTTTCCAGAAAAGAAATAAAGCTACTTATCACATGTAATAAGTGACAATTGGGACTATTCTGATTTTAAAAGTCTGAATTCTTAATAACACTATCTTAGAGGACTTCAAAAGTTTATGGAAATTTTTCATTCTCCTTTAATTCCATCTTTCCACAAGTTTTAGAAGTCCCTCATATCGGTCTAATTGACTTCTAAACAAAATTTCTTAAATTACTGCAGGCTTTTAAAGCTCCAAAAACTTTCAGTATGTTCAGAGGTTCCCAAAATGCCTCTGTTCAGAGCACCCTCAATATCTCAGTAATTTTTTCATATGCACTCCAGATCAAAAGAAATACCTAACCATTACATTCATTGTAGTAAGGGTCAAACAACATAATAGCAGTACATTGCACGGTGTCCAACAGATATCACAGTGTTTTCTTCAAATGTTTAAAATATCCTGACCCTGTGAGCTCACCAAAATATCTGGAGCACCTCAGCAAATAGTTTATGAAACTTGGATCTAGCTAATCATTAAGAATAGTCAAGAAACATAAAGTGAGGCTGAACATAACAACTCAAACCAATTAAATCCAAGATGCCAGACTGGTCTAAAATCTGTGAGCGTTTTTCAGAAGCTGTAATCTTCAGCTTTAATGGTGCTACTATGATATGGGAAACGTTCTCATTATAATGTTAGACTGTGTTGCTCAGTTTGGGATTTAACCTTCTAAGCCATGAACCAAATTATTCTATTTCTTTATTTTTCAGAATGCAACAGAATTGTGATGGAGAAAAGGCTAAGAAAGTTGCTATGAGAGAAAAAATCTTTCATCAAAAATGCACCTACTCATCCTCCAAGAGTAGCAAGGATTATCACATGAGAATTTCACTGGGAAACCTTTACCCCATACACTTTCCAGCCCTGATCTTGACCCTTCCAGCTCTTTTTGTTCCCAAACTCAAAAGAACAGTGATTTGAAATGCTACAGGATGTACATCAGCCATTTTGGTGTTGTATGAATTAAAGAGGGCAGAATTAGGGGGTGGGAGGTTACAGAGATGAAAATACTGCCTTCATACGTGTGTCGACCAAGATGGAGAATACAGCATGAAACAGAAGCTTCCAGTCTGCTAGCTGCAAGGTAAGCAATTCAAAACCACCAGCGAGCTCCACAAGGGAAGGATGAGGCTTTCTACTCCTATGAATATTTTCGGGCTCAGAGACTCACAGGGACACTTCTACCATGCCTTCTTGGATGACTATGGGTCAGTGATGTCTCTAAGGTGAACCAAAAAGGTAAACCATACATCTAAGTTAAACCATAGATGCATGAATGGATTTGGGGCTTACACTTAACTAGCCCCAATCTAAGATCAGTTATAATATGGCCTTTCTTGATGCTCCACCTTATGAAAATATCACTAAAGATACAAGTGCCATAGCAAAATGTGGTGCAGAAACTAGATGGTGCCTGACTACCAGAAGGAATAGCTCCTGGGGTCTTAAAGGCTTGCTTTCAAACAAGCAGCCATCTAAATGAGGAGTCCACATGGAAGAAGCACACCAACCCGTGTGATCCAAGGATTGTAAATAATATAATC
>NW_022111329.1:1086741-1094666 GCF_000313985.2 Echinops telfairi | reverse complement strand
AGACCTGGAGAGATCATAGCATGCACAAAAAAAAAACAAGACAGAGCAAAGCAAAGCAACAAAAAAACCCACAACCCAAAAAAAGCCTATAAGTAGTTCAAGGTCTGTTTGTTGACATTTATTAGTGTTTTCCAGTTGAGTCTGATAGGGTGCCACGCCCTGGCCTCACAGTCTATTTTTGGTATTCCCTTGGGACTTCCTTGCTCTGCTCTCCTTACTGTTCTGTTGCACACCATGTTTCGCCTCAGTATGGGGTCAGATCAGGCACAATTCCCACACTGTGTTTCCAGTGTTGTTTTCCTGTAGCGCTATAGGTCAGTGAGGAATGTTGTGTCTCGTGGTGGGACCTGGTCCTATAGTCCTCTGTGGATTAGCTGCTATGAGCAGGATTATCATCCTCAGGGTTTGGTGGGCCAGGATGTGCTCCACTTTCTCCCTCCCCCTTCCTTGTACTGTGTGCTCTGAGACATGTCCCTCTCCCTGAGTTGTAGCTGAAGTGCTGTCCTCTGGGGTAGATTCTTCTGGGGAGTGGGGGCTGCCCATGTAGTTGGGATTGGCTCCTTGCTTCAAACATTAACTTTCAACATGATTCATCATCACTGACACCTAATTCATGATGAAGTTTTAAAAAATCAACCCTATGATATTTTGTTAACCATCTTATGTGAGATAATTACCGCTGATACTTTAATAATCATCTTATGTGAGAATCAGTAACCAGTGGAAAAAAACTTCTTGCCCAAAACCCATCTGCAGAGTATCTATCAGATTAAGCCACTAGCAGAACCCCTCTAGCTACAGGCAAAGATCGGGAACAACCTGACTGTGGTAGTTTTATAAGCTGTTGTCAATCTGAGGATTAAGAATGAAGGGGTGGTGCTTAGCCTGTCAATCAAGTCGCAGCTTAATAACCTCATTTGGAGGCACTAAGGAGATATATAGCTCACTGGAGGTGGGACACAGGCTGACTCCCTGGGAGACATTGCAACTGAAAAGACACACGGAGCTACGCTAATGCCAAGCTGGAAGAGCCACGCGGAGACACCTGCCAGTGCTGAGATGCTTTCAACACCACTTGATCCACAAGACTTCCCATCCATTGGCCTGTGATCTTCCTGGATCCGGCACCAGTGCATGTGTTTCATGAGTCTGAAGAGGACTTTATAGATTGGTATCAAACATATGGGCTAATATCTGACTTATAAACTTGATCTGGACTGGGCTGGGATGTTTTACTTTTTATAACTTTTTTGGGGGGAGATATTTTCTTAATGTACAATTATTCTTTATATAAAGCTCTTTTTTATACACGAGTGTCTATGAATTTTGTTTCTCCAATCTACCCAGACTAACACACTTTCAAACACAGATCATTGTAACCTGATTATGCTGAATCAAACTTGATATTTAGCTAGTTAACATCCCTCTAGACCCAACCTGAATTTGTTCTAGGTGCAAAGATCTCTTGTTTGTTCAATAATAAAAATTCCTTCCCTGGCTTTTGAAATATTGATAGATGTCTTTTCTTTCTGGCTCATTGTTGGTATTTTAATCTTTAAATTACAATTGTTTTATGCTTACCACCTCATTTTGTTTCTGTTCCTTAATGTTTCTGTTGGGTTTACCAGTTTGTGAAGCACAGAAGAAGTGCATGAACAGACGTGGATGCATAGAGATAATAACCGATGCAAGGATTTATAGAGGATGTAGAGCTGGGTAGGGGGTAGATGGGGAAACTGAGAGGGTTTGGGAAGATAACAGTGAAGGTGGGAAGGGAATGGAGCACTAGAACTTAATTTGATTATATAACTCATTTTAAAGGTGATTTAATAATGGGGGGGAAGGTTCTGAAATTGATTGTGGTAATGACTGTACAAATTTTCTTAACATGATTGAACAATTTAATTGTATGATGTGGATTATGTGCCAATAAAACTAAAAAAAGAGAGAAAAACGTCAACAATTCCTTCAACTGTTACTATAAAATTTTATTTTAAAAAGTTATACATACAAAAAAGAAAAAAATATATATATACACACAACAAACATGATTAAACATTTTTAAGTTTAAATGAAATAAATTATGAAACTTTCTTTTTACAAAGGCAATTTCAAAATATGGCAAATTCAAATATTTCTTGTTCCTCTATTTTCTAATACTATTTTAGCAAACTATTTATTCAATCGCTTCTTTAGAGTCACAAGATGTTCCACATTAACATCATGTAGTGACAGTACCATTGCTTTAGACAAGGAGGGATTAAATGAAATAGTCATCAAACAACACAAATCTATAAGCTCTCGCTGGCATTTCTGCAAACCTTGATGAAATTTCTGGTACTGAAGAGGATCCTTCTTTAGCTGTTTCATTTCTGGTACTGAAAACCCTATCAGACTAGTAAGTATTTCATCTACAAAGTCTACATCTAGATATGCAGTGCCATCAGAAATCTTTGCAGTTATATTCCAAACACCACCAGAGCTTGAGAGATTTCCAGTTAAGGTTACAATGAATGCTTTGACTCTGACTGTTGTCACTTCTTTTGGTTTACTGGCCATTAGAACAGACAAATAGGTAAAAGGTGGCGAGTACAAATCCACAGTGCTAGAAAGATTGCTGCTATTCTCTGGTGACCTTAAAGAACAAGTCTGTAAATGATCATTTTCATTAGATACTTGTAAACTCTTTTTTGGTACATAATTGACTAGATCGCTACCTAATATTTTTCCATTTAAGGAGTGTTCATCTATACTACTAACAGTTTGCTTTACTGTATTACCTGTTTGGGGCTTTATAATATCCTTATTTATAAAATCATGGGACAGGGAACCATTATGATCAACTGAAAAAACACTACTATTTTTCTCCCTAGCAGATGGACAACCTAAAAATTTGTCTTTATTAGTTATTTGTTCAGATACATTTTTTTCATTCCAACTATCATTTCTATTTTTGCAACTCAAAGAAAAATTATTAAGAGTACTAGACTTAAGTGATATTCTTTCTACACTTTCATCTGTGTTCCTGTTCAGAGCCAATGGCTGCAATTCTTTAGTCTTCAGTTGCTCCTTCTGGACACTTTCTTCTAAAAGCAAGACCTCCTCCAATGAAAAGTCATCTAATTCTTCATCAGTGAAAGGCACAGATTGACTTGGTGGTTCCTCCTTTGGTCCTGGTTCAAAACTCAACTGCCTTGTGCTTTTACTATCTGAAGAACTATCTGTGCGGAAATATCCTTCTTCCAAGTGGTCATTGTTTGCTATAAGTTCAGTCTTTTCATCAAAACTTGCCAAAAGTTCTTCATCAGAAGGTTCTACTGCAGGATCTAGAGTATTTGTAGTTCTGGAGATACTTCGGTTAGAATTATTTGGGATGACTGAAACTAAAGGATCAAGTTCCCCAATTAATCTTGCAAGTACTTTTTCTTGGCCATATTCTTCTAAAAGAGCATCTACTTCACCTCCTAACATCTTTACATTTTCTGGTTTCAATAAGAGAACACCAAGACGGTAAGAAATATTTCCATGAATCAAAATTTTTGTACCTGGAGGAAGAGCACTGTGAAGAGTTGGAATAGGCTGAAATTCCGTTCCCTGTATTTGTATAATTCCATCTGTCATCTGTAGCATCAGCATTCGTGATGGTTTTGCTTCCCAAGGTCTCTGTGGTACTTGTGTTTCAGCTGTAACAAGATCATTTGTCGTATTCCTTCCTCTCAACTTTTGTATCTGGGAATATGCAGGTTGACTTACATCAACCAATGAATTAATCTGCAGAGCATAAAATCCAGTCAGTTCTCCTTTTGGAATTTCTAAAATGTCATCAGGTAAAACAGGATGCTCCAAATCTCTCAGATCAGTTAGGAGCCATTGTTCAAACACTTGCTTATTAATTTGTGCCTGACTCAATTTAACATTACTATTTTCTTCTTGGATCCAGTTAATACAAGCTTCCAGCCACAATGGAGATACTGTAATATGCCACGTAGCAGAAAGCCAGGTTTCGGCTCTTGATGCAATACCAGTTACACTCATTTCTTTTAAGTAAAAGAAGTATTATTCATCAATTATCTATAAGAAAAAACAAAAATTATAATTTAGTATATTTAGGTGTAGTTTCTGTAATTCTCTACAACACACAAATACCCACTACCAGTAAGTCAATTCAGACTCAGAGCAACTCTACAGACAGAATAGCACTGCTCCCTAGGGTTTCCAAGGCAGCATATCTTTGTACGAGCAAGACATGCAGTGGATTCAAACTGCTGACCCTGAAGTTAGCAGCCCAATGCTACACCACCCAGGCCCTTATAACACACAAATAGATATAACCAGAGGCTTTAGATTTTTGTTTCTTTATCATCTGAAAATTCTTCGGGTTTCTGTACGACCAATTCAAATGCCACAAGTAGTCACATGGTATACCAAGAAAAGCAAAAGATTTTGAGACAGAAATACCATATATACTTGAGTATAAGTTGACCCAAATATCAGCTGAGGCACCTAATTTTACCACAAAAACTGCATTAAAAATGTGCTGAAAAACTTGGCTTATACACGAGTATATACAGTATCTTGATTTGAAAGGTGACTGGTAAATTATAAGCTAAGCAATGTAGCCTCTTCTAGTTCCTAAATGCTTCCTCCCCGCCCCCACTATCATGATCCGAATTCTACGTTGCAAGTCTTGCTAGACCAGAGGATGTACACTGGTACAGATAGGAACTGGAAACACAGGGAATCCAGGGCGGATGAGCCCTTCAGGACCAGTGGTGTGAGTGGCGATACTGGGAGGGTAGAGGGAGAGTGGGTTGGAAAGAGGGAACCGATTATAAGGAACTATATGTGACCTCCTCCCTGGGGGATGGACAACAGAAAACTGGGTGAAGGGAAACGTCGGACAGGGCAAGATATGACAAAATAATAATTTATAAATTATCAAGGGTTCATGAGGGAGGGGAGAGCGGGGAGGGAGGGGAAAAATGAGGATCTAATGCCAGAGGCTTAAGTGGAGAGGAAATGTTTTGAGAATGATGAGGGCAATGAATGTACAAATGTGCTTTACACAATTTTTTTTATTTTCAATTTTTTTCTTTTATTTAAAAAAAAAATTTTTTAATCATTTTATTAGGGGCTCATACAACTCTTATCACAATCCATACATACATCAATTGTGTAAAGCACATTTGTACATTCATTGCCCTCATCATTCTCAAAACATTTCCTCTCCACTTAAGCCCCTGGCATTAGGTCCTCATTTTTCCCCTGCTTTACACAATTGATGTATGTATGAATTGTGATAAGAGTTGTATGAGCCCCTAATAAAACGATTGAAAAAAAAAAAGTCTTCATGCCTCTCACTCAGTTTTCTCATTTGTAAAATATAAATACTACCATCAATATGACAGGATTATTATAAGGCCTGCAAGACAACTATTCATAAAGTATAAAGTGAAATCTCTGGAATATAATTAGTAAATAGTTATTAATGTATAAATGTAATCATCATATTCTGATTATTTAAAATTTAATTAAGAAGCAATGTTCACTGAGGTTCCTTTCTCATCTATAAATCAGACTCTCTTAAAATTAAAAACACACCTATTAAAAACACACCATATGTGTTTGCCACTTAGCACTTAAATATGTGGCATAAAGATAAAACTAAAACAAATACCAGAGATTCAAAGCTGATGTAACACCTCTTATTTGTTGGCTAAATATTCTCAATAGTTCTGCCACATAAAACATACTTATTTTCTCAATATGATAACAACATACTGCCATCAAGTCAATGCCAACTCCGAGCAACCCTATAGCCAACGAAGAACTACCTCTGAGTTGCTTGAGACTGTAACTCTTTTCGGGCTCAGAAAGTCCTGTCTTTCTCCTATGAAGTGACTGGTAGTTTCAACTACTGAACTTACAGTTAGCAATCCAACTCATAACCAGTACACCAAACACCACGGAGTAACAAGCGCTGGTTCATAAAGTAAAGTGTTCCGTCCACAAATGAAGATGTTTAAGAGTTAGAATTTATAAGTTTTAATATGTCCCTAAGAAGACTTACCACTTGTTCAGGAGCACATGATTTGATAAGAAGTTGTGTAACTGGTTGTTCAGTGGAGTGCTTGTAACCGCTACTGCTGAGAAATGGTTCTAGAAGTCAAGACAAGAAACAATAAAGGTTATAAGACAAGAAAATGTAGAATCACTTTGTTTGTTTGATTAGTATAAAAGCTTTGATACTGTGATCAATCAAACTGGAGGTCTGGAGTGACAGAAACACAAACCAGCAACCTTGAGAAAGTCATATACTCTCTCTAATCTGGCATTCTTTTCCATATACTTACCTATAGGGCTACTATGAATATAAAAGGAGACAGAAGAAACAGTGTACTGTATACCATATATACTCGTGAATAAGCAGAGTTTTGTTTCTTTTTTCCAGCACATTTTTAATGCAGTTTTTGAGGTAAAATTAGGTATCTGCTGATATTCGGGTTGGCTTATGCTCGAATATATGTGGTAATACATTGGTAGCATACAGCTCTAGAGCCACCATCTTTCACTTACAAACTCGATGCCTGAGACAAGTTACTGATTCATAGCATTTTCTGCCCAGATTTGTGATAATGATTAAATAACTTAGTCTGAACAAAACAGCACCTGACACAAAGAACTCAGTAAATATAAACTATCGGTAGACTTCAAGTAGTCACTATGGTACTGGTAAATAGCAGTTCCTTAAATTCAAATTGATGCTATCTCTACAATGTCTCTCCAACAAAGGGTGTTTCAGTCCATATCTCTCAAATCCACTCTAACTTTCTAACTACTAACTTTCTGAATTATCATGGAGTCTACTCAGAAAAGCAGCCAAGGTTTCCTATTCCCTACAGAACACAGTCCAAATACCTTATCATAATATTAAAGAAAAAAAAGGCCTCGCTTTTAACAATGAATTATCTAGTATTTCAAAAGGAAAAAAGGCATAAATACAAAAAGACAAAGTAGACTAATGAAATCCCATAAAGATTAACAACTTTTGTTCATCAAAAGACTTGTCAAAAAGTGAAAACACAAGCTAACTGAAAGAATATCTTTGGAAACCATATTCAACAATTCAACAACAAAGAGATGAATGACTCAATCATAAAATGGGCAAAACCCTGAGAAGACATTTCACCAGAGGACATTGAAAAAAAAAAAAAACAGAAGACATTCAAATAGCTACAAAACACTTCATACTCAGCGGCCTTACCCGTCAAAGATGCAAATCAAAACCACTTCAGTCTCACAAGAATGATCAATAGAAAAAAGAAGTCAGATAATAACAGACAAGAACATGGGGAAACTGATACGGTAATTCACTACTGCTGATGAGTATGCAAAATAGCACAGCCGCTGTGGAAAATAATGCAGCCGTTCCTCAAAAGATTTAAAATAACCCATAAGCCCAAACCCAATGCCATTTCCAGCCAATTCCAACTCATGTTGTTGTTTGTTAGGCGCCATCACGAGTAGAGACTTTCTATGAGCAACAGAACAAAAGACCACCCAATTCTGCACCATCTTCACAATTCAGTTTGAACCCTTTTGTCAATCAGGGGCCTTCTTTTTCACTACCCCTCCACTTCAACAAGCATGATGTCCAATCTCCTGATAAGATGTTCAAAGACCATTTCTCACCATACTTGCCTCTAAGGGGCATTCTGACTATAATTCTTCCAGGAAGCATCAAAAGACTGAAAGAATACAAAGAGACACTGTACCACATTCTCCACTTCAGGAGGTAGAATATCAGCAAGAACCAATTATACTGAAGGAAGAAGTGCAAGATGCACTGCAAGCATTAGCCAAAAATAAGGCTCTAGGAATTGATGCTTCAACAAGATGATGAAGCACTAAAACAATGGTTCTCA
>NW_022111329.1:1084160-1085821 GCF_000313985.2 Echinops telfairi | reverse complement strand
ATCATGAAGTATCATAGGAAAAGGTATCATAAGTTCAAAAACAAGCAACCAAATCAATGTGAAGTGGCATGGATGTAGTGGAGACCCCAGACCCGGAAGATAATTGGACAGGATAATGTTAGACTTGTGTATGCTCATCTGTATAAAGATTGTTCGACACATGAAAGCCAAGAAAGAGAACCCTTCAGAAACAGTAATAGGAGTAATGGTTCCCTGAAGGTACAGGGGGTAGCAAAGGGGAAAAGGGAAAACGGATTGCACTGGTGACTGTATAATCCCACTCAAGGGGAGAGAACAACAGAATTGTATGTAAAGGATATGTTGGATAGTGTAGGATATGGCAATAAATAAATAAGGGTTCCTTGGGAGTACAGTGGGGAAGGGAAGGGATAAAGGGGAGCAGACATCAAGGAGTTCAAGAAGAAAGAAAATGTTTTGAAACTGATTGTGATACAATTGTACAATAATGAATAATTGTATAATAATGCTTGATGTGAATGAACTATGGAATGTTAAGATAGCTGTAAGAACTCCCAATAAAATGATTCAAAACATTTTTTGGAAGGGGGCACAGATCATGAAACACGGTTACAGCAGTATATTGACAGGGAACTGCCAAAAGGATGTTGAACAAGGGATATCATTTCTTTCAGATCTTGGAAGAAAGCACATAGATGTTTGTGTTTTA
This sequence comes from Echinops telfairi, assembly GCF_000313985.2. NCBI lineage: Eukaryota > Metazoa > Chordata > Mammalia > Afrosoricida > Tenrecidae > Echinops > Echinops telfairi. Next base: position 1,085,133 of record NW_022111329.1, on the reverse strand, counting down.
TTGACTAAGCAAAGGAAACAGACTTTGTGGATCATAACTAACTATGGATAGTCTTTAGAAGAATGGAATTCCAGAACACTTCATGCAGAACCTGTTCATAGATCAAAAGGCAGCTGTGCAAACATAATAAAGGAATACTGCACGGTTCAAAACAGGAAAGATTTGCATCAGGGTTGTATCCTCTCACCATACTGCATGCTGAACAAATAGCTAAATAATCTGTACTGTATGAAAAATGCAGCATCAGGAATGGAGGAAGGCTATTAACAACCTACCATATGCAGATGATGTATCCTTGCACGCTGAAAGTGAGGACTTGAAGCCATTGCTGATAAAGATCAGGGACTGCAGTCTTTAGCATAGATTACAAGTCAATGCAAAGAAAACCAAAATCCTCACAACTGAACCAAAAGATAAATGGAGAAAAGATCGACATTGTCAAGGAATTTGTCTTGCTTGGATCCACAGTCAATGCTCATGGAAGCAGCAGGGAGATCAAATGATACACTGCACTGGGTAAATTCACTGCACAAAACCTCTTTAGTGAATTAAATGGAAACAAGACTGCTACATTGAGGACTAACAGGCACCTGATCCAATCCATGGTATTTTCAATGGCCTCATATGCATGTGAAAGTGAGACATTAAATAAGGAAGACCAAAAAACAATCGATGCATTTGAATTATGGTGCTGGTGAAGAACATTGAAAATGCCATGAACTGCCAAAAGAATAAACAAATCTGCCTTAGAAGCAATACAGCCAGAATGGTCCTTAGGAGCAAGGATGGCAAGACGCAGTCTCACGTGTTTTGGACATATCATCAAGAAAGACATCATGTAGGGAGCACCACAGAGGATGGAAGTAGATCGTCCAGTGAGGGAGGGGAGCTGACCTACCACACCACACCCAGAGGGAAGCTGGGACAAAGGAAGGAGGAGGAAAGGAGTGGAGCACAACTGGGCCCACCAAAC
>NW_022111329.1:1080809-1081992 GCF_000313985.2 Echinops telfairi | reverse complement strand
CTCAACAAAATGGATTGACACAATGGCTGCATTGATTGGTCCAAACCTGACAACAATTGTGAGGATGGTACAACACTGGGCAGTGTTTTGTTTTGTTGTACACAGGACAGCTGTGGGTCAGGACCTACTGGATAGCACCCACCTACAACAAGAATAGATCATAAAGGAGAATGGCTTTTAGACTTTTCAAAAGCCACAATGGCAGGGAGAATGTGAAAAAATTTAATGAAAACTCTTTCCAACCTAATTCTCAACCCAGGCAAACTAGAAATCAAATGTGGCCGTAAAATAAATACATTTTCAGATAAGCATTATCTAATACATTTTTTTGGACCAGAGAATGTGTTCTAACAGAACATTTAAAAAAAAGGGGGGCGGGGAGACAGCATATCGTGGATCTGACAAACAAGAGAAGCAAAACATTATGGCAAAGGGAAATTGCTGAATATAAGAAACATCCTGCCCATAAAATCTAAATAAAGATTTTTTCCCCCCAAGATGAAGGTACCACCGCTTTTTCCAAGGATTTCATGCCTTCTTTTTTTTTGTGGGTAATTTCATAAGCTAGCAATGCAGACCAGGAATGAGAAATGAGTAAAACAGTAAAATTTTTAATAGTACCAAAAATCCAAACACTTAAAGCTAATAAAATATATACAGGAAATATATACTGAAAAGTACATATTACTAATGAAGGAAATCTAAGACTATCTAAACAAATGGAAAGATATATTGTGTTTAAAGATCAGAAAATGGATGTATACATTTAATGAAATTCCACTTAAAATCCCACAATTTACATATATAAAAAAATAATAAGCTGATTCCAAAATGCACATGGAAAAGCAAAAGAACTAGAATAGCAAAACAATCTAGAAAAACAAAATTGGAGTATTCACTTGATACAGACTTAATATCAAGCTAAAGTAATCAAGACAGTAAGGCATTGGCTAACGGACAAGGCTAATGAGAATGAAATTTTAAAATGGCCTCCTGTGTATAGTCAATGAGTTTCCCACAAAGTTACAGAGGCAACTCAATGAAAACAGGTTAGTCTTTTAAACAAATAGTGCTGAAACTGGCCATTCCATATGCCAAAAATATAACTGAAACTCCTATCTCACACCATACATAAAAATGATTGAGATCAAAGGAAAAATTAAAACAAAATATCAAGGAGAAT
>NW_022111329.1:1059605-1080544 GCF_000313985.2 Echinops telfairi | reverse complement strand
ACTTGCCTCCATTAGAATTTAAACACCAAGTGCTAGAAAATGGACCCAATGATTGTTTACCTGAATTACCAAGCAAACATGCCACAATTAATTTGTTTGCAGAATGTTTCGTCCTAAAAACCACCTAAGTTATTATATATAATGCAATAGCTTTCTGCTACCTAAAACGTTTATATAGTAGGAAATGATACCATTGAGACTTCAGGAGAAGGAGGAAACCAGTAAGAAAAGAAAAAAGATCGATTGGTTGTGAATTGACAAGGTTAAAGCAGGGCAGAAAATGATTAAGGATGAATTTCAGAGATATTTAATTTTATATTCCTGTCAGTGCAGAAGTATACACTAAGACTTTCCTGAATCTGCATTTCTATAGCTAGCTAACATATTATAATGGTGTGTTATCACAACTATACAGGGAAAAAAACTCTAATTACTAGAGCGGTTTAAAAATAGCCAAGACAGTTTGAAAACACAAGCAAATGTGGTGAGAGACATTTAATATTATACAAGCATTCAAAGAGTTAATCTCAAACATTTTAAGAAAAAGTCAAGAATGCTGTTACACAAAATTCTCCACTTTAAGAGTCAAGTAAAGTGATGCAGACGATGTGACTCATCTAGGACATGGACAGCCTTTACAAAGGCATGTTGGTAATAATTGTAATTAAAAAGATGAATTGAACTGTTGAGTGCAGAGTTGATAGTCTGAAGTGAAAACCCCTCCCATTAATTCATAATCCTAAAAAAGATTATTTTATGTCAATAGGGAGGTTTCCCCTACAGGTTAGAAAGAAAAGGTTTTAAAAATGTTTAATTAAATGGAAGAAAGCATTGAGACCTGTATTATAAATGTTTAGACCGGGTTCCAATAATGGAGACCTTGAACCATTAGGTAATTGCTACTCCTTTCACTTAATCCTGTGTTTCGCAAAGTGGGTGATACTACCCGCTAGGAGAATGATGGGGGAAAGGGGACTTGCAAAATTAGAAATTGACACTTCATCCTGGATTATGAGCTACAGCCCTAAATTTTTCAATTGCCAGGGGTTGTTGTGTAATTTTTCTTCTGAAAAAGGAGCTATAGGCCAAATAAATTTAGAAACCTACAATCTAGGCCATTAGAGAATTCCTAAGATTTTTATCCTCTTTCTGGAGAAGCTGGTAACCACAGTCACTATAGGTAGAAGGCACACAGGAGTTTTATCAGAGCAAAACTTCTTATTTTCTAATATACAAAAACAATATTGGGTACTCAAGAATTGCATTGTCCATGAAGAGAAGAAAAACTGTTTTAATTGTACATTAAGCAATTTTCATGATTCACTTCTTTCACCTTCCAGAATTAATTTTAAGAAAATCAGAAATAGCAAAAGATTTACATGGCAGAATATTTATAACAATCCTTATACTGTAGGAAAGCAGAAACTGGTACATAATGGGGAACTCAGTAAGTAGTGATAAATAATAATACAGGTGGCTTGTGCACAATCTCAGTTGGTCTATCTAAAGTAAACCCCATAGCCAAGCAATACTAGCCTTAAGTCTGACAATATAGAAAAGACAAGAAGGGAAAATCCTGATTTAAAACAGAAACCTAAAGAGAAAAATAAGACTAAAGAGGTAAGGCAGAAAGCAATTGGGGAGTGGTTTGAAGGAAAAACTCCACCTACAAAAGCATACAAAGAAAAAAAAAAGCATACAAAGAAGCTAAGGAACAGCTTTCATCAGGGCTGAGTCAAGTCAGGGTCCAGACAGGAGGCAGTGAAATGAGAAAAGGTTCCTACATCAATTGAACTGCTTGCTTTTGATCTCTGCTCAGCACTCAGCACTGTTTATTTATCAATAGAGAAAAAAAAGATGGCTGTAACAGAAATACTAACTTGAAAGTGTCATTATTACAGAAGTGCAGTGAATTGTCCCCAGTGTTAAAACTGAATTTAATGTTGTAAATCCTGACTGGCAAATTAATGTTGTAAATCCTGACTGGCAAATTACATCTCTCTAGTCAAAGCATCCCCCCTTCATCTTCTATTTAATAAATATTCAACAAAAATCTACCCAAACCGAAACTTACTATACCGTTTATTTTACCTCCCCAACTAAACTATACATTCTGTCATGGTGGGGACAATAAAACGCTTTGTATTACTTTAAGTCACTTTTCATAAATTCCACCTCTATAGCATTATGCTCTAACAGCATTTGTTAACGTATCCTCTCAGCTAGCACACGGTGTTTCAGGAAGTACTCATTTCCCCTACATGTGTCTCTTATCCAAGCAGATAAAAAAATGAATGAACATAATCATAGCCATTATAATATTTGCAAATTAAGCAAGAGGGAAATCAAGAGACAACTGGAATCGGCACAAATTCGTCATTCAAAAAAATTAAGTATATTCTGCTGCTGGTAGAATACATGTGTACACTGTAATACGAGGTTGCTCCAACAAGAGTTTGGGATTGTGGAAACTGCGAAGAGTATCACTCATTCACAATATGTTAAGTGGGTATACAAAAGTGGGCTGGAAAGTTTCCGGGTCTGTTACCGATTGAGTGACCTATATGATTGAGTAGCCTACATGCCTTAGCAAAAGAAACATCAGTTTGGCTGGCCCAAGGGCCTTGTGGTGTTGTTAGGTGCCATCAAGTTGGTCGGGACTCCCAGGGACCCTTTGAATAAAACACTACACCATGTTCATAACTGTTTTGAGCTCATGGTTCCAGCCACGGGGCCTTATAAGTAACCAACATTTTGCAAGTATAAACGAAATGCAAACGCTACAACTGTAGGATCTCTTGAGGGTGAGCTTTATGTTCAGATTCCGGTGGAATCTGCTTTTTTTTTTTTATAAATCATTTTATTGGGGGCTCATACAATGCTTATCACAATCCATAAATACATACATTGTGTCAAGCACATTTTTTTTTCTTTTTTAACATTTTATTAGGGGCTCATACAACTGTTATCCCAATCCATACACACATCAATTGTGTAAAGCGCATTTGTACATCGTTTCTCAAAACATTTTCTCTCCATTTAAACCCCCGACATTAGGTCCTCAGGAATCTGCTTTACAGATTAAAGGGAAAGCGGAATATCGAATAGGATTTTTACGATTTGTATTCAAGAGACGAATGCAAATCAAACGATTGACTAAACTGGAGTGGCACGACGACACTCGCGTCAAGGGCCACAAGAATCACAGGAAGGGAGCCCAGTAAAAACGCCTGGTTCTGCCTGCTGCAGGCGCCACAAGACCCCAACCCCAGAGAACGTGTCCAGACCAGCCGTGTTTGCTGGGGACCCGAGGGACGCGAACCCGCAGCTGCGGCCTCGGGCCCCAGCCACACAGAAAAGACGCCGCGGACCGTTAAAACGGCGGGCTTCCTAGCGTGGATCGCGCTCGGCTGGAGGCTCGGAGGGCCGGCACTTACCAACGAGCACCTGGTCCCGCAGCTAGGCAGCCCGGGGCAGCGGGGAGAGGGGCGTCAGCCAGGGAGGACTTGAGGGAAGACTGAAAATGCAGGCATTCGTCTAGGCCTAGCACCAACTTGGGTAGCCCGCCCTCCCCTCGCGCAACAGCTGCCGCCGGGCCGCGGGACCTTAAAAGTAGAAACCGCCACAGTGTGAGGTCTATTCCGTTTTACCACTTGCCCCGACTTCCCGCGCGTTCACGCCCCTCCCCCAACCCCTGAAGACGCATTCCGGCCTCGAAAATGCCCCGCCCCTGCTCCCTCCCAGGGCGCGTGAACCAGTCGGCCTGAGATCTCGCGAGATCTTCCTCCACTCCCCCACCCTCCCTCTAGTGGAGTGCGCGAACGAGAAAGGAGGAGGGCGCTCCAGTCGAAAGCACTGCCGACGCCATTATCTTGTTTCGTTGCGGCACCGACCTCGACGTCTAGCCGGCGTCCCGTTTGTTCGCGGTCTCTAGGTAATTGGAGTTATCGGGGCTTGGGGATTAATGTGTTCAGGCAAGGGCCTGGCCTCGGAAAGATTGCGTTTACTTTTTCCTAGCCCAGTTTTCCTGGGCCCTTAGCGGCCTCAGCCCGAAGGGAGGCGCCTGCGGGAGGCGGAGCCGTTACCTCCTCCTGCTCTTTGATTGACGCGGCTTTGCGCCAATCTCTTCGGCCTCGCGCCACGGCTGAGGCAGGGCAGCCAATCCAGAGGGGCAGCGGGGCAGGCGCGCTGAGGCGGGAGGAGGAGGGGAGCGGTGAGGCCCTGCGCTCGTTCTCTGTCTTGCTGTGACCGGCTGAGGCGGCGCGGCGGCGAAGGGACGACGGCCTCGCGCGGTAAGGAGCGGAGCCGGGAGGACTGCCTGTGAGGCGAGAATGGGAAGCGAGTATTTGCGCTTGAACGAGGCCGTCCCAGAGGACGCTCGGTGGTTGGCCGCTTCCCAGAGAGGAAACGTTGCCTGCCTTTCCCCTCCCCCACCCACCTCCGCCATTTCCCCCAGCGCATTTCTGCAGTCGGCCTTGTGCTAGACACTCGGGGAGGATTGCCAGAGAGGTTCTTTCGGGGTGAGACGCCGTTGTGTGGTCTTGGGGAACAGGCCCCTTTTTCGCTAAGGTTATAAGCCCGCTGGCGCAAGCCCGAGGTGGCCAGCCAGCTACCTCACACTGCGGCGTCGCTCTTTGTGTGGGCCCCGCCGCGCCGGCACCTCCCCGGCCTGCGGCGGGAATCGGGGTATCGGCCTGCCCCGGGCGCAGCGGAGGCTTTGTCTCTCCGTGGAGGGGGAGGGGTATGGGGGGGTGAGATCCCGGGGCCGCGTGGTGGGTGGGGGAGGGGGGGTCTGAGCTCAGCTCCGCCTCGTAGCACGTAGGCGCCATTACGCGGGCCGCCATTTCCCGTCGGATCCGGGTGAGGAGAGGTGCGGCGCTTCGGCGATCGCCTAGCGCTTTTACAACTCCTGGTACTCGGCGTCGTGGCGATCCTGGTAACCGGGCGAGGCTGGGCGTGTTCGCTCAGGCCCGTACTTCGTCTGTTTTCGGGGATCGGAGGATGGTGGGAAGACATAGCGGATTAACAGGGGCGCGACGTTAGTCTAGCATCCTGGTGCTGCTGTTTTTCTGTACTCGTATGTCTTTCCCCACACCTCAGGCATTTAAAGACTGATAAGCCAGTAGAATATAGTCTTTAGTCGTTAGAGTTGCTCGAAAGACCAACGTTAATAGAATACCGCAGAAAATGCTTCCTTGGATTTGGGTGTTTTTGTTTTTTTCTCGACTCAACGTGTAGCCACTTGGCTTTTTCTTCGTATTCCTAAAGCGCGTCTAAAAGGTGGATTGAACCCCATCACCAACCTGCTTGTAGAATCTTTAGCATTTTCTACATATGTGTACTTAATGGGATTTATCTTTGAACCAAATTTAAAATGTCTTGATAGTGAGGCTGATAGGTCCCATTAGTAGTGGGCAGGACTACTCTCACTACATAATAGATTTTTGAAAAGAGAATAGGCCTGGTTATTGGGTATGGCTTGTGTTTGCCCTTATATTTATTAAATTACCAAGATTCTGGAAATTTTAAGATCAAGCCTAAGTGGATATGAAATTCCAACATCAATCTAGTTGCTGCCTACTAAGAAACAAAATGAGACTGATAACACTTTGTGGTGAAACAACTGGCTACAGTGGTGGAAACTCATTCTCATAGCTAAAAGCTAGTGCTTACTCTCCCCTCGCCCTCCCCACCTTTGTTTTTAAAGGCAAGCCTTTGGAGTTTGCAGTCCTAAGATGAGCAATCCAGTTTTAGGAATGCCTATTTAGTTGTTAGGGCTCGGGTCAGTGTTGTTATGATTAAAAATTAGTATTCTGTTACAAGAATGGACCCAAGATAAGCAAAACTGATTTGTGTTGGTTTTTATAGGCTACTGCAGCACTAGGGTGTCAGTTGTTGGTCCCGCCCAGAACACTTCAGTTCTGCTCTGCAAGGATATATAATAACTGGTACGTTCTAGAATCTGTCATTTATTTGCTTGCCTTGATCCTTAGCAAGATGCATCCACTTTACTTCCAATAAGCCAACTGTACTAGCTGCTTTGTTTTTTGTTTGTTTTTTACAGATTGCTCTATCCATTTAATAAAGGAAAATGGAAACTGAACAGCCAGAAGAAACCTTCCCCAACACTGAAACCAATGGTGAATTTGGTGAGACTTTATTAGTGATTTTTAAATTTCCATTCTATTCCTTGTTCTCACTATGTGGTTTAATACCTGTTATGTTTTAACATAACTTTTCAGTTTCATAACCTGGAATTACCTGTCAGTTGCATGTTTGCAGTACTTTGTTAACTAAATTATTTAGTAGACGCTTTAGTTGGTATCTAAAAGGCAAACAAGAGTTAAATTTCTTTAGTTTAAAATTAAAAACTAAATTAATCTTAGATGCCATTTCTTAAATACATTGGTTGTTTATTGGAAATCTTAACTGTTGACTTAATAGGTAAACGCCCAGCAGAAGATATGGAAGAGGAACAAGCATTTAAAAGATCTAGGAACACTGATGAGATGGTTGAGCTGCGTATTCTGCTTCAGAGCAAGGTATACTTTTTTTTTTTTTTTTTAACTTGATCATTTGGAAATGTAGACTCTAGAACAAATTAAGATTGGTTCTTATTTGGTCCTTTGAGAAGCCCTAGATTTTAAAAAAATAAAGATTTGTATAACTTTAAGACAGATGTAAAGCCCTGGTTTTTACTTTGCTAGAATTTGAGATATTAAAACTCGTTTAATTAATGGTGAACTACAGAATTGCAGGTGGATGTAAAGAATACAGTTGTTAAGGTTGCGTACCAAGAAAGTGTTTTTGGCTTTCGTGTGTGTCTTGGGTTTGCCCTGATGGTTTTGATAGCCCCAAATCTCTTAATTCCTGTAATAGAAAGGTTAAAATTTCAGGTGGGATGTAAAGCTAAGAACAAAAAAATATTAAATTTAGAGAAAAACAAAGTAATTGTGTTTTCACCTCCAGAATGCTGGGGCAGTGATTGGAAAAGGAGGCAAGAATATTAAGGCTCTTCGTACAGACGTAAGTATTAAAGCATTTAAACTACTACGCAAGCAGCTTCTGTTACATGTTTCTAGAGATTGAAAGATTTGAATCATAATCATTTAATAGTCTAGATACAAGCCATTTGTAATAATTGATTACATAGCTGACTTCCAGATATGGCGCCCCAATCCCTTTTTTTTGTTTGCCAATCCCCAAATTGAATTGTACAGAGGTTGTGTACAATTCCTTTATAGGAATTCCTCTTCCTTTATAGGATTCCACCAAATAGTCTCTTCAAGCAAGACCTTAATTAAAAATGTTAACAAACCGTTAAACCCCCTTAGGTTAACTGCATTTTCCACGTGTGGGTCACTTAGTCTGTTGCTGAAAACGATTGCACTTGACTGATAGAAAGCCCTCTGTTCTTTGAGAAATTACACATGGAGCACAAAGAAATATTGAGGTTGCATGGTTTAAATATCGAATAGACTTTCAGGAACATACTCTTAAAGTTGGGAAATAGTCTGTCTCAATGCCTGTGGTTTGAGTCTTCATATTTTATCGTGGGTTGACTCTTATGATGAGACACATTAATATTGGCATCCATCGATGTTAGTATATTTAATAGGACCTGGCTACGTCAAATTTACTAAAAACGGTGTACACATTCTTAATGTTCTTGCTAAAATTTAGGCAAATAATAACTGTGTTGGATACATATTTGACAGTACTTCATTTCTCTCTTGGTCGCAGATCTTTGTATGTTCCTCTTGATTGCTGTAAACTGAACTTAAAAATTTGTTTAGAATTTTACAAACCTGCCTGTTGATCTAAGAGTCCATTTTAAACCTCTAGGAAACCAAACTAATCTTTGAGTGCTTAAGAGTTTTTTGGTGGTGTGGGATTTTTTGTTTTGTCTTTTATAAACCTCTCCTCTTAATCCAGATGTTCTGTATAGTAATCTGGGTTATTAATATCCCCATTTCCTCTAGAATTTCAGTACACTTTGAGTCTGACAGGTTTGTGTCTACCCTCATGAGCCAGCCTGCTACTGAAACATCTTGTTTTTAAAAAAGTTTTTAAAAGAAGGTAGCTAGACCATCATTTTAAGGTCCTTAATTGTTAAGCCACAGTCAGATACAGAGAAGTCCAGTATTGTGTTAGTCTTCAGAACAACTTAAGCTTGTTTCATTAATTGAGAGTATGAGTATAGTTTGTATTAAATTAAAATTTATTGCTTTTCCCCCTTTTCCCTCTCCTTGTTTTTTTGGCCATATATCTCCGTTGCCCATGTACTGGATCGACTTACCCCTGCGTTGCCCACCATGACGTTGGCCCATCCGCCCCTGAACGCCCATGTGAAAACCCTGGTTGGCTATGCCCAAAAATGTGCTCGTTGCCAAACGGGTACCATACTTGACAACTACTGATTGAATGCCCATGCCCAATGCCAACATCCACGAACGCCAATGACCAATGCAGTACAATGCCAGTGTTTCAGTCCCAGACAGCAGTGGCCCCGAGCGGTATGTCCCAACAGTTTATGCCTCACTGCCTGATTAGAAAGAGAGAAATGTATTTTATTACCTGCCTTTTATATAATTAAATAGTATCCCCTTTAGACGGTGTATTGTTTTTCAAGTTTCTGTCTTATTTTCCCCATTAAGTCTTTTTGTCACTGAACTTTTACCGTGAGTTGCCCACCCAAACGGTCCACTAATTTTATTTCGATGGAAGGAGCACAGCTTCAAGTGTTGCATATTTGCTGCATTGTAAATCAAATTGTTACCAAAGTAGTCTCTCGCTCTGTCTTGTGGCCCACCTTGCTTCCCAACATTGCCTGTTCATAATTTTTTCTGATGAAATGCTAACTCTGGTTCACTTTCCTTCACTTGTCATTGTGTTGTCTTTGTTTTGTCTTGCATTTGTATTTGTTTTCTTGCAGAGCCCATTAGTGGTCTAATTTCTAACTGGTATCCATAACCTTACTCCAGATAAAATGTTCACCACTCGCATATTCCCCCTCTCACCCCCACCCCACCCCCACTTTGCCTAAGAGAAGGTGTGCCAGTTATACAAATGTAATAGCGAGGGTATTCTTAAATTTAGTGGTGGCGGGGAACATAAATATCAACTCTGCTTCGGTTCTGGTCAATTTATTGCCCACTTAATCTGAGCCCTTCCAAAGCCCATAATCTCTGTCTCTGCAAGTCTCCTAATATTGTTACCATGTTTGTATTGGGCATAAAACGAAATGCATGTGAGAAAAAAATCTATAAATAGGCTACTGTAAATGGGGAATATTAAGTGTATGTTACTTCTCTGTAAAAAATTTATATGGCTGCTGATAACAAGCAACTCATTTTTCTTTTCCACCTTTTTTGTACTATCTGGTATTTGATGTTTGACAGCATATTGAGTATCAGTGCTGATATTGAAACAATTGGAGAAATTCTGAAGAAAATCATCCCTACCTTAGAAGAGGTAGGCTATAATTTTGTATATATATATATGTATGTATATAGGGCAGTGATTTTAAACATACTGAATTATAATGGGGGAGGCATTAGGCAAAACCTTTAAAATGTGCAGCGTCCCTTTGCATTAATCACTTGGGGTAAATAGCTACTTTTAAAAGATTAAGAGTGTTTAAAGGGGGCTTTTGGTCTTGATAATTTTTTATTTTAGAAATAAATGAAATTAATGGGTGTGTTGGATAGAATTGTTTTGCTCAGATTAGATGGTTTTTTAATGCTAGATAACTTACTAAATATGTAAAAATTATTAATGCTACTGTAGACTAGTTTGTATAATAATAGATTTTGAATGTTATAGTAGCTTTACCAATATATGCGACAATAGCCTGATCACACTAGACACTTAACCTATTACTCTTATTTTTCTACTTTCAGGGCCTGCAGTTGCCATCACCCACTGCAACCAGCCAGCTCCCGCTCGAATCTGATGCTGTGGAATGCTTAAATGTATGTCATAGTGCCAATGAACCCCACTGAAGTATGGAGCCTGGCCCATAGGATCAATTTTATTTTTAACATAGTGTACTTTTCCCATTTCTATAGAAAAACCTTAAAACACAATAAATGGATGGTCTTACAACTCACTGTTGACCCTGCTCCATGCTGCAGTGGGAATTAACTACATTCGCAAAGTGCTTTGCAGTCATTTTTATTGTGTTATTTGAATGTTAATAATAATTTTGTGGTAACAGCGACATGCTAAATGGCTGCAGTGTGGGTATGGTGTTGCAGGACCTGAAAATAAAATAGTTTTTTAAGGTGGTGCAGAATGTCCCTTTTGGGCCTGGCTATTGAGGATAATAAGCACATAACTGGTAAAGTTATTGAAATATAAATTCAGGTTGCTCACTGCAACAGTATATTATGCTTATAGCAGATAAGTGTGCTTGGGGAATTCTTAATTTTGGGCTAAAGTTTTATAAATCTCCCTCTGCAGTACCAACACTATAAAGGAAGCGACTTTGACTGCGAGTTGAGACTGTTGATTCATCAGAGTCTGGCAGGAGGAATTATTGGGGTCAAAGGTGCTAAAATCAAAGAGCTTCGTGAGGTAATGGCACCTTTTGTTTTCTCCTGCCTCATTTTGTACAGGACACTTCACCCTTTTCCCCCTTCCCCACCTAGTGGGTTCACTGGGCTTCCCCAAGACTCTTGACTTCCCTAACATTCCCATTTGGGCATTATCATATTTGCTACTGAAGTAGTAAAAAGGGTTGGCGGTACTAGATAACAAGTTTTTGTTAATTTTCCCCCTGCTATCTGATAGTTTTTTTTTTTTAACTCATTGCAGAATACTCAGACAACAATCAAGCTTTTCCAGGAATGCTGTCCTCATTCTACTGACAGAGTTGTTCTTATTGGAGGGAAACCTGATAGAGTTGTAGAGTGCATAAAGATCATCCTTGATCTGATATCTGAGGTATCTTTAGAACACTTTTGCCTCTATAGAACACAAACTGATCTCATTCTCTATAGTTTCGAATGTAAAAGGCAAGTGGGTGATTTTGAAGTGCTTCAAGTAAAAATGTTTTGCTCCATTGGGGAATCAAAACATACTGCTGCTTTAGTACCTCTGCCTTCAGGGTCCCTATAGTGTGCATAGTTCTCTTTCTGTTAAAATGCGGGGGGAGTTAAGCTACTTTCCACCTGAGCAACAAAGCTCACATCTTTGTTCAGGACCTGTAAAAGTAATATATTTGGGCATGTGTGGTCCCCCACCACCACCACCCAATTTTCTGGTTATTCTGCCAGTATTCTTACCTTACCTCTTGATAATTCCTAGGAAAAACAGCACTCGAAAGGTTTTGTTTCTTGAACAAAGAATTGTTTTTTATTTTCTTCATTTAGTTTTGTTATATTTCTTCTTTTAGTCACCCATCAAAGGACGTGCACAACCTTATGATCCCAATTTTTACGATGAAACCTATGATTATGGTGGTTTTACAATGATGTTTGATGATCGCCGTGGACGGCCTGTGGGGTTCCCCATGCGGGGAAGAGGTGGTTTTGACAGAATGCCTCCTGGTCGAGGTGGGCGTCCCATGCCTCCATCTAGAAGAGATTATGATGATATGAGCCCTCGTCGAGGACCACCTCCTCCTCCTCCTGGACGAGGTGGCCGCGGTGGTAGCCGGGCTCGGAATCTTCCTCTTCCTCCTCCACCACCACCTAGAGGCGGGTAAGTTTTCTTTTCATCAACACAATTCATGATTTAAGCATGTGGGTAGACCTTGATTTGGTATTTGTGGCATAGATAGCTGAGATTACAGCTTGTGTTATGTTTGTAGGGATCTGATGGCTTATGACCGAAGAGGGAGACCTGGAGACCGATACGATGGCATGGTAAGAGCTTTCACTTACCAACAATTATTATTTAGGGGATGTCAGGGATCTTAAAGCTGCATAGTTACATCTTGTTGAAGATAATAACAAGTCGTTGTGCTTCTCCCCCCCCCCCCCCTCCAAAGAATACTAAATTGCTACCATTTGTTTGGTGGTCTTTAATAGGGGTGAAATATGTAACTTTGTTTTTTTAAATTATAGCTAAAATTGAAATAATTACAGTGTATATTAAATGGCACTATTCGTCTAACAGGTTGGTTTCAGTGCTGATGAAACTTGGGATTCTGCAATAGATACCTGGAGCCCATCAGAGTGGCAGATGGCTTACGAACCACAGGTTGAGTATTGGCATGTTCCAGTCGTAATATGTTATTTAAGACACCAGTTTTAAAAAATTTTAAAAGATAACCTTAAGCTATATATACTGCCTGCTTGTCAATCGGTATTTTGTTCCATGCTTTGTTTCTTTAAATTTTATGTTCCTGAATATTTTTTGCCAAGAGTTGTATTCCAAACTAACTTAGAATAAATAAATCTGGGAGGCCTTGGAAAGAGCATTGTTTTGTTGACCTGGGGGTGTTTCGTGAATATGTTAGAATAGTTGAGAAAATTTGAGAACAAATTAATTTATTTTTTGCTTTCTTTTTTTAGGGTGGCTCAGGATATGGTAAGTTTTCTCCTTTGTTAAAATCAAACATAATTTCATGTTTTCTAAGTGAACTTGATGCTCATTATTTAAATCAGATTATTCCTATGCAGGGGGTCGTGGATCATATGGTGATCTTGGTGGACCTATTATTACTACACAAGTAACTATTCCCAAAGATGTAAGTATCTTTAACCTTTTCCTGAGAATTAACCATTCGATTTCTTTGAAATTCCCTGGTTTTTCATAGAAGATAGTTTTAAAAAGTATATCCCGTGTTAAAATTGAGATTGTGTGTACAGGGTTTTTAGTGAGGTGTCCATTCTGGAGTTTGAGTCTTAATAGATGATACTTTATGTTACTAAATAGACCATTACAGAAATCCTAATGGGCATAGTACAGATTTTTATCCAGGCCTTGAATCTTGGGGTGTTGGGTAATAAAACCACTTGAAGTAATTTAATATTCCTTGTCTTAAAAGTGCTAGTCATAAAATTTTGATGTATCAAAACACTAAACTTAATTTTATACTTTTTAAACAGTTGGCTGGATCTATTATTGGCAAAGGTGGTCAGCGGATTAAACAAATTCGTCATGAGTCAGGAGCTTCAATCAAAATTGATGAGCCTTTAGAAGGGTCTGAAGATCGGATCATTACCATTACAGGAACACAGGACCAGATACAGAATGCACAGTATTTGCTGCAGAACAGGTCAGTTTGTTTAATTTTATAATAACTTAACCAATACTAAACTCTTAAAAGGCTTTCCTTCTGAGGTGATTTTTCTTTTAGAAGCCATGGTGTGTCAACCCTTTGGTTGGGTGGGGCTAACTTTTAAACATCCTAATAGCTTTGCCTTGATTTTCTTCTGCTTTCTTACTAAACGAAGACATTCAATACTAATCTTGCTGGAAGAAGCCCTAACCAAGCAAACTTCTCCATTTCTCTGGTGAAAACTGCTGCCAAAACCACTTGTTAAAATTATACAAAGCCTGTAGAAAATAAAGAAGATTCAGTGGATGTTGGTCAGTTCTGTGTGGAAGACTAGTGATTTTGTTGTTTTTAGATAACTAAATTGACAACAAATCACAGTCTGCCATATGGCACAGGCCATGTCTCTACAGGACAAATAGATTGGTGCTGTTAAATGCAGCATTTCACACCTTGCTCGCATTTCTGTCTTTTCTATCAAATATTAACAACTTTTGGTTTCATTTTCTTGTTTCTGTTTTTAAAGTCTTAACTTTTATTATAATTGCTTTAAATTTTGCACTATTTATAATTGCTAATGTTTTAATTCTAAATAATGGACATGCTTGTTTTGATTTAGCATTGAAATTGTCTTAATGTTGATTGAGGTATTACGAACAAAAATTCTAATTCGTACTTTTTTTTCTTTTCTTTTATAGTGTGAAGCAGTATGCAGATGTTGAAGGATTCTAATGCAAGATATTTTTTCTTTTTTATAGTGTGAAGCAGTATTCTGGAAAGTTTTTCTAAGACTAGTGAAGAACTGAAGGAGTCCTGCATCTTTTTTTTTTTATCTGCTTCTGTTTAAAAAGCCAACATTCCTCTGCTTCATAGGTGTTCTGCATTTGAGGTGTAGTGAAATCTTTGCTGTTCACCAGATGTAATGTTATAGTTCCTTACCAGGGTGGGAGGGGAGGGTATGCAAAAACTAACATTGAAATTTTGAAACAGCAGCAGAGTGAGTGAATTTAATTTTTTTTTTTTTGTTCATTGTTGGTGGTTTAAAGCAAATACCCCCATGTAATGATTGTGAACACCTTGCTTTTGTGGTCACTGTAACCTTTGGGGGGTGGAACAGGGAGGAAAAGTAATGATAACAATAGTTCCCATGTCCCTGGCATTCAATTCAGAGCAGCGTGCACAATGTAATGCTCTTTTGTAAGAAACGTTTTATGATTTTTAAAATAAATTTAGTGAACCTATTTTTGGTGGTCATTTTTTTTTTAAGAGTCATTTTTCAAATGGCTTAACACCCCAACTCGCTTCCAAACTAAACACTAAATTTGATTTTCAGCTCCTCTGTTGGATTGGATATAAGTGCATCTCCTTGGACATAGGCAAAATATCTTGGCAAATTCAGTGCTGGTGACTTGGTTTGAACATCCATTGTTTGGGGAAGAAATTCCATCACATATTCATGCTTTTAAAAAGCCTGGGGGTTTTTGTTTTCTTTATTGCAAATGCTTAGCCCTACTTTAAAGCAATTCTGTTAGTGACAAAGAACCCAGATGGGGAAGCAGGTACTACAAATTGAGTAGTGATGTAAAAGTATATATACATAAGCCTGATTTGGCAGCAAGTTTTATTAATCAGAATAATCCTGAGTTTTATTAATCAGAATAATCCTGGGCTGTGGAAGTGACTAATGGCTGAATAAATACTGATTATTTTTACTAGATAATTTTTCACCTATAGACTTAAACTGTCAACTTGCTAGTGTCTGTTAGTTAAGCTTTGTAAAAATATATATATTGTTTTCCATTGTATGCAAATTGGAAGATGTACCATTTTTCTGTTGTATGTTGAATTATGTAGGAAATGTTTGTGAGCAATTCAAAAAAGTTCCTGTGGATGTTTTTGTGTAGTAACTTGGCATTTGTATTAATAGTAAAAGTTCACTTCCAAATAAAAACTCCCATGATGCTAGATATGGTGTGTGCCCCAATTTGAACTAAGAATAATTGAAAGTTGTAAAATTTTGTTGGAACATTTTGCTTGTATAATTAATAATTGTGAATTGGGTTAACATTTGTAAAGAAAAGCTTACTAAGGTTTTTTTTTTTTCCCTCCCAATTCAAATAATTGAGCCCTTGATTTGATAAGAGTATTCTGGCATAATGACCTGAGTCTCAATTTACTACTTAAGTTATTAAGAGTTTTGTGTACTACCTTCAGAATTAATGGTTTTGCTATTACCAATTTAGAAATAAAAGTTTGGCGCTTGTATATAATGTAAGGATCTGAAGTGAGCTGCGAGATAAGGCACACTTCTCTGGGAAAGGGCGGGGGTAGCAGTAATAGAACCAAAGGCACCTTGGGAAGATGTGGTTTGTATTCTTTGGAGAGGTCATATATTTGAAAACGAACTATTCTTTGCACTGGAGTGATCAGTCAACTTGATTACTAGTGGTCTCCCCACATATTGAATGTTCAATTCCCTGGGCATCTTCAGTTGGTGAGTTCGACTGCTGAGGGTTATATATTCTGGAGTTGTTAAATGAGCCCTTCCCCTGAGTGAATTTAACCCCTGTGGAATAAATGCGTCCCAGGAGAAGTTCAACTTCAAAGTATGTAAATACTCATGTTGGATATTGACTAAAATTGTGCCTTTCACAAACCTTCCTTTGAATCCGTACAATTACTAATGTATTGAAAAGTTGGATGTCCGATAATGGGATGGGAGAGTACTTTTGCATTGTCAATATTGATTGGCAGACAATTTAAGCATGAAGTAAATTGTTGGGAGTCATGCAAAGCAAATACTTAAAATTCAGTTCATTACACATCCAAGTATTATGAGATTTTAAAGTTTTTAGCTATTATCTGAAAATTACTTGCAGAATGCCAACAGCCACTGCACTAAGGAATTCATAACCTCCCTTACTAAGGGACATTTTAATAGTTTGCCTCTTGTTCTGACTATAATGTAAAAGTACTTGAACTTTATTGGATTCTGTAGTTGTAAATCTTTGATCAGTGATACCACTGAAATACAGATGATAAAAAGTGACAGTTGGCTATTTTTCAGTGGTTGGTTTTACAATGCATTATGTAATTAGTGTTCAAAATTAAACTCTTGCTCCTAAAATGACAGGTGGTGATTTTTTTACTATGCTTGAGATTTTTCTCAAAACAACCAGTGGAAATTTCTGTCCATTATTTAAAAACATTGGGTACCATCCAAAGTAACTTCCTGCAAAACATCTATCTTGATGGTAATTTAATTCAACCTTGAGTACTGTGTTTTGCAGCAATTCTGTTTACCCATTATTGGTGACTTAAAAATGAAACACTCCATTCCCTGCTAACACTGCAGGCATCTCACACTTGGAACTAAAGTTAGGTGATTGTCAATTTCCAATTATCACGACCCTGTAGGACAGCCCAAACTCCATGAGGTATCCACAATAAAAAAAATCTGATAGCTTCATATTAAGCTGAATCCAAACTGCTGCAGTTTAGCTACCAAACAGGTAACCTACTATGCCTCCTAGGCTCTTAATCTATAGGTGGGATCCAAGAATCTAACATTTTCCAGATGATTTAAAATTTGAACATAAGGACCACAGATGTATGTTAACATCAATTCATCAAAAATTCCTGAGGTTTGCTGGACCCAAGGATATGGTGGTGAGCAACATCAGACTGGAGAGCAGAACCGAGTAACAAACCGCAAAGTTTATAGTGGCAAATATTACCCTTAAATACACCTCCCCCCACAATTACTCTGGTTTCAAACACTTCCAAGAAGAACTAGGATATCCCAGTACTTTGGCCCAGCCCAGCTATTTAAAGCCCAAAATTTACCCTCAGCAGATTAATGAAAATATAGTTGGAGTTTGTCTACCTATAAGCTTACCCCAAGCTCAGTTTTAACTCCCAGTCACAAAAAAGCAACAGGAGAAAAGGCTGTTAAACTATACAATGGCTAATCAGGGTGGTCGTAAATGCAAGTAAATGTACAATGCAAATGTTCTGGGGATGGATTCCATTTGCTTAGAAAGCCTAAGGGTTAGGGCAAGTCAGTACTCAAATCTCCACTTAATGCTTTATTTAGAACCCATGAAGATTTGCTTCCCTCCCACCCAACTTCCCTTCCATGAACCCCTCATTCATCCCTATACCCCTTATCTGTATAATTGTGAAGAAAATGCTAGTAGTCATCAAAGCATCAGACCTTTTTAAATTTTTTTCTTTGGGCAGTCTACCACCGAGGTACAAAGGAAAAACCAATAGAAGGGAACTTGGGGTGGAATGGGCTGGTTACAGAAGTGTATAGAGTAGGGAAGGAAAGAAAGCATTGTTGCTCAGATAAAAAGGGGAAGAAGCCCTTTTAATAGGGATTTGGAGAGAACAAGAATAGATCCCTTAGAAACCTTTGAACTAATTCAGTGAGAGATGGTTAGGGAGAGAACAGGAACTTCAGATAGGTTGAGAAGGAAGTCAGGCATAAGTGCCTCTCCTACACAAAACCTTGAGAGAAAAACTCCCTTGCAAAGTACCCCTATGAGCACATGATATACTCAAGCAGAGCAGAAATGAAAACCTATCCAAAAAATGAAAGCCTATTTTGATTTCTCACACAACATGTAGAATTTCCTTTAAAATTAATAGAAAATGAAATTGACCATACGATGGACACCTGGGAGTAGATTTACAGCAGTAGCTGTAAGGTAGAGGTAGACAACCTACCTAGAAACTAGATGGAGGGCAAAGGAACTTCCATTAACAGTGAAAGCCAAAGTGGGATCAAGTTAGTTGAAGACCACTGGGCTGAGTGCTGAGAAATTAAGTCATCAGCTAAACTAACTGATCAACTGTAGCTATGTAGAGAGCTAAGATCAACTTAGCTATGTAGAGCGCTAAGGCATAGGCTCAACTACATCTCAGCTATATGTCACAGCTTGCTGATGAAAGGCCCTTCCCTTTGCATTCAGAAGACATCTTGCAAAGATGAAGGGGAAAGGAAAACCCTTGAAAACAATTTTAAGAGGGGTTGACCTTTACCCATAACAAAGACCAAACACTACCATCGAGTCAGTTCAGGTTTTGTAATTATTCCACGGGGCAGACTAGAACTGCTGTGTAGGGTTTCTCCGTCGGTAAATCTGTACAACAGTAGACAACATCATCTTTCTCCCACGGAGGGCTGCTAGGCTTGGACTGCTGATCGTGGAAGTTAAAGAAAACCTGAATGCTCTCAAGTCGATGCCAACTCTGGCTCTGTGGGTTTGCGAGACTAATTACAGAAGTAGAAAGCCTCATTTTCCTGAGGAGCTGTTGGTGGTTTCTAACTGCTCACCATGTTCATAGCCAAACCTCTCCTCCTACCAGGGCTTCCTTGGGGTTAAAGAGACCACATAAAACTGGAAAAGACCAGGTGGAGGGAGAAAGTGGGAGCCAATCCCAATCGTATGATGTCCCTCCCTCCCACACACACACACCCTAGGAGACAACAGAAATGTGAAAATAATTTATACTCATCAAGTTTCATGACGGGAGGGTTGGGGAGGGAGGGAGGAAAAAAATGAGCTGATACCAAGTGCTCAAGTAGAAAGGAAATGTTTTGAAAAGGATGATGGCAACATATGTACAAATGTGCTTGACACAATGGATTGTTGTAAGAGTCCCCAATAAAATTATTTTTTTAAGAAAACTAGAAAAGACCAATTTACTTTTATTTGGCAATTATGTGGGGTTTTTCTTCTATCACTGGAAATATGTTTGTCTTTTTCTGTTTTTTTTTTATCATTTTATTGGGGGCTCGTACAACTCTTATCACAATCCATCCATCCATCCATGTGTCAAGCACATTTGTACATTAGTTGCCATCATTCTCAAAACATTTTCATTCTACTTGAGTCCTTGTTATCAGCTCCTCATTTCGCGCCCCCCTCCCCACTCCCCGGCCCCTCATGAACCCTTGATAATTTATAAATTACTATTTTGTCGTGTCTTACACTGTCCAACTATCTCCCTTCACCCACTGACTGGAAATATGTTAATGAGAAAGTTTAGCTCAGTTAAAGAGGGCATATGAATTTGGAAGCCCTAGAAAACCCTGTAACGGAGCCTTCATGGCATAGTAGGTTACATGCTGGGCTGCTAACTGCAAGGCCAGCAGCTCCTCTAAAGGGTTACTGCCTTGGAAACCCATAGGGGCAGTTCTACTCTGTATGGTTTGAGTTGGGATCGTCTTGATGGCATTCTACCCTGTCATTCTGAGTCAGAATTGACAGGATGGCAATGAGTTGGTTTCTTTTATTTCTTTAATTTTTAGCAGATCTCCATAGAAACAGAGGAAGCAAGGCTAATGTTCTCAAACCACAAATTCACAGTGGAGATGATAGTTGATTTGGGGCCTTGATGTAGATCATGCCTTTTCTGAATCATGTGCTCATTCCTGTGTCCCATGCAGTTTTAGGTAGAAACTAATCTTTAGGTAGAAACTTCTACTTTAGGTAGAAACTAATCTTTACCTGAGACCAGATCATGACTTAACTATTTCCACTTGCCATAGCCTGTCTTCCCTCTCCCCCCTCAGCTAAGATGCCTCCCCAATCATTTGTATAAGATGCCCAATCAGGCTTTGCTTCTAGGGACTTAATCTAAGAACAAAAGCATATATAAAAATACTTAAGTTTTGTTATAGTAAGTAATGAAACTGCATTATCTCCCTCTGGGGAAAGAAAAAGAATTTCTCATTTTATGAGGGATTATGCTAGGAATATTTTCAAAAATATACATTTTTGCATGCTGAACAGCCAAAGGGGTGAATTGTAATGGGCATTTTTTAAAATGGCAAAACATCAGTTTCTCCTTCTTAATAGCATCCTGTTTCCTTTTGTAGCTTTTCTGTGCCTATTGTGCATAGACTTGATGAGATCAAAATCTTGGTCCTTAGAGGTTTCTTATTACCCAAGAGGGTGGGTATCTGACCTAGGTTTTGCCAACCAGACTCTCTCCTGGGATTTTGGATGTAGAACAGAATGATGCAAGTAAGTTGTAATGGCTTTAGAGTTTCTTAGGAGCACTTCTAGAAGTGATTTGGGGCAATCTCACTATACTCTCTAGAACTGCCTGAATTCTGTCCTTTACTAGTCTGGTACTCCAAACTTTCTGTCCATCCTGAGTCTTTCATAAGCTGTCAAAAAATGTCCTGTTGGCTTGAATTGGCCCAGAGTAATCTGCGCTATTACATGCAACCCTTCAACTAGAGAGGTTCATATTGTACAGGAGCATTGCTACTTTCAAGGAGAGCAGCAACAAAGAATGGGTGGAAACTGCTCACTCCACTTGCAGCTGCCACTGCAGCTCGCCAGTGTCTCTTGGGCTTTTAAAGTTACTCCTTTTGGGTCTGACTAGTCATATTCTGGACTATCCAGGCCCTCCATCAGGGCTGCTACTGAGCATATGGGCCAGCCAGCAACATACCTGGAGTTCCTGGCATCTCCATCTCCCGATTTGAATAAAATGCTGCATTTCATTGACATGGGTCTGACTCCCTGAGCAGCCCCCAAACAGGCTGGATAAATGTGGTGGTTAATTTTATGAGTTGATATGGCTAAGTTAGCATATCCAGTTATTCAAAGGCAATCTAGGTGTTACTAGAGAAGTATTTTGTGGCTTTGGCTAACATCTATACTCAGTTGACTTTAAGTTAACGTTATGT
>NW_022111329.1:1057293-1058733 GCF_000313985.2 Echinops telfairi | reverse complement strand
AAAAAAAAAAGAATGTTCCTTAGAGGTGACGATGGCAAGACTGCATTGCATGTACGTTAGATATGTTATCAGGAAAGACCAGTCCATGGAAATAGATACCATGGTAGATCGAGTGTCCGTTAAGAAAAGAGGAAGACCCTGTCTACAAGACTGACTGACACGAGTCCGCAACAATGGGTTTGGAGCTAAGACTGTGAAGATGGCTCAGGACCAGGCAGCTTTTCGTTCTGTTGCACAGAGGGTTGCTGTGAGTCGTAATGGAGTTGGTACCTAGCAATCACCTGCTCTGCACATCTCCGACTCGAAGCTCTCAAATCCCATAAGTCTTTTCTTGAAATACAGATATGCATCATTTAAAATCCATTCTAGCAACATCCAAGCACATATACTTTTATGATCTCATAAAGGTTTTCGTTTATTTTTTTTAAAATTTCTATTGTGAATTGGTTGAAAGTTTACAGAGCAGATCACTAGTTTTACATTCAACCATTTATCAAACTTCTCAATAGCTTGCCCTGCCCCCTCCCCACATTTTTTCCCCCAATCTTTCTCTTGTAGGGTGTTATATTCTCCTTTATCCAAGTTAATATCTGTTTACCTTCTAGCCTACTATTTCCCAAAGTGGATGATAATACCCCCTGGGCAGCCACTGAAACAATCCAGGGGCACTACAAATCAAATCAATGTCTATTCATAGTGACTCTATAGGCAGTAAAACTGCCCTTGTAAGATTCTGAGACTGTAACTGTTAACATGAGCAGAAGGGCCCTGTTTCTCCCTAACACATACATGTTCACTACACTTCATCACCAGGGTAGAAAGCTTCATATTTTTCCCCTTAATGGTGCGTGGTTTTGAACTGCCTACCTTGCGATTAGGAGCCCAATGCATAACCACTACACCACCAGAATTTCTTGTAAAAGCAGATAGCTACACTTTATCTTGGATTATGGGCTATAATGAAAAATTTTTTAATTGCTAAGGATCAATGAGTGATTTTTTTTCCCCGAAGAGGAGTAGGACAAATATATCTGTGAGCCAATGCCATATCTTCTATTACTTTCTCTTTCCTCCCTTCTCCTCTCACCACTGGAAACCATCAAAGTCTGTTTCTTTGGTTGGTATGAAATGTGTTTTAATGTTTGTGTGTGTGTGTGAGAGGGGGGACACCAAAAAAAACCCTAATTTTTTTCAAAGTTTTGTATTTAAATTTTTTTACAAAACAACCTTATCACCTTCAAAGTACTCTTTGAAATACACTTGAGTAATTAAGTACATTACACTTAATACATTTGTCAAATCTGCAATTCCATTCTTGGAAACATTTTTCAAACTCATCTGTTTGGATAGCTGATAGCACTTCCCGCATTTTTTTCTTCATGTCTTCTATATCGGCAAATCACTGTCCCTTCATGTCCCTCTTCATTCATGGAAACAAAA
>NW_022111329.1:1054378-1056456 GCF_000313985.2 Echinops telfairi | reverse complement strand
AAGTATTGGGAGGGCAACAGTGAATACTGAAGCCCCGAGTTTATTCTACATCTTCCTTTTATACATGCAGAAACAACCCGGGGTTACAATTAGTCTATTATCACAATATATCAGAAACTCTATATTCTGCCAAGTCAAGGAGTCTTTGATAAAAATTAAACATTCTGTTTTCCCAGAACTTGAATACGTCCTTGTTCTTTTTCTTAGTCTCAATGTCCAACCGCAGAAGCAAACAGCAGATACTGACACCTGAGTTGTGATATCTCAGCCGTTTCAAGGCTGAGTCTTAATGGCCTTCAACAATTATCAATTGACATTTCACCTCTTTTTGAAATGAGAAAACCACTTATATACTTGACTTTTTCCCATAGTGCTGTCCTTGTAAGCTGTCTTCAATATCACAACAGTTTCTGCAGCATTTTTTCCTGAGCAGGAAACAAATTCACAGCCACTCACTGTTCTCTTAAATTGGCCATCACAAAGAACAAGGTTCAAGCGAAACTGCCTTTACAAAAAAATTCACTGTGACCAAAGAGAACCTTCCCAGGTGATGCCGCTGGGTGCACTAACTCAGAGTGAGTTGCTTGATGCTTGCCTAGCAGGAACAATGCATGCTATGAAAGTTTTGCTCAGTGAGCATTTTCCCAGTTTTTATTGAAGGGGTACCCCCTTTATGAATATGTTTGTGTATAGTCAATCACATATATCCATTTGTTGCTCACAAAGGGACAAGTGTATAAGACCACGATTATTTATTTTATTATATTAGTGTATATTATATACTAATATATAATGTGTATGTGATTAAATAACTTCACTCAGCTTAATATCCTCCAAATCCATCCATGTCATGAGGTCATTCAGTTTCATCATTGCTTAGTATTCTATTCTGTGAATGTAATACTAATACTACATACTAGTTTATTTACCTATTCTCCCACCAATAGACATTTAGGCTTTTTCTGTCTTCTTGCTGTTACGAACAATGCTGCACTGTGATGAACATGGGTCCACCTCTGTTCTGTCTATGCTCCTTATTTGTGTATTCTCTTCCAATAACACAGTTCAAATGTGTGAATTCTTCTTCCCTCTTCCTTTTCTTGTGTTCTAGCTTTCACCTGCATATGAGCAGAATGAAAATACCAGGGTCAGGTACACCTTGGTCATCAAAGTGGCATCTTTCCTATTGTACCAGAGCTTAAATTCTGAGTTTATAATCCATTTATCACTCTTAAAAAAACAGTTCTTCATGCTCTCTCTTCAGGTCCCTGGTGCTCCTGGAGCTGCAGGTGTCCGTGAAGACATGGCCAAGTCCAAGAACCGCACCGCGCACAACCAATCCCGGAAATGGCACAGAAACGGCATCAAAAAACCCTGGTCACAACGATACGAATCTCTTAAAGGGGTGAACCCCAAGTTCCTGAGGAACATGCGCTTCGCCAAGAAGCACAAGAAGAGCCTGAAGAAAGTGCAGGCCAACAACGCCAAGGCTGTGGCTGCTCACACTGAGGCCATCAAGGATCTTATGAAGCCCACAGAGGTCAAGGCCAAGATCCTAATTGGTGTCAACCATCAACCGCAAGCTCAGCCAGCTGGCCTACATTGCCCACCCCAATCTTGGCAGGCGGGCTCGGGCACGTAATGCCAAGAGTCTGAGGCTCTGCCGGCCCAAGGCCAAGGCACAAAGCAAGGCTGATGCTCCTGCCAAGGCCACGACTTCAGCAATAGCTCCCAAAGGCGCCCAGGCTCCCCCCACAAAGTAGAAGGCCCTGTGTGAGGGCGAGAGGGACTGGTGTGAGCCCAGGGCTGCTGCCTGCACGGCGTTGGTGTCTTCTTGTGCTGTTTGTTGTACAAATAAACCCAGGTGGCACTGTTAAAAAAACAAACAAACAAAAAACAGTTCTTCAGGGGAGGCCCTACTTCAGGGAGGATCAGCTTTTCATTTAATTTAACAGGGCAGTGGGAAAGGACTAAATAGTTCTTACAATTTAACACTGTCCCACAATTGCCCTATTTTTTTCTTTTATCGTTTTATTAGGGCCTCATACAACTTTTTTTTTATATGGTTGAGATATGTA